>NC_080598.1:15111411-15421054 GCF_027887145.1 Ammospiza caudacuta | reverse complement strand
TGGGCATGAGTAAATTGGGAGTGGCAGGGTAAAAAAAAAAAAATAAGACTAAGATGTGTAATCTTTCCTGCAGCACTGCACAGATGTCACTTTCAAGAATTGCAGGGGAGAGAGGTGAAGGAAGGGTTTTCTCTTCTTCTGTCTGTTTTGTAAATTGAAGCCCACGACAGCCATGGGAGTCAATGGAGCCACTCCAGCAGAGCCTTTAGCCTTCTCTTTTCCTGTAAAATGAAAGGAGGAAAGCAGGAAGAGGTTTTTTTAGCACTCCATTTTCTTTCTTTTCTGAAGCACCCACGGAGAACAGGTCTCAGTGCCTGTATCAAACACATTGCAATGCCCCAGCCTCAAGCCACACTGTTCTTGTGACTATGTAAATGGAGTTTTGTGGAATGGGAATCACAACAGAATTGAGAGCCTGGAAGCTGTCACCCCCTTACAAAGGTACCATGGTCATCCCCACACTGCAGGGTTTGTTTCCAGCTTGAAGTAAATAAGGGGCCCTTCTCTGTGCCAGTCTCAGGAATACTCGTGACTTCTCGCTGCCCTTGGCTATCTTGTTTTTAATTTAAGAACCATGCAAGTGCACTTAAACATCATTGTTTACTGGTGTCATTGTTATCAAAGCAAGTAAAGACATCAGCATCTGTATTGTCCTCGGGTTTTATTTTCATTGTGTCAGGCTACAATGGGACTTTGAGCATCTAGTTCTTGACTACAGGCACCATTCAACAGGAAATTGATTTCCATGGGTGACAGGCGTGGAGGCTCCATGGGTTCCCAGGCGAGGAGCAGGCAGCAGCACCAACGTGCTCTGGGTCCCTACCCCTTTTCTTCTCAGGCTGGGGCTCCCAAACCCTACCCTGCCTCCTGCTGAACCCACACACCTTTGTCCTGAGCATTAAGACATCGGTGCTGGAGCGCAGTCGGTGTTTCCCACGAACTGTACCTGCTTCCAAATTAGGCGAGCACTCAGGGAAGAGAGGAGCCCGTGTGGGATGGGGGGGCAGAGGGTTTTACAGAGAGTAACTGATGATGCATCACCATGGACAGGAGCCTTAAGGGCAAAATACAGTGCTTGTCAGTTCACGTTTGTCTGCACTTGGAGAAGAGGCATTTTCAGGCTCTGCATCATGATAGCTGTAACAAGCTGAGTTGAGAGACTTCAATACATAGCCGGCTATGAGTGTGGACACTGATGAGAAAGCTTATGTGTGCCTACTCGCATTCATTTCATACCAGGAGACACTTAGCTCATTCAAAAATACAGCTGGCAAGATAAGCCTTTGAGAGTACAAAATACATATGAGGGTGTTCACTTTTCAGTCAGGGTTATGCCATTTTTAATGGCCATATACTTACCCTGTCTGGTGCATTTATTCATTTTTGAGCCAAACTAGATTCAATGGTTTTCATCATTTTTTTTCACCTCTGTTGACATTGTCTGACAAGACCGTTCAGACTCAGACTGCTTAGGAAAAATAAACTTTGGTGCCAGATTTTGAGCCATCAGCAGTGTTCACTCTCATTTTTATTCTATTATTCTGCTGCAAAGGAACTTTCAGCTCAGTAGCCACAATGGAAAGAAAACAACTCCAGCTCTTTTTTCTTTTTTTTTTTCCCCCTTCTCCTTTTTCCCATCTTGTGATCTTATCCCAGCTGGTGAGGGAGAAAATTCCCATGTGAGGCATGTGGGTGGAGCCCAATTGTGCAAGCTCCATGCTTGCAAAGCGTTTGGCATGGATCCGCTGGCTGGCTTTGTTTTCCATGGCCGGACACAGAGGGAAGCCACATTCAGCACATTAACAGCCACCACCTGTTGCTCTGTTCTACTTCACAGGAACCCTGAGGCTGGGGAATAGCACTGTGCTCTGGCCCTCGATCTCCAGGGAAGTTTGATGTGCGTTGGTCCCCACATTTTTCTTGCTTTTGCAAGACAAGATGCTGGTAGGTTTGGGAGTCCAGGTGGAGACGAGGTCCTTGGAGCTATTTGAGCTGTGCTTTGGTGCAGGTCACTTGGAGGGATTTTCAAGCTCCATTTGATGTGGCTCCCCTGAAGACAAACTCTTCTTGGCTAATTCACTGCAATCAGAAATTTCCCTGCCACATACTACTTCAAAAATCCTAACTATGTCAAGCCTAAGTACAAGGAATAGCAAGAAAATGAAAAAAGAAAGAATTTACTCACCTTGTCAGTGACATTTGTAGGACCATCACAAGATTTCTCCCCTCTTTGCACAGCACAGCTTAAATTGATCTGCATTCCTATGCACTTTCCTGTTCATATGTGAAGCACGAGGAGAAAAAAAAAAGCAGCATATCACTAATGCAGCTAATTCTCAGTATCTTGAAGCAATTGACACAAGTACATGAATTAACTCATCACTTTATATCACATACTTGAGGTAAATGTGCTATTTGGAGTACCTCTTGGTAAGAATAAGCAATTTAAGATCCATTAGTATTTGGAATATTCTGTTTCATTAAAACCACAGTCATCCCTAAATGCAGATGAGTGGAGAGAAGCTATCAACCTCGTGGTTGTACTAGACAAACTTTAAAACACTTTCTATTACAGGGTGCTTGAAAGGGTTTTTACACAAATACAAGCCAGGCCTTAGGTTTCCAAAAGAGGGTTCTCCTAACTTGGGTTGAAGTTTCTTGTAACTTTCATAAGTTTGAAAATTATAATGTGAGCAATTCTGGTGAACGGATTTTAAGCTTTTAATATAACACCAGAGTAGTTTTCAAAACACTATCTGCTACTTGCATACCAAAATTCATTCTCCTTTTTTAATGGCCTAAGATTATGGGAAAGCTAGAATTATTTTTTAAAATAATAAATACATATCCTCTGTTTTCATTTAAAATTTCCAAATAAATCAGGGCCCCATTGCCCTGGGCTTGATCTGTAGAGCTTTAAGATCAAATCAGTTTCATTTATGATACTGCGTTCTAACAAGTTTTATAAATAATATAAAAGCAGTGGCTTCAGATTTTAATTAGGCTTGTGACAAATCTGTAGCACATTAAACAAAAAATATATTTCAATGATTTTTTAAATACTTACTGTACAGACCAAGGAAAAGTCCTGAAAAGCTTCTGGAAAAAAAGAATGTTCTTTTTTTCAGTCACATTCAACCTTCAAGCAGTTCCTCAACTTAAAAAAAGCTATTTTGGTCTAAGGAGTAAAGGTAGAAATGTTACAAAAGTCACAGGAATTTCTGGAAAAACGAAATCCTTTCACTGTGCTCTGCCTAATTTAGCTTTAAGTCTTTCCCAAATGCTGAAGTACACTTTCAGGGCCACAGCCCTTACAATTCCTACAAAACCGGAATGCCTGCAGGTGATGGCTGAGTGAGAGTCGGGCTCTATTTCACTGCTGGGGAAGGGAGAGCTGGCTCCTGGCTAGCACAGAGCACAACCTGCCTTCCACCCTTCACCAGGGGCCAGCCCAGCCTGCCCAGCAGCCACTGACTGAGGAGGAGCTTCAGTTCCAGAAAAGGAACTGATCAGGGCATCGAGGCACAGAAGTGCACCTGTGGTGACATGGTTCTGCTGGGAGGAGTGTCCCAGGAGACTGCTGCCACACAAAGTTGTTCCCTTGGAAGAAAAATCACTTCCTGATTGACAAAATGCACATGATAAGACCTCATGTTCTGCTGAAATATCACTATAGAGTTACACTGAAGCCACTGTGACCTTGGCTTGTAGAATGTGTCAGAAAGAGTAGGTGTCCTGGCTAGGCACCTTAAGAGCATGCAATGTATCCCATGACTGCTCTATAACCATTGCATGGCTTAGATTGATTCCAAAAGTTTCAAAAGCTAGTTTTATAATCAGACAAAGGGGCTGGATTCTGGTGAATCAGGATTAGTGTTCTGCAGCTGTAGGGGAGATACTTTATAATTAAGCCAGCACCCTCCAGCAGATCTCAGCTGGAGGTCCCAGCAGTCCTAGGCAAGAATTGGTGTGAAATCTGCCTTGCTTCTGGCTGAATAGCTCTGCTGGTGATGGGGAAAAGTCTCTAAAGGTCTATTTACAAGAGTAGCTGCAAAGTTAACCATTAATTTTCTGCTCAAATGCATGGACACAGTGCAAAATGATCCTTAAATGACAGAGCAGAAGTCAGGTTAAATCTGAAATTCCTATGCTTTTTGCTTTTGTAGGTTACCAATCCATGAATTGAGGTAATATCTGGATAGATCCTTGTCAGGAACTAGGCCTGGCCTGGCTGGATTTCAATAAGTTTGCAAAAACCGTTGGCCTGAAATTTGAGGCTAAGTAGGATCTTCTACCTGACTCATAAGCATTCCACATCAATATGTCTGATAAATGTCTCAAGAATTTGAACACAGAAATAATACCAAGGGTACTTCCCTCACAGCTGAATCAAACTGTGACAACAGATCCTGAAAGTGGTTATTTTTGTAATATTTTATCTGGTGATTGTCCTTTTTAAAAATGTCTACTAGTGAAGGGAAGAAGAGCAAAGTCCTTTCATGCTGAACAGGTTTCAGGGCAGTTGGGTGTTCACTTCCCTGAAGCTATGTAGTGTTTCTGCATCAGGGTGGGACTGAGGCTTGTGTCAGGCAAATTCCATGGTGATGTTATTTTTAAAATCATGTCTGCTGTTAGTTTACCCTGGCTGACAGAATTACCCCCTTTCCCATCTCTGCATTCCTACACAATCTGGCCAGCAATAGCTGAAATTTGATAACACACACAGGTATAAATTTAGTCAACTGTTGGATTTTGGCAGTTTCTTGGCCACAACCTGTGGAGTCCACAGGCCTGAAATGAGAGTGATGGAGCAGCTTGCCATTCCTAGAGCCCTTATTTTAGAGTCTCTAAAATCAAGTGCACCTTCTTACCTTGTTGCTTCACACTTGGTTCAGGTTTGAGAGAGATCGACAACTCTGAGAGCCATGAAACATTTTAAAGTGATTAATAAGACTGCACACTTAGGGCAAAGGATGACTCCTGCAGGACTCTGCCTACATTTCATGTTAGCATCAGATAACAATTCATCCAAGTAAAGTAGATAACTAGCAGATTTTTCCTACGCGTCCATAACGAAGTCTAAACAGCAGGAATAACAACAAAGTGCTTAAACACACAATATCTTCAGAACAAAACAGATTAAAATAAACATTCTCTTAAAGAAAACAAACCTATGAATATTATATATTTGGAGACCTATGCTTAGGTCTCCAAACCACAATTTTACCTGTCTAAACACACGCAACAATAAACTGTCTCTTCATTTTCCCACGATCTGCTCAGCTGCCTGGGTGACACGTGCCCTTCCCACCTGCTCTCATCCTGGAGAGCCTGTCCCCTGCACATCTCAGTGCCATGGCACAGGGGACTGTGCTTCTCCAGGCCCCTCCCAGGGCTCTGGGTATCAGGCCATGCCAGCCACATCCCCCAGTGGCCCCTGTGCCATCACCCTGTGGCCCCGGGGCTGACTCTGTGCCAGCGCGTGTCCGGCGGGTCCCGGCACAGGAGGGGATCCTGCTCCTCACAGATGGCCCGTGCCTGCTGTGTGCAGCCAGGGGACGTGTACCACTAAAAGGCAGCATGTTTGGCTGCAGGCTGGCAGGCTGGCACACCCTGATCAGGCTGGGTAGGGCCACACATCCGTGTGCTGTTTCCGAGCATCGCTACAGTGGTCCTCAGAAGCAGGCTGGGCTCGCTGCTGTGCCCTGTGCAGCTGTGCTGCCTCTTTCCATTTTATGTCCTCAAAATCTTTACTGAGAAAACACCACTGTTGCTTTCCGTGCCACCTGTGTCATTTATAATTTTTTTCCTCTTCTAATACATTTGTTTGCTGTAATTTTGGATGCATTTTCTCCCCTGCATGTCTGTTTTTCACCAGCAGCACACTAAGAAGACAGTCCTAGGCACTTGATAATACCAGTGGCAAAGTTGTCCTTGTTTCCCTAGAGCACAAAGCTGCCTGTGATCACAGTGGAAAAGACTATATTGTCAGAAATCCATCGTTGCTTTTGTGCCCCATATAGCGTTTCTCTTTCTTCCCTGTGGGAATAGCAGCCACAATCAACAGTTACTTGGCCACAAACCTGTGCAGCCCATGGGCCTGAAATGAGACTAATAGAGCAGCTTGGAATTCCTAGAGCTCCTATTTTAGACTCTCTCCAAACTCAAGTGGACTTTCTTACTTTGTTACTTCACACTCAGTTTTGAAAGAAATTTTGGCAAGAGATCCTGCATTCCCTTTACTGTGTGTTTGGAAGTGAAAGCACTTACTGTGATGGCAGCACTGCCTTACCCTAACAGGCCAAGAGACAGGGAACTCTGAGCTAGTCAAACTGCCGAGGTTGAAACAGATTTATGAAAAAAATCTATATTTATTTATTTGTATATACATTTTCCAGCCTCATTTTCCCCCCATTTGATAACCTGATATTCATGCAAGTCTATTCCTTTGTTGAATTTTTGCTTCACTTCCTGTCAAATTATTTCATTTTATTTAACTTCACCTGTCAAAATACATGAGCTAATTCTCTCTGTGATGACCTGCCACTGCTTCTTAGTCTCCAGTGACAGGATGCAGCAACTGCATGCCTGCAAAGCCTGTGCCATGGAAATCACCTGGGCATCTTTGCAGTTACACAAGCAGAGAAGACAAACACAGCATGAAATGCCTTGAACCAGCTTAGCTCTGCTCCCAGGTGCTGCCAAACCAAAAACCTTCTCTGCCCACAAACATGGTCCTTTCACACCTTTCACCTCTGGGCTGCCAAATGTTTAATGTGCAGAGTCTAACACAATGGATACCACCATCTCTCTGAGTTTATCCCTCACCTAAAACATCCTCTGGGGACACTCATGGAGGGGTTTTTTGGGGGGTGAAACAACATTCTGGCATAATGCAATATGTTCTGAAATAATTTCTTATTCTATGAACTGACAGCATGTTGCCTAACAGCAGCTGCAAAGGAAGGCACTCTCTGTAATGCCACGGTATTTATTTTTATAATTTTTACAGTTTTGATGCTGGCAGTTGTAATTTATCTGACTTCCCAGTCAACGTGCAGAGCTACCATGGCCTCATGCCACCTTGCAGCACAGAAAGCCCTTGCCAGTCCAGCGGCTGTCCAGCAAGTCATTACTTGCACTGGAAGTGGTGAAACACAAAGCCAGAGCATCTTGAGTAAACAGATCCCTCTTTCATCTCCTCTACAGAAGTGGGTGAGTGAGAATTGGTGTTACACAAGGCTGCGTTGATGCTGTTCAAAGTGATGAGTTTTACCCTTAATGTTATACTGAGGGAGCCCATGTGGTGGCCAGTGATTGATTACCTTCACAAAGCTCATTTTCACTCAGCAGTGGTGAGTTTCAGAAGGGTGATAATAACAGATATCATTGCCTAAGTTCTCTCTCACAGGTTTTCCACTGTCCCATGGAAATCAAAAGGTGATTAATTCCTTTAACAGCTTTTGTGGAAGCTCAGGAAAAGTTGACATAAAGTGGAATATACTGCATATTTACCTGTGGGAGCCAAAGCCCATAATGGGTCTTTAATAACGAAAACTGAGGATACTACATCAGCAAAGAACTGGAAGAATGTCTGTAAAGAAATAGGAACAAGGCTCTCAGCAGGGATTCAGGACATCCACAGGAGCAGGAATGAACAGGAGGTCTGTGTCTACCTGTGAGCTTGTGTGCCTGAAGAAACAGAATCTGAGCTAGAGGCTTTGCAAGGATGCTTGTCTGACCTTGGAGAGGCAGATTACACAACCTGAATAAGAAAAAATAGATGGATGATGTTACCTGCTAAAATAGGGAAGTTCTCCTCTTTGGGAGTTTTAGCTGAGGTTCTTCCAAGCATCAACCTTCCCAAAAAAAGGACAAAACAAACAGATTGGCAGGCATCCCAAAGGGGTGAAGGAAACACCTGCTGGGGGCAGTTTGTCAGGAGTGCACCAAAGCCCTGTGGTGGCCTGGGCAGGTGCGTGCCCCTGTCTGAGGGTGTCATATTAGCACCTTGCTCCTCCTCACAGGCTGTGCCAGCCACAGAGACAGCAGGGCTGGGCGAGGGCATGTTATCCCTCATCCTCTCCCTCTTCCCCACGAGCAGCAGCAGCTGTTCCACCCCCTGCCCCTGGCTTGCCTCGCGGGGTGCGCGGTGTCAGTAGGAAATGGAAGTAATGAGCCTCAATTAAGCAGCTCCCCATACAGTCATGGATGAGCTTGTCCCAGCAAGAGTACCCAGGCCCAGGGGCTCTGCAGGGTGGTTTTGTGATGTGCAGCTGGTTCAAAGCCATTTGTGGAAGGCTGAATATTCCTCCTCCCTGTGGGACACACTTGCCCTTTTGAGTGCCACACACACAGGGTGTAGCCAGGTGGGGGGGGCACAAAACACAGGATGTGAATGCCGTCCTTTTTATATAGGTCTGGTTTTATACATGCCTGTTTACCAAGGAGTAAGAATAGACAAAGGGAGAAACAGACTCCACCTTCATAAAAATCCCAAAGGCTTTGGCTGACATAACAATGGTTTGCTCCTGAAACAGGATTTGGGCACCATTTTAGCTTTGCTGTCCTTACTGTTTATGTAGGACAACACTTACCTTCACTTACAGAGCCAGCACAACATTTTGTGTCTTTTCTTCTTCCCAAGTGAGTCTTCAGTGTGGGATTTACACGGTGGCCAGAATTTATGCAGCCTTTTTCCAGTGGGATATTTCTGCAGTAATACACAGATCTGAAAAGAGAAACCATTTCTTCCCATTAAGACTACTTAAGGAGTAAAAAGAAAGAAAAATGTCTTGTTACATTCTGTATCATTACACTTCGTATGTTGTTTTGGGGGTTTTCTCCCACCAGGCATTTTTTTCTCCAGCTGTTTTCATATGAACTGTGCTCCTAAACTTCCAGCCATGATGGAAAGGGGACATCAGCCTCTGCTGTCTCTGAGGTTAGGCCACAAAAACTTATTTCCTTCAGGGAAGCAATGCTGCTTTCAGTGGATTCCACACTTTTTGCAACACGTGAGTCACCAAGTTGACTTTTGCTAAAAGAGCATACAGAGTCTGCAGAGCTGTACATAGACAAACTTGTACTCAGTGATTAGAGGAGCAAGAATGTTCACTGCAGAACAACATTCAGCTGGACAACTGCATGATAAAATGACCTGGGAGGGGAATTTTGGAGTGGGTTTGGGGAGGAGGTGAACCCTTTGCATGGTGGCATTCAGAGGTGATGGGAAGTTTAATTAATTCAAGGGTTCCAGGTATTTTAGGAAGGGTTTGTACTGACTGACAGGAGGACAGTGTTTGCATAATTGCCCAAGCACGCAGCCTTTGAATAATAATAATATTGCTGTTCTCTGAGATACACTTTGTTTTCAGAAGTGACCTAATATCAGCAGAAGCAAAAGACTCAATTTCACAGTTACTTCCAAACAAAAATAATTATGGGAATGCATGCAGAAATTAAATTTGTGCAATTTGTGCTAAGAAACTAAACATCCCCTAAAGCTGCACAATTTAAACCATTTCAGATTGGTTATCGTCTCTGTATCATTATTTAGGCCTGAGATCTCTTCTTCTTCTGCTCTAATCCCATTCTTTTGCTGTCTTCCATCATGCTAGAGATATTCTAGATCTTAGACAATGTGTATATTCAATAAATGTAATTAAAATGCAACTACAACTATCTTTTTCATTTTCCTTATCACAAAAAAAAATTACACATTGAACGCTAACTAACTTTATGGATGTGTTTCTCATTTTGAGTCTTGTGCAGTACCCACTGAAGAAAAATAGGATAATTTCCCATGAATACAGCAAACACTGGTACAAATAATACAGCAACATTAAAAAAAAGCCCATTTAAAAATTGCAGGAATGTGAGAATCTCTCTGACTGAAGATGTGCAACCCCCAAATCACTGAGGAACCCACTCATCAGCTTTCAACCTAACACCGCCCAAAGAAAGAGAAGCTTCTTTTCTCTGTTCTGGCTTTATTTTGAACTGCCTGGAAAACAGTAATTACAACTTATCTTTTCATACATTTGTTCCTTCCAAAAAGAGCAAACCAGCAAATGGCCAGGCAAGCCATTGTTAAGCCCTGTTAAGCCATTTCTGGAGGATCACCTTCAGAGGCTCCTGAGATTTATTTGTTTATCTTATCTGGAAATAGTTCATCAGCAAAGTATTTCTGAAGGAGCAACAGAGCATCTTTTCCTGGTGCTGTAAGTGGGACAGCAAACCTGGGTACCAGAGCTCTGTGTCTGTCCCTCTTTCCTTTGTGAGTAGTAATGGCACCACAGGTCCTGGCAGGCTTGGAGAGTGCCACCATACTGTCCCTCAGCCGGTGGGGAAGGATCTGACAGTGACTTACAGCCAGAGGGAGTGGGAGAGACAGCATTGACCTGGAGTGCTGAGCAGCCAGGGAAGGTGAGGGATGTGATCTGTGTCTCTGCTCAGACCTTCCTGGCTCCGTTCAGTTCCCACTGACGCTTCCTGGGCTTCCAATGCTGTGACCAAGGGTGGGATGTGCACCTCCTCCACTCCTGTTCTATCCCTACAGAGAGCTGCAGATGATGCTGCCCTGTGCCTCAAGGCTGAGGGCCAGCCTGCTGATGCCTTTTATGCCACCCACACCATCAAGGAGGAAAATGGTGCAGCAGGTCTGACCAAGGGTTTAGTGTGAGGTACTCTGTCAGTCATCTACTCAGCTTGGTTCCATTCCAAATCAGCTGGTAGGAAATGAAGGACAAAAAGAAAGTACTTGGCAATGAATCCTAGTATTTTTTCCTTCTCTTCCGCATTCCTCACCCACCTTCATTTTGTAGCCTTGATGAAAAGAGCTGAAGAGAAAAAGAAACAGTTCGAGTCTAAAGCCATTTTTGATAATGTAAAGGCACAACCATTTATGCTTCCAAGAATTCAAATCTGCAATTTCAAAATGGAATTAGGCCAATCACTTTTTTATCTGGTTAAATTAATTGTTAGGCAATCATAAATAAGGATGACATGGGACCACTTAATGGGAAGACACTGACCTTTCCTCCATGGTTTGTTACTATCCTCTGGTCCAAACTGAAGTGAGCTTATGTTTTCAGCTTAGTTTGCCTCTTGCCATAAGAAGCAGTTTTGCTTTAGAAAAAGGCTCAGAAGTGGTATGAGGATCTCACTCAGTTATTTCTCCTAGGAAATACATTCTCTTTTGGTCTCCTCAGAGGGATGTGTCTTTGTAGGCAGGTTCAGCACTGCCAGGGGAGGGGAAAACCAATAATTTCCAGCTTCATGATCATGGTTTCGAGAATCATCTTGGCTGGGCACTAGCATTAGTCTCTGTATATGTGTCTGAGGGAGGATAGGTTCTCAAAATAAGTAAAAGGCAAATTCAAAGAAGAGAGTAATCTCTTCTTTATCCCCAGAGTGTAGGACAAGAAACAGGCTTACCTGCAGCTAGAGGTGTTAAGAGACAGCAAAGTTCTGTTTGAATCTTCTCAGAATCCCTGAGAATTTTCTCAGAATCCCTGAGAAAAACTGCCTGATGAAGTGTGGAGTGCCTGTTGGCGGAGGGGCTCGACAAGGCTCTGTTCCTGGGGAGATGCAGATATTGTTAAGGCCGGAATAAATAACTTCTTGGTAGACATTCCACCCCTGTGAATGACAAAACTGTTTTATTCACACGAGGTTTTTTTTGTTTCTGAGATCTTCTAGCACTGAGAGCAGTGACAGAGTATCTCGGTTCTCCCTGCCACGTGTCACATGAGAGTACACCAAAGGCAGGAAGGAGAACAGACAGGGAAAACCTCAGAGCATGAAACATGGAAAATAAGGATGTGCTGGTGGCATGTGAGCCATCCTTCAGGCTCCAGGTGAAGTCCTGGTCCTTGGCAGGCAGATCCTGGGTGTGTGTGTCTGTCTGACACGGGAACAGCTGGTACCACAACCAGCCCGCAGGTCATCCAGACAATCCAGGGCTCTCATAAACTTTATGAACTGTTATTCAGCAACACCCAATAATTAAAAAACAATATGTTGCAGGTAACATGGGGAACAGCTGACAAAGACCAGGAGTAAAGACACCAGCTATAAACATGAACACAACAGGCTGAGAGAGGCTGGAATTCTGGAATAAGAAAGGCTCCACATGAACCTGCCAGAGTTGCATTTGTACGCCGAGAACTTTTCATTTTAGTGCCCTTTTGGAGAAGCTGAAAATATCCACTAACCCTGAGAACAAACATATCATTTTAAAGCAGAATAGGCCTGTAAGACTTTTTAACACTTGTTCGTTGATTATATTAATACCAGAATATATTAAAGAAGTGCAATATAAATTTGATTTTAATTGTTTTGTACACACGCCAGTGAAAAGGAACTGATTGGACACAGTTCACAGGCAGTATGTTAATACGTTATTTTCATATGATGATAGCTTTGCATAATCTTTCTTTTTCCAAGATTTAGAAGAACCTGTTGTTAACCAAAGCACAGGAGAGAGGAAGAATACAATTTACATAAAATCGGCTACCCTACAAATTAATTAGTAATGTGGCTGAGCGGAAGGTGTGTTCACTTAGTAGAAAGTACACTTTATAATTTATACACCAGCTGTTTCAGTGCTTTCTAGTCCATTTTCCTCCCTGCCTGCCTCTAATGAAATCGTGTTACTGGAGAATTGACTGGGGTGAATTGAGATTTTAATCCCATTGACGCTTCTCTATGGAAAGGCACACTGGTGGGAACTTTTAATGGAAGGTCTGTAATCAGAAGACACTTGTATTCAGTCCCCCACTATAATGACTCTCATCAAATGTTAAAGCCCAGGCAGTGTGCAGAAGGCTAGAATTTCAAGGTTTTTGACCAACCCCATTTGAAGCATTCCTCTGGGAGTGTGTGATTACTCAAGTTTAGCAGTTTATTGCCTCATCTTTCAATATCCAGTGAAGCACAAAATTCTCATCTAGGTTGCTCTTTTTACTTAAAGAACAGGCCAAAATAGACTGCAGAGCTACTAGCACTGTCATTGAGGTTAATTCTTGCTTCTCATTTAACAGGAGATCAATGAAAAAGCTTTAAAATATTAGAGCACAAATGCTGCTCCTAAAATTTCTTAGCAGCCTTTGTGAAAAATCTGGTTCGCACCACACTTTCCCAAAACATGCTCGCATTTATTTATTACCAATTGCTTTTTTAAGGCTAAGAGTAACATTAATTGAGAGGTGGTGCTGTTCTGCAAAGAAGGATGTAAACATGTATTAAAATCCAGCAGAGCGAACAGTCTTCCTATTCCCCAAACTTTGCAGTCAGGAAAAGTACAGTCATTAAAAGAGAGGTGGTCAAAAAGCAAACTGAACTGGGAGTTAATGGGACTCATTATGCTGGCTGCATGTTAGTAATGTCTCCTTCTCTACCAGAAAAACAAGCAGAATAGACACAGAAAAGCAAAACGCACTTAAACAAATGCCTGTTAAAATCCCTGTGAGGAGAATGCATTTGCTCTGAACAGACACAAACACATCAATTAATACAGTGGAAGCCACTTCTACAAATACATGTTAAGAAATAAACTGGAAAAATGAAGGAACTTCTGACAAAAGATGTCAGATGCTGTTGAAAGGAATAAATCTATTTAAAAGACAACATATTTTTCAAATGCAGCAAGTCAAAATAGAAGGAATAATAGGAAGAATGCCTCTGAACCATTAATGTTAAATAATAAAAAAAAATCTTTCCCTTCCTTCTTCTTTTCCTCCTCCCCAAAAAAGGAATCAAGATGAGAGTTTCTTTAATAAGCATTTCTCTGCCAACTTAATGAATACATTTGAATGACTTTCCCTATTCCCTGTTCCTTTCTTATTGAATTGGTCAGACAAAGGTCTAATTTGGGAGGTTTTTTACTTAAAGGAGCTCTTTCTTTCTGATACTTCTTTCGGGCCAGCATGGGTTCAGGATTTTCCACTCCTTATGCAATTCACTCCCTCTGGTCCCTTTCTTATTTCAGTTATTTCAAAAAATGTTAGGATCCATTTGTTATTAGAAGTTCCTTTTTTATGGCCTCCAATCTGAATAGGTGCCTACATTCTCACATTCCCTGCAGAATGCATGGCAGTTATTGTACATGTGCTATAATTCATACAGGAAGGATCACAATGTAGCTTTTCACCAGAATATGTTTGTGTGCATTTTTTCAAGGCTTGTTTAGTGCTTATGTAATTTCAAAGTTTAAATTAATCTATATGTCTATAGATTTTTAGTGTGTACACTATGCAAATGGCTTTCAGGAAATATTTCTTTAGACTTTTAGACTCCCCACTCAAATTTGATGGATTAAAGCTTTCCAAGTGTCCAAATTTGAAGGGAACATCCAAACGTCAGATTCTTTTAGAGTTTCTGTAGCAAGTAATGAATGCCTTTTGTTATATCAGCCCAAATTTTTCTGGGCTCTCTCCTGCTTCCTTTTACCAGCCTCCTGTCCACTTTGAGAGTTTTCTCACTCTCCACCCTGGCAAGCCAGCCTGTGTTCCCAAGCAGCTTTCTGCTGGTGTCCCTCAGGGGTACCAATCTGTAAATCAGTGATCTGCACACTCCACAAGCATTCATTAATTGAGCTCCTCAGCACCTATATTAGGCATGGAATATTACATCAGCCTGGCAGAGAGAGAGCTGAAACAGAGACAAGCAATTGAGTCACCCAAGGGCACTCAGAAAATTTGCTTGAGGGCCAGAAATCTCATCCAGGCTCTCATTTCTTAAACGCAGATAGCACTGAATAAGTTTCCTCAGTGGTCCTAATCCACCAAAAAAGGGCAAGATACAAATCCAGACATTCTGATGTTGTGCCTGACCACAAAATACCAGCACCTTACTATGTGGGCTATCTTTTCTAGCTCTGCAGAAGAAAACAGCTTAGCAACTAATAAGTAAGGCCATTAAAAGCGGATTAAGATTGAGGAAATGTGAGAGATTCTTTCTGTAAGGGGCAAGGAGGCTCCTGAGCACAGACTAGCACTCCACACTCACCTTTCTTATTGAAGCTGACCTAGTTATTAACTCTCCGTTTTGAAAAGGACACACCAAAGAAAATGTGGAGACTGTTGTGAGATAAGAGCTGGTCAGAGGGGAAAGGAAAAGATGTATCAGCACAATAAAATAATTGGCCAGGCAGTAGCATTGCTGGAAAGGACTGAAAGGAGCCCTGGATCATGAATGGATCAATGAATCAGCAATACTGTTACCAAATCTAAAGAGTGAGAAGTTGCAAGCTGTAAATAGAGTTGTCATGTAAGAAAGGAAGGGGAAAAGGAAAATATGTCCCAATTAAAAAAAAAAAAAACAAAACAAACCAACAAAATACCACCCCAGGGATAGAAAGCATGTCCAATCTTTCAGGCTTCCCCAGCACCATCTCTCTAGGATGTTTATAGCATCTCTCTGCCCTTAGGTAGATGTTGGTTAGGGGCAATCTGGATCACCAGACTAGAACTACAGAAAGAGTGAAGAACTCTGTTTTCTGATTAGAATTCAATCATAGGCATCTACACATTCCACTCTTTCTGTAGTGCCTTCTAAATGTGTCTGTCACAGATTAATCTGGACATGTACTTATTCTAAAAGATAAAAAGCTAAATAGATAAAAAGATAAATAGATCCAAATTTTTTGTTTTGAAAATAAAACACCCTCAATTTTTGTTTCAACCAGTTTACATTTGTTCACTTTGCTTGCTTCTGATGCTTCCTTTATTAACACGTGGAGTGTGGCAAATTTTCCCTGGAGTAAAGACAGCAAATCTCCAAATGTGGTTGAGACAGAAGATATAAAGAAGTACTCACATGATGGAAATGTGCCTGTCTTCAGTTGGTTCTTCTGACTGTTACTAAGGCATGACTGCCCATGTGCTACTTGAGCTGCAAAGTAGAGCAAAGAGAGTTATAGGAATAACAAGACCTGCTGCTTCTAACAAGAATATTGCTGTTTATAGCAGGGAAAGCCCTCTAAAATACATTTGCACAGCACTTAGCACAATGAGCCCTGGTCTTCCATGATACAACAGTAATAACTGTCAATATCACTGTTTATGGACATTTTCTCTTTTCAACAGCATAAGGGTGCTTTTCTAATCCACCAAGGCTATAAACTTGAACTATTGCACCATTTCTAAGGGCAGAAGTGAGACCAGAGATCAGGCAGATGAAGCGTGTCTTTTGTGATTTATCTGCTTGCTGCCACCACCACCTTCTTTCTGCAGTGAAGCCATAAGGAGGGGATCATCAGTGCTTAACTCAAATGTAAATAAGTATAACATCTTCTGGAGGCCCAAGCAGTAATCCTATTCAGACAGACATAAAAATTGGTATGACTGGGGAGTACAAGCCATCTACATTTCCTGTATAAGGCAGCTGTAGGGCAATTTAACAGGGAAAGTACAGCTTTTGTTCTGTAAAAAATCAAACTAAGATAAACTAAGAAGGAAGCACAGACATCTAGGGTAGGAGACAATCCCACAAATCCCAGGGGACAGTGCAGCCAGCCTGATGTGGCACAGGTCTTCCCCTCCCTAGACTAGAGCTACAGAGTCCATGGCATCCATGAATTTTTCGGCTTCTGTTAATCTCTAGTAGTTTAATGAACCATATGTTTTTTTTTTTCCCCAGGACAGGCTGCCTTCCTAGCATGGTCCTAAGGAAAGGATGAAAAAAATTGGAAAAAAATCTAAATCTAGTGGTGCAGTTCAGAGAGAAAAGGCAAGTCAACAGTCACAGAAGAAAGAAATGTCATTGAAATTTTGTTGTGTTGAATCACTTAAATGAGATCATAAGCTACTATAATATATTGATTGTTTTTTGCATTTCCTGGGAGGATGCCATTTGAAGGAGACAAGGTGCTTTCTATTTGCTTTTAGGCATTATTTAACACCAAGTTTTACTCTCCCATGTAAAAATTGAGTTGTGTGCCAGTAACTTGATGAGCATACTTTTGCTATATCCACAGGGATACAAAATGGTCAGAGCTCAGAGCTCCATAATGTACAGTAAGTTTTCTAATAAATTCCTATGACCTATGAAAAACACTTTTGTATGTGAATGTCTTCAATAGATTGATCTAGTTTCCCTTAATATTTTATGACCATGTATGTTTAACAGGGAAGGTGCTTATACTGACAGTATTTTATACCCTTTGATATATTTGAATTTGGAATATACACAGTAAATATTCCAGATGCAACTCCATGGTTTCTTCCAGGAAACAGCAATAGCAGTGGCAGTTACAAAATTGAATGAAGCAAGGAATAGGTTATTTGTTCCCTGCACAGAACAGAAGATACAGCAGAGGAAGAAGCAGTTTTTTTTCTTTGAACTTTCAATAATGAAGATGCCCATGCAAGTCAAACACGTAGCATAGAAAGTTTCGACTGCTCGGGCTATAGCTGGCTTTTCCCCAGGAGTTTTAGTACCAAAACCATCCCTTTTCTGCAAAATTGTTAGTCCAGACTTTCATGATTTGGTTTGCTTTCAGCAAAGGGTGTTCTTTCACCTGAGCAACACAGCCAAAAGAGGATGAAGTGCACGTGGTGTTATTTTCCACATGAATCACTGACATGGTGACTTAATTTTAAAAGGGGATGGAAAAGCAACACTATGAAATCTAGCAAGATGGGCAAAGGAATAGAAATTTGCAAAGACCTAATGAATAACCCTTCTGCAGGTAGTGACTAGTGCAGGAAATATCTGATGGCTGATGTTTTGGACCAAATGACCTGCAATCATGAATTCACAATATTAAATGCACTGGACATTTTTACAGCGCCCAGCTGGTAGATAACTTCCAGATAAGGTGTATTTGTCCCACCATCAGTAGACTGACCACCTTAAGAACTTGAGCTAAACTGTAAGCAGAACTCAATCAAGATCAATGTGATCTAATAGGAACAGAAAAAAATAAAAATAAGCATCATCAGTTAGCCAAAAGGTAACATGTAACCTATTGAAGGAGGGTAATGTAGAATAGGCTTAATCATCCCCCACTGCTTTTGATATACCTGTCCCCAGCTGATCTGGAGGATGATCTGATTGCCAGAAGAGCCTTTTGGGTTTTGTCCCTGCAGCCTGGTCTGTGCCACAGTGAGACCAGACCCCCTGCAGGATGGCTGTGGCAGTTCTGACAGGAAATCTGTGCCCGTGTCTGTAAATGCTCTCTGTGCCTCTCCCACGGGCCCGGCTGCTGTGCCTGGGGAGTCACCTGGAGCTCACAGACCAGAAGCACCAGCATCACATTTCCACAGGAAGCTGTTCTGTGTGCCCAGACATTTTCCTTAGGAAGCTGTTCTGTGTGCCCAGACATTTTCCTTAGGAAGCTGTTCTGTGTGCCCATTTTCCTTGGGAAGCTGTTCTTTGCACCCAGAGAGCTTCCACTGACCTCAGCCCTCTTGCAGCCTGTCCCAGCAGGCTCTGGCTAATGGACCCAGCTCCTGGAAGCGAGGGACTGGGTGCAGAGTGCTCTGGCAGGAGAAGTGCCAGGTGCCAGGGCAGGAGTGGCTCCCAGCAGGCACCCCAGAGGCCCTGGGCTCGTTCAGCCGCTCGCGAGTGCGCGGTTACCGACAGGGCCGCGACCGCGGCGCGGGAGCCGAGCTACTGTTACGTGTTTACACTGGACGGAAAGTGGATCCACGAAGCAGCACATATGTTCCTCTGATAGTCGTTAAACAGGGATTTGACTGCAGATCTTCTGGGAGAAATCTAGCAGGAAAGAGCTGAGTATCTGCCTCAGTCTTGGCATGCAATAGTGCAGCTCCATTACCATTAGGGAATTCGCATATGTCTGGAATTAGGCACACTGGCAATCAAGCTACTTCTTTACAAACAACTAAGAAAAGGGAACAAACTGTTTGTTATCAAATTGATTCAGGCATCTGGGACACAGTGGGTGAATACTATTGATTATTTTCATTCAGGTTTTAAAGTGAATTTACTTTGGCCGACTGCTCTCCTTTCATATTTACTTGCCAAGAGCAGTCGGGTGATCAAGTTTTACTTACACAGATGTGACCTTGACCAAGTCCTTTTACCCTTTGTGCTTCCATTTCCTCCTTTTCTCTTACCTGTCTCAGTTTTAAACTCAAATAGATTGCATCTATCAAGGTCTACACCTTAATTGATTAAGCACATTGGGCCCTGTCTTCTCTGGGATCACTCCACACAACTCTAATACAAATCAGAATAACATTAAATTGCTCAAAATGCATTTCCAAGTCTCATATATGAATGATGTTAGTGGAAAAGGATTTTGAAATTCAGAGGTGACATTTGAGCCAGACACACTTGCCTTCTCGCTCATCCAAACACATAACCCATCTGCCCAGTGATGGTGAGTCCATGTTGCTCAGTGTGGGATACTTGCATCAAATTACTTCCCAGTGGGATTGAAAAAATAGGACAAAAAGCATTCACAAAATATTTACAAACCTAAAGCCAGCATAGAACCACACTCTGATCTGCTCAGAAAAATTTCAAGAGCAGGAAAAAACCTAACTACTTTTATCTGATATATTACATGTTCAGTTGCACCTCAGTGCTTTTTAAAACTGCTTAAGCAGATATTTTATAAACAGGAGTAAAAACTATAATAAAAAGCTTTTTTCTTCATTCCTTTGTGATTAGACATGTATGTGGCCTCTAGGTCTCTTGGTTACAATGAGCTGAGTGTGTATGACTTTTGCCTCCTTTCTTCTTTGGCTCCGTATTTTTCCACACATTTGCAGGAATTAAATAGCTTGGAGACCTCTCCCTCAGACAGCTTTGCTGAGGCTCTATGAGAGGTTCAAGAATGAGTAGAGAATAACCCACAGAGAACATACCTGTAGAATCCATATTTCCAAGGAGCTCTGGCTGTGGCCTTGCAGAAGCTGTTCTGCCAAGGGCACAGGGCCAGCCCCAGTGCCAGGCACAGTTCTGCTCCTATAGCTGTAGGATGTCAAGCACAGCTATCATTTCTTACAGCAAAGCTGCTATCAGCAGCATCCCTCTTCACCACAGGACAAGTGAGAGGGAGCAGAGATGCAGAGAAGGACAGTAGCTTATGCCTCTTATGGAACAACACCCAAAATGTGCTTTTGGGTAGCACAAAGGGTAAAAGCCCTTCTGCAAAGCAGCTGCTCTGCAGAGAAGTCTCTGAGCACCCATTCCTTGGCACTTACCCCTTCCATGGACAGCCAGTTCAGCTTCCTAGACTGCAAATCCCAGGGTCAGAGAGAATACAAAGTCCTGAAGGGTGGCTGACGCTGTATTATTTAAACTCTTGACAAACAAGAGCCAGATTCTCAGCTACTGTAAACTGAGAACTCACTCACTGAACTCACTCAAGGCAGGTAAACTTAAACCAGCTGAGGATGGTTTAACCAATACAACTTCTGACTGCATTTACTCAGTAGTGAAAAAGAGGGAGAAATGTGCTTGGTTCTTGGGGCATATCTGGTTTGTTTTCCTGCGTTTTGTGTTAGCTTTTTCTTGGAGCTTTTCTTTTAGGAAAGAGGAGTGAAGTGAGAGGAATTGTGTTTGGCCTGCTTGGGAGTTGCAGAGCTGAAGCTGGGAAGCAATGCAAAAGAGCACTTTAATAAGTAGGGAGTGCCAAATGAAATGCTGGTTTTTCTACTGTGGATGAAGAAAGCGAAATACAATATTCACGTTACCTCCGTTTCTTCCATTGCTCCAGAAAAAACCATTGCCAAGACAAAATAACCCCCTCTGCTATTGCATAAACTCTTCATGTGCAGTTATTTGTACTAGCCAAACAGAAAGAAATTAATCCCATTTTGAGTGCTGAATATGTGGCCAGAGATTTCATTATATTGTTACCATTTGGGACAAATATGCAGGAAGAAAAGAACTACTCTGCCAGGATTTCAAACTGAAATGTACATTTAAAATTTAGCTTGTGACTTTCCAGTGCCATTGTGAGGTTTTTTTTCCTGATGTTTCACCCTGGAGGCATCATGTTGTGAGTTCAGCAGGCAAGATGCTGCCATGACTTATACCCCATCAGATCAAAGGCATTGCATGGAGTGCCAGGGATGGATAT
The DNA here is from genome assembly GCF_027887145.1 of Ammospiza caudacuta. Taxonomy (NCBI): domain Eukaryota; kingdom Metazoa; phylum Chordata; class Aves; order Passeriformes; family Passerellidae; genus Ammospiza; species Ammospiza caudacuta. The sequence goes on along the minus strand of NC_080598.1, from coordinate 15,399,990 downwards.
GATTCCTTGGACTAATTCTATTATTATAACTCCACTGACTTCAGGGCGTTACACCAATGATGAATTTGGCTCATCACACGGCAAATGAAGCTTAGCATCTTTTGTTCCAAATCTTCCTTTCTATGCACCTCCTCTGCTACCACCTGCTATTACTCTTTGGGTATGTTTACACCACATATTGCAAACAGCCATGAGCAAGCTCTGCCCACGCTCCAATCTGACAGAAGCCATGTGATTGCACTGGCACCAAGCCTGAGCTAATAATCCCTCATGAGAAGGATTTTTTTCAGTGAATAGCACGAGCACGATGAGTGTACATCTATCCATACAGTATCAACATGCCCAAAGACTAATCTATGCTGGAAATCTCTTTACAGGTCTGGAATCTTCTCTTTCCCTCTTTCTTTTTCCCATGCCCTACAAAGAGATCTTGCACTCATAATCCCCACAGTCAGAAAAATGCTCCTGAGTGCTAGACAGAATTGCTGTCTTCACTTGTTGGTGCAGGGCCCTTCTAGGACAGCTCAGTCCTAGATACTAAGCTTTCTTCTCTACCAGTTTAAACAGGTTTTTCATCCAAAGACCTGACAAAATCATACCACATCTGCCTCCATTTCTTTCTACTGCTGCACTACTTTCCTTTGCCTTCTGCGCCAACATCACTAAGGCTTGTTGATGGTGCCCTTCCTGCACATGGTTCATCCTCCTCTTTGCAGCAATACCTATTGAATTTCCTGGGTTATTTGGAAACTTCATCTTTTGTTTTCCAAGACCTGGGAGAGCATTCCTTGGGATCTCACTGCTCCACCATATCCCTGCCTTGCACTGTGGTGAGGATAACCCTGTAAACACCATGACTGGGCCTCCACAGCTGGAAGAGAACAGCCAGACCCAAGGCGTCGTGGTGTCTGTGAGGAAGTATCACATAATTTTCATCTCTTGAAACTCATTTCCTCTGATGTAGGGAGCAGCTGGATGCTACATATTTTAAAAAAATTTAAATCTGCCTAGATTTTTCACTTTACTTTTGTTATCAGTTTAAATGAACAACCACAGACCAAGAAATTTCAAGTCATTATCCCACTCCTTGATGGTTTCCTACACAACATTCAGTCACACTCTCCTGACTCAGACACTTTGGATTGCTTTGCAGGTACACAGAAGCAGAATGACAGAACTCTCCATGGCTTCACCACCTTATAAACTCAGGCTCTGCATGTACATTCCCATTTCTCTGCATTGCTCAGTAATATGAAATTCTTTCCTTTATCCCAAGTACAGGGTGGAACCAGGAAACAGTTCCAGGCCAAGAGGCACTTATTTTTAAATCAATGATTTGCATTAGTTTTTGCACTAATGGAAGCCAAAAGAGAAGCCACCACTGGTTTTCCATAAGCTTTACATTCACTGATAGCTCTACAAAAATTTGGCCGGTAAAGAAAAGATCCCAAATGAAACAGAACCAGAAAAAGAATGTGGCTCAAGAAAGAAGAGCCAAGTGTCTAGAAGCACATCAAGAAGATAGAAATAAGATAAATATTTTTCTTTCCTCAAATCCAGCAATGAAAATATTCTGAAAATTAAGATATTTTTGGCATATTCATGGCCACATTTATTGTCCTTTCCACATCTTTGTCAATATGAAAATGTTTTAAGTCCAGAGGATGCAGTATCACTCCATCTTTTTTTCAAATCTGAGACTGCTAATAAAAGACCTTGTAAAAGTTATGTGGAGTTTGTATTGGCAAAGGATTAGAGAGATACCTTTCCAGAGCTTAGCAGTAGCTCATGAATTGTCCATCGATGCAGGCAAAGGGAGCCAGAGAATCCAAATATCACTCCACACTCTACAACCTGCATTTTTTCCCATGGGCTGCTGTTTCCAGTGAACAGCTCCACTTCTCAGTGATGAAGAAAAATGATTTAAAAGCCACTTGATCTGTGTTGTCTCCATTCAAAAAGAATCTAACCTGATTTATTGTTCCTCAAATGGCTGAAACACTACTTTGCTTAATGTCATTAAAAACCTGATATCGGCACCCAGCCCTAATAAAAGCATTGGGAACATGGTGGTAACCTACCCAGAAAAGCAAAATGAAGCTGTCATTTTTCAATATAATTAAACCTGGTTTCAAAAATCCAAAGGTCTGTAATATGAATTACACTAATTACTTCTTGTGGTTTAAACATTGATTCCAATGTTAAATTTAATGGACTTAATGGATGTTGCTTTTCCCATCAGACTGGTGGCCGATGTTTGTCTTGTTTCTTGACCACTTATAGATTTCTGCTGACCCTTTAAACATATTACAATTGGCAGCCTGCTCATTCTTCTTGCATGAGAGTGCTGCTATTACTTTCCACGGATAATCCCAGCTTCCATGTAACCTGTCTCTCAGAGTTATTTTTGGCAGCCAAAAGCATACATACCCCAGGAAACAGAAAAAGAGATCATTGGACTAAATTTTCAGAAATGTGCAAGCAATTAATTTTGCCTGGACAGTATGTGAAATCCAAACAAACATTAGGAAATAGCAAAACGTGCAGAAATTCACAGAGCTGAAGTGCTGCTGTTTGCTGCACACCAGTCCCTTCCCTGCATTTCTCCATTGCTGACCAGAGTCAAAACAGAGAAGCAGGGATGCTGAACCTAGTCCTGAACTCCAACTGGTGTTGGAATCAGAAGCTGCTGGAATCTATGGAAAAAAACTTTGGAACCTGGTTCCTTCTTGAACTTTCTGCTTACCCGGAAAACACCAAAAGGAGTGCTCGGGTTGAACAAATAAGAAATACATTACAAATAATAAACTCTGGGCTTTCTGTTGACTTAATGACAGAACCCCCACAGATTTCAAGGGGAGTCAGATGAGATACATTTCATGTGTGATCAATGGCAGAAAAGGACCAGCTCTGGTTTTGGGCTCACACCCAAGAGACATTACCCTGAGAGAGTAATGTTTGATGCTTTGATTCTCTTCAGGGGTTGGAATTAATCAATGTTATGTCCAGGCAAGATGATGTGGCTTGTTCTACTGTTGAGAACACAAACAAAGTCTGAGTTCTCAGATCACAGAGTGTGCCTTCATATGAATTTTTAAGGTTCCACTTGGAAGAGAAGGACTAATCCTGAAGATCCAGGTGAAAATAATGAAGAATACTGAATTCTTCATATGCTGGGAAACAAAGCCATTTTCAAATAAGTCCATAAAGAAAGAACTTAGGAGAGGATTTTCAAAGTACCTAGTGTTGAAAATCTTGTTTTCCTAATACATCACAGCTGCTGAAGTCATCCTAGGCTAAGGTTGAAAAAACAGCAGAATGCCTGTTTTCCCACCAAACTGTTTTTACATCTGTTTTCCACAGACAAGGGAACATTGATACCCAAAAGGAATCAGTACTTTGAGATATTTGCACCATTTCTTTTTCTGTAGCAGGAACTCTAGATTCTACATGAGAGGTAGTTGGTAACAATGGAAGAGAAGTCTACAAATATCTATAAATTCAGTCTATCAGGACACCTACAGCTGCAGTAAAGTCAAGTAGAAGAATTTGCTACAACCAAAGAACTGCCATTTGTGTCTCAGGACAACAAAATTACTACACACTTATCTATGGCAGTCTTGTTACAGTGGTGATGCTAGGGGGAATCATCGTTCAGGAAAATGATCTTCCTCTTTCTCTCTGTTTGTGGTACATTCCTGAGCAAAGTTGTGCTGCTGTATTTGTCACTGGCTGTGCCTGAAACTGTAAACTGACTTTTAAAAGAATAACATTAGCACTGAGGAATCCTGCCAGCACCCAAAAGACTATTTCTCTCCATAGCCTAAAACATCTGTGCATAAGTAAAATTATATATAATCCATATGTGGATTGAAAGATTTGACAGAGTCAAAACACACGGCTCTAGGAAAGCCTTGTGATGTTAAGGGCCAAGCAATCAGCATGTATAAACTTGCATGGTTTCATGACACCAGCGATGCTCTGCTGATTCACATCAGCTCAGGAGCCTCAGCTCATAAGTATGTTTTTCTTCCTGCATGGGAATTCACTCAGCCCAGAATTAAAGAGTATAACATAATCCTTAAAGAAAAGGGAGAGGATTTTTGGAGAGGTAATTTAATTCTTTCAATTTAGGAATTCAAGTCAAATTACAACACACTGAGGATTTCGTACGCAAATCCTGCTCAATAGGGAAAACTTTCCTAGATGTTCAGAAAGGCCTTTGGACTGAGCTGCCAGCACTGGCCTCCTGGCCAGGGTCTAATGAGAGGAGACAGAGCATGACCTATTATGTCTCAGAGTTTGACTGAATGGAGACTTTTGGCAGGTGTGTACTGGCATGTGAAGCCCCTATGTAAACTCTGCAATTTTATGATTGCATAAAACCTTTTTATAGCCAGAAGGTATTTGAGTTCATAACACGTGCCTTTGCAGACTAGATAGTAATGGAATTCTTGATTATTCTATCTCAATATCAAGATGCAAAGATGACAGGTTAACAAATCCTTGTCCTTTCTGAGGTAACTCTGTAAGAAAATAATTAAGCAATGGAAATAGCTGGAGAAAACGGTTCTCCAGTCATCATTACTGGTCACAGCCCAAAGACAAACATACCCAGCCATCAAAATTCCATTCTGTTTTGACCCTGGATGATGAAGACATGTTGGTCTCATTACTCGCTGAACTTTCCTTCTTTCTAGCAAGTATTGACTCCTGCCATCACGTTGCTTTTCAGAGCTGCTCAGATAATTTTCTAAGTACATAATGCAGTTCCATGGGTTTAACCTTCCTTCTCCCCACCTCAGAGCTACATGTTTTAACCAGCCCATGGACTTGCCTGGAGTCTTTTCTCTGGGAAGACAGCAGCTCCTCATTCCTCATTCCTGCCAGGTCTCCTGCCCAGGGGAGCAGTGCAGGTGCTCATGACCACCTCTTCATGGCTGCATCCAATTTCCACATTGCTTCCTCCCATGCAAACTGCAGACACGTGCCCTGGAAAAGGGATGCTTGAGCATTCGCTTAAGCCCACCCCTGAGGTAAAATACATCACAATGGAATAATGCTTTGAGAGGACAGAAACTTGATGTGATCCCAGCTAATGAGTAGAGTGCAGGCAGCTTAGGCTGGCCCAGGAATTGCTGTGGCAGCCCTGCCCTTACCCCTGGAACTACTTGGAGTCAGAGCCCTGCCACTTTCTCACTTTTGCCTTACTAAAACAAAGTAACTAATACCATGTTTTCTCATCTCCTTGGGCATGAGGGAGGACAGATTCTTTAAAATAATGATTCTAATTCACAGTACTTAAAAATAGGCTCTTAACTCTATATGCTGGCATCTAAATAAAAGCAGCCTGACTTTGAGAGGTGCTAAGCATTTGCACCTCCTAGCAATGTGTACATGAGCTGTTTTAAAGATCTCCAAAGATACAGATTTTCTTCCCTGCCAATACCATTTCTCTCTCCTTCAATATAATTTTATAGGCCATCCATTTTGACATTACATCAAATTAACACTAAAAACACACCTACCACTTTGGATAGAGCTTTTGAGAACTCACTCTTCCCAGCACACAAGGCAGGGTGCCTACTTTGTGTTACAGACAAGTTCACATTTAACTTTGAACATTTGCACGAGTCACGGAGAATTCATTTTGACTTCTGTGTTGTCCTGAACAATGACATTTTCCTGAATCAGGGACAAAGAAAGTCATTGGAAAAGCAGTGACAGCCGAATAGATCATGTTTATGCAGTTTAGCAGGGGCATGTGTTTCTCTAAGTGAAAGCCCAAAAGAAAAATAATAACCAAGAAAAAAATGTATTCAGTAAGATTTGAAAAAAAAAATAAAACTAACCAAAACCAGAAAAATTTCTCCTGGCTCCTCCAGACAAATTAGCCTAAGGAGTCAGGAATGCTAAAGAAAAGGGAGAGTGCATTGCTGTGAACTTGTCTGAGCTTTTATATCTCTTCCATTAGGTAATTTTCAAGTAGTGTTGATTTAGCAGTTTCAATTTCATTCAGAAGAGGCTAAACAATGTTAGATGTTCAAGTCTTCCTTTCAGGTTTGCTTTACAATTCACTATTGCTCTTTCTACTCTTAAGCCTGTGCTCCGATATAGAACCAGTTATATATTCCTTATTAAAAATGTACAATGTTTCAGAAAATTGAAATAGTTTTCAAAATTGTCCCCCATTGGTAATTCTGCATTTGATTGTCAAAAATGTTAATCTTTTCTCAGGCCTGAAATTATGAGCCAGCTTTATTGGTCAAAGGCCATAATAATTTGAGCTCTTATTTTATAAACTCATTTCTGCCGAGTGATATCCTGATAGGAGCAAGAATAATAAATCACAAACATGTCCCCCAAGATTGCATTGTAAATGTCAAACTAGACAGGAAATTGTAATTAAAGAAAGGAAATTGCTACAAAGAAGCACTTGATTTTAAAATGAGCTAAGCGCAGAATTTTCTAAGCATTTAATTATAGACCAATTTCAACTGACTGCTTTGCTTTTGCAGTCATATTTCTTATTATAACTCTTCTACATAATAACCAAATCTCCGTGCTTATGCTGGTCAGGAGCATTACCACATAACACTGCATAAGCAAAGGGATTACCAACTTTGCAGGAACCATTAGCACGTTCTAGTGTGATGGACAGCACTATCAGGTTTTTAAATCAGTGACAATCTGATTTTAGCTCCACAACCAAGTGGATATCTTTTCATAACAGCAACTGCACCTTTTGGCACCTCGCTCTTAAACAAGCAGCAGGACCAGTTCTGAAACACCTGGACTGACAAACGCCTGGATGAGTGAATAATGTGGTCAGGGACAGACTCTGCCACCGCAAAAAAGGCTGCTGTGGTTCCTGTCAGTCCAGGCAGGGCCTTCCAGTGCCATCAAGAAAAGGTGCTGTTCACTTCCTCTCCAACGCATATAAGCCAGAAAAGAAAGGATTTAGGGAAGAAAACAATATGTTCTAGCAACACCAGTCTAGCAAACCACTTAAATATATGGGTTGTTGTGCACTGAGCAACTCGGGGCAGCTTTTTTGAGCCCTAAATTCTGCTATTGACCCTTTCTTTTTTACTGATCTTCTGTTTCAAGAGAGTTAACAGGCCTTAAAACCCCTTCTTTCCATCTTCTCAGCCAGACCCAGGAGTTAATCCTCATCTTCCCAACCATCCTTTTCTGTTTCTTGTCAATACCACAGTGGTGTAAGTGGTAAGACTGAAGTGCACAGTTCTCTTTTTCTTTAGCATAGCCTAAAACTTTATTGGAAGTAAAATATACTATATACCAGCACACTGTATCTTTTTTGATTTGAAAAGACAGATATGCAGAAAAACTTTTCTACAAGACTGAAGCTGGAAAAAATCCTGTTACATTGAATCCTCATTAGGACCTAGCAAAATTCACTGAAAACTTGACACTGCATATTTCCAGCTAGTAAGGAATAAATCAAGATGCAGATGGGATCATTTGCACCCATAAGCTGACTGCAATGGAAATATTATGCTGCTGCAGGAGCAAGATGGAATTGGATAAAGCCTAGTCAACTGGCAAATACTTACCAACCACAGAATTTACTTGTTGCCTTGTGAATCAATATAATGACCTAGAATTTAACTACTCAAACATTTAGGAGAGCAAGGTTAATAGAAGCATTCTGATCTTTTACTTTCCTAGGGAATAAAACCCATTAGACTGGATGAAAACAGGGTCACAACAGAAACAGCATTTTCTTCCAAGTGTGGGTATGTAATTGTGGTGTAATGGAGCCATTATTTGGCACATGGTCTAAAGACCCCTCAAGAAGGTTACATTCTTAAGGATAAAATGCAAAGGAACACATTCTGTGTGTCTGATAAAATTGATGTCCTGCTGTCCAGCACAGCTTACTTTCAGATTTCATCAGCAACCAGAAGTCAGTTGGAATGAGAGAAAGAAACTGCTCTTCTCAAAGGGAAAATTATGCTAGTTTGGCTGGAAAGAGGTGCAAAGAAATTGAGCCCATCAAAAAGATGTGTCTTGGCAAGAGAACTTACAAAATAAAAAAAAATCAGTGTGAAAAAAGCAGTGAATGTTTTGAGGTTGCTTTTGTTGGGAAGAACTATTGAATTCAAACTAAATAAAGATGTTGTGGGTCAAGTACAATCTGTGGGACAGGATTGTATGAAAAGGAGAAAATGAAGCATCAGTGAATAGATAGGTGCTAAAAATAGGGTAAAAATAAGAGGAACCAATAAATGAAGAGTAATTCATTGTGGGAATCTGTGTGGATGAGGATACAGATGGAGAAGACCAAAAGGTTCCATAAGGAAACAGAATCTTTGAAGAAAAGATTCCATGGAGAGAGAGAAAACCCAAAAGGAAGAATGAAAGAGTGGGTGTAAAGAAACAAAAGAGAAGAGAGGTGCTGTCCTTTGGTAAGGTGTGCAGCAAAAAGGCCAGATTTGCCATGGTGCCAGCCAGCAGGGCACATGGAGGGGTCAGCAGGAGTGACAGGCTGTGCCTGACAAACTCACCCTTTGCTGGGGTCAGAACATTGCTCACCTGCTGACTCTGAATGTTGGCACAACACACTGAACAACAGAGAGTGGATACAGATGCCACAAAACTTACTTTTGGGTCAGGGTGAATAAATATGTGTCTGTTTCCATTGTGCATGATGTGAAGTGACAGTGACTGCAGAGGAGCTGAGGGAAAGGAGGATGGAGATGATGCTGTGATTGAATAAACAGCACAGAACATAATCATGTCTAATAAAACATGCTCTTACCAAAGCACCTGGAGAATTCTCCTGCTTTACACAGAGTTTTCCTCATTATTTCCTGTTTCTGTTTTCCTTCATGGTTATAGCTTTTCCACAGCAGTGGCATTACTAACGCTATACTTAAATCTTCTCAAGTTAGTCTGAAACCCAAAAGAGAGTGGCAATTTCTGCAAAACCATAAATGGAGCGCCTTAGAATTACTGAATTACTTTGTAGAGCATTTTATTACCAGCAGAGAAAGGCTGCCCTGGCCAAGCTGTAGCCTGTGTTCAACAGGGCTCAGCCACATTATGGGATTTTAGCAGCATTAGGGTCTGGGTGTTGATGAGATTAGGGCCAACAGTTGGATGTTGCTTCAGATAACGCTTCCTTAACTAAACCCAGCATTTTTGTCACTTTATCTAATTGCTATTACTTTTTTTCTTATGCATTTCTCATTTCCCCTCTACTTGCATTCATTTTTTTATATCTTCCTGTAGTAAATTCGACCTAAGTCTTCTTTTATACTTTTTTTTTTTTTCCCCAGGATGTGATTACATGTGCTTAATTCAGGCAATACTGTAAACACAACAATTTCATTGCTTACTAGCAGTGACAGCAGGGCTTAAAACAGGCACCAGCAGTGCTGGGGATGGCAAGCAGAGGAATTTGGCTGGTACTGGGGGAGTGATGGCACAGTGACCAAAAAGGGGCTTTTCCAAAGGCAGGAGGTGCCGCTTGCCCACCCTCACCTCTTGTAATCCAGCCCCCCTATGCAGCCCTGCCACCTGATAAGCATCTTGTCTCTTTGGAAAGCAATATTTTCTGATTACTGGCGAGCTCCTAGTGGCACGGACAAATTTATTTTGGGGAAAAAGAAATACAGTCTGGCATCCCACTCTTGAAAGGCTACTCACCTCACGCAAGGCTTCCATAACAGTAAGGTCAGGAAAGCAACACATCTCTTTGACAGGAAGATAGCACAATAGATTTTCTGGCTCTATTACACCGTCCCCATGCAATCTGGACACGGCACTTCACGACTCGTTTGCCTCAGTTTCTCATTTATAAAAATGAAGACAGAAATCCTTCTCGCCTGTTCGGGCTCTGAGCTCCTGGGTACAGGCACGGGTTCAAAATGAGGTTTTACAGCACACAGCCCAGCAGGAGCTATGTCTTACTAAAGGCCTTCTTTCATTTTAATACAAACTGGAAACTTGTGTTACTGGAATGCTATTTACATTTGTCACAGCGCTCATTAAGTTGTTAGAAATATCAGGTGAGACTATTAGTTACAAAATTTGCAACCAGCACCCTAATAGCAATATATATCAGAAGGGGGAGATGTTTAAAATGTCTCTCAAGCACTTCAGAAGGAACTCTCTTTCTGCTGCCCACGTGGAGCACTTTCACTCCCCCCCACTGCCAGCATGCTGGCATGTGCTGGGATCACCACACAAACACATATTTATGTTTCAGCTTAAAAAAATGGCTTTTCTTTATAACCTGCAGTCTTAGGCACTTGCCATCAGGAAAGCATGCTCGCAGGGGAAGGATCCCAAATTACCTGGCAGGTATGGCTAACACAGCCCAGGGAATTATTGGTAGCAGCAGACTGCTGTGAATGTGCAGAACCAAGGCAGAGACACAGTGACATATAAAATGTACACACACACACACACAAAATGAGGGCATTCAAAAAGCCAGAGCAACAGCAAAGCTTCTTCCAGTGCACAGGAAAGGGAATTGCTTTGTTTATTGCCATCTCTGCCCCTGTGAATCACAGCCCATAGCATTGGAGCAGATGAAAGGCCACGGCTTTAATTCCTCAGCAAAGTCCCAGATCAGAACAGTCAAAATTTCAGACAAAGCAAAAATTCCAACAAATGAAAATATCTAACTATATCAAAGTAACTTCTTAGGATATAGTCCCAGTGCTTCCTTTCAACCAAACACTGTATATCCCATGAAAGTACCTCAGCCTTATAAAAATGAAACATAATGATCATTTTACAAACATTATGATCAAATCAGCTTGTTGCCACAATTTTTTGAGGCTGCTAAATCTCTATTTTCCATCATGAAGGCTGTAGTGCTCTGTCACTTGTCAAATCGTGTCACAAAAATATTTTAAAACCCATTTTGCCTTTCCTGCACTCCTTTTCTTTCTTAATCAGTAACAGAAAGAATCAAATTGGTGAGCAAGCCCTGGCTTTGTATAATAGTTCCAGTATGTCCCTACCAGTGGTAAAAAAAAAAAAAATAGGGTAAAGTTTTGTGTTAAATCATCAGTTCAAACCATAGAGAGATAAGACCTGGGATAGACACTTGGGATAGACAGATCCATAGATTTTGTAGACTAAGTGCTGAAATCACACGGAAGGAAGCGCTGTCTTATGAGAGGCTTGTGGGATTTAGATATGAGGAGGAAATTCTTTACAGTGAGGGTGGTGAGGCCCTGGCTCAGATTGCATTGAGAAGCTGTGGATGCCCCATCCCTGGCAGTGTCCAAGGCCAGGTGGGATGGGGCTCTGGGCAGCCTGGGACAGTGGAAGGTGTCCTGCCCATGGCAGGGGGGTGGGATGAAATGATGTTTCAGGTCCTTTCAAACCCAAACCATGCTGCAATTCCATAATTTATCCAGGATCCCCTGGGAAGCAAGTGCATAACCAGCAGACTCATCAATGCCCTCATCAATGCCAACCTAAGTTACTGGATTCCCCTTATTGTTTCCCTTCCATCACTCTTTTCCAGGACATGGCTTTATTCTTGAGTCAAGGTCTCCAGATCCACAGGTTGGAAAGTCACATCACTGTGGTCAGGGGAACAGGGACATAATTATCATCTGGGCCATCACTGAGGGGGAGAAATGTGTCACATGTGTCCCTTTTCTTAGGGAGGTATAGTTGTTTCTGCTGTCCTATTTTGAACATGTCAAGAAATCTAGAGGATCCCAAACCTGTAAGGGAAATCACAGTCAGAGTACAGAGAAGCTAGCTAAAGTCTTGAGGGTTCTTTTTCACAAAGCTACTGAGCTCAACTAGACATGAAAAAAAAATCTTGGAGATGATGCTGCCTACATATGCCATAAACAGATGTAGAGTTGGATTTTGTCCACATAGCATGAACATTTAAAACTCAGTAGAGGCAGGATATGCAAACAAAGAGAGAAGCTTTGTGTATTCACTCATACATTGACTTATAAAACTCAAGCTGATGGGTCATAAAAATATTTGAAGATGTTTACATGAAAATTTCACTTTGCTTGCAGCAGTTTCAGCAGCATATTCTCCCAATAGACTGCATTATTAAGACAACCTTTTTTCACAATGAGCTGCAAAATGACAGTGCCCAATTCTAGAAGATCGGCTGGTTACGCAGTGTGAGAAGGCTTCATAATCCCTGCTCACTGCTTCTTTCCATGTAGAGTAAAGAAAAATTTGCATAGTCTCTGGCCATAGTAGCAAGTAGGATGGACAAGCCAGTGTTTCCCATCTATGTGTCCTCACCCTGTCCACAGCCAAACAACACAAGAAGAGTCCTTGGTCCTGGCACAGCCCTTCTCAGGAGTCCCTGCAAAGCCACTTCATTTTCCCAGAAAGGACAGAAGCTGTGCAGCTAAGCAGGAATCAAAATGACCATTTGGAGAAAAATCCCAATTCCCCATTTTCTGTTCATTCCGAACATGAATGAAGAATCAGAAATGTGACTCTTCCCTAGGACAGACATTTTAGAAAACTCCCCTTTGGAGAGCCCTAGGGGGAGTGTGTCACGCCCCATGTACCCACGAGCTTGTGGGGATCATGGCAGAGCGTGGGTGGCAGCTCAGCCCTCCTGGGGCCATGGGGAGCTTGGGAAGCATGCAACTCCACAACCCCAGCAGAGGGAAGGCAGCCTGGGGAGCTCAGCAAGCCTCCAGGCAGCCTTTCAGTGACCCCAGGAGTTTGCCAGGGGCTGCTCAGCCTGTAATACCTCAGCAAAGCGGGGTGGGCATGTTTGCAGACCAGGGATTGTCCCCCAGACCCAGCCTTTCCTAAAAGAACCCCTCTGCCAGAGCCCTCCTCTGAGAGCCAGGCCCCCAAGGGCCCCACTGAAATCACCATTTTCACATTCTGCACCATGTTCTGAGCTTCTCCTCCTGCTGGGAAGGGGAGCTTTCCCCAGGGGCTCAGTGAGGGCCCAGGAGCTGTGGCTGCTCCCTTGGGCTGTCCTGTCCTTGTGCCACACCGAATGGCCCATGTTTCACCCAGGCTTCTTCCAGGTTTGCAAACCTTCCCCAAAATGCAGATTCCTCATCTACACAGAAAAATCTAAAATGAAACCTCCAGGATGGCAGCAGCATCCACATCTCTAGGTACAATCCTGACTATTCCTGCAATTAATGAACTGGGAAAAATTACAGGTAAAATAAAAACGACTGTGTGAAAAAGACCTTGAAAGACATGAAACAGACAATGAGTTTTTTTCTACTTTTTATTTCTCTTTCCCTCCCTTCCCTCACTACAGCTTTATGCATAATTGTTTGGTCAGTTTGTTCTTCCCTGAAACTTTTACTGAAATGGATTAGGTAAACCATGCTCTGAAACAGATTGAAAATGGAAAATATGTAAATATATAGCATATAACTTATAAAACTGTATATATGTGTGTGTGGGTGGGTGCTGGAATAAAAAAGCGACTGTTACTTGCTGGTAGAACAACATATCAACAACTGTTGGAGCTGACTTGAAGGTTAAATATTAGGAAGGAATCCAATTTCTCTTGTCTATTCAGCTCAGCGGTGTGTTAGATTGCGGTTGGAGTGTGCTTATGGAGTGTGGGATATGAAGTAGGCTAATCAATCCCTGCTGCTTCATTCTCAGGTTCTTCTTATATCAGGTCCCTGCCCTCAGGCAGCCTTCAGCTTTCCAAAAGCCAATTCCATACAAATAAAAATTGCGACCTGCAGCTAGAGGGTGAAGCTGAGTTTCCCCCTTGTGATTAATCTCTTCTTGGGTGGCTTTCAGGGAAAAAAAAAAAAAAAAAAAAGGAAAAAAAGAAAAAAAAGGAAAGGAGAAAAAAAAAAAAAAAAAGAAAGAGAAAAACCATGCATGCTGCAGCCCTGTGAAAGAGTTTTCCTATTGAATGAGCCCAGTGCTCTGGAGCCAGCTTATCAAATGAAAGAATTCATTTTTTTAACAGTGCCTCGTGTTGACATTGAGAAAATGAGCTATCAAACACTATGATTAAACTTCAGCTGCCATAATTGTCGTCCGAACAACTGCATGGTGGAACTGAAAAGCATTTTTTTTTAACCAGCTCTATATGGTTCACCAGTAATACTCAGTTTAAAAGGTTGTTGCTGCTAGCAAGAGAAACAAGGCTTGAAATTAACTTTTTCCAATCCATAGACAAAATTAAACATAGATATTTGAGTCACACAAACAACAGGTAAATCAGATGTGCTTTAAATTTCATTTTTAGCCATTTTATCTGCTGAGGGGTAGCTCCAGGGTATTAAAATATCTGAGCATTTTCTTGTTTCACTGCATCTGACTGGATAGGTCCTGCCTTTTATTTTGAGAAAGGCAGACAGACAGACAGAAAGAAGAGAAGGAAGGGTGCCTTAAATACACAATTTGGTGCAAGAGGGGGTAGATGGAAGGAAATCTAAGGTTTGTGGAATGTTTGCCCTCAAGATTCAATATGAGCAGGGGACAATCTAAGCCACAACTGCCCCACGGTGTGCAATTATTGCTCTGCCTCCTTTTGGGGCTGGATTTCAGGGCATTCCTTAGCTTGAGGCTTATGGGGAAACTGAGTATTTCATAATGTATTATATATATAAAATACTATTATATATATAGTATTTCATAGAATACTACTATATAGTATTCTACACTAATTCTCAGCAATGTTTTTACATACACCCTCAAGAGACTGGCTCCTCAAGGAGGCTGCAGAAGCCCTTCAGGGAGGGCTGTTAAAGGCAGGTCACCTCAGGAAGGTGACATTGCTGGTGACAATCGGAAATCCTTTACGAAATGAGCTGTTGCGCAATTAAAATATCTACTTAAATTTGTTTTAAAAAAAAAATCAAACACTACAGTACAGTGAAGGAAATACAGTATATGAAGGAAATAACGATGAGGAGTATGAGGATATAAATGAAATTTCCTTGCCCATTTTCTGAGGAGGCTTGGCTCCCGACAGGAGGGTGCGCGGGATGGGGAGCGGGCAGTGAGCCGGGATGCGGCTGAGGATGCTGAGGATGCTGCCGGCGGCGGGCAGGAGGAGTTCTCATGCCCACAGCCCTGTAAGCAGCCCTGCCACCGCTAGATGTCCGCCCCGGCCCCGCGGGGACCAGCCCGCCCTCGGCATCACCATCGCCATCCTCATCCTCCTCCCAGCGCATTAACATCGCATCATCCTGGGAACAGAGAGGTTTTGGCTTCCCCCCCGCTTCCACCCCACTCTACCTACTCAAGCAGGTGTTTCTGCACAGCCAATTATACAACCTGCTCTGCTTCCTGAGCATATGGGGATAACATTTTGAAATAACAATAACATTTTCGTCATTTTTAGTCTCACACGCTCCGAGCTTTGCTTTATCCCTTTCCAGAGGTAAAACTGGTAACTTGTTGAGGATACTGAGGGGTTGTGGCTCCTGCTTGCAAACTGATTTCAGGATGTGAACAGAGCAGCTGGAGGAGCACTGAGGTGCAAGAGGACTTAGACATGGGTGAGAGTTGGGAGCTGAGCTGGAGAGATAGGAGGAACAGCTTCCAGAAAAACAACAGACTGGATGCACCAGACTGGATGTTGTTGGTGAAAAATAACACAAATCTGCAAAGCTAGGTAATGGAAACTGCTAATAATTAATTATAATGATAATAATAGAATTTTCAGGTGTAAACTTAAGAAAACTAAAGTCACTCAGACCTGCTACTTCCATAACACTTTCAGCAGCTCTTTTATCAGCCTAGTTCTGGATTGTTCCCACCTGCTGGACTGCACACACAAAGTTATTCTTGTAGGGTTGCTTATGCATGCTGAGCTGCATTCCCATGTTTGCTATTTACAGGGTCACTCAGACATGATGTCTGGATCATGACTATTTTCAAGCACCCTGGGCCACTGGAAAGGACTCATTTATCCAAAAGCAACAGCAAAGATATTTGTGTAAGAAACAAAGATATGAAAAAGGTACTTGAAGCCAAATTCTGGGCCAAGCTGCAGAAGCACTGGGCAACACATTATTCACTCATCATGAGCTTTGCAATATGAGTTATAAAAAAAAGTTATAATCAATTAAGAAAACAGAGTCTGACACTGCAATACTCTGAGCTTAAGGAAACCAAATAAAAGATCACAGCTTGCTCAAAAAGCTTATTTTGGAATCTCAGTGTAAATAAGAGGTAAAAACACACATCCTTTCAGCTAGGTTTTGGGTGAACTGTCAGATCTATTTGCTGCTGTGCAGAAAGCTAAATTACCTTTTAAGGTGAGTCTTTCATGAAAGGCCTGCAATTCTCTCTTATCCCTCATTTCCTACATTTGAAATACTTTGATTTAAAGAATCCAGTCCGTTGTTCCTGTAATAAACTTAACAATTGCAAAGAGATGAACCTAATATGGTCACTTTTAGTTGAGGACACAATTTTTATCTTACTCTCAAGCCAATGTTATTGAGCACCACTGCAAGTGAATTCCAGGCAGTATTGGAGACGGGGTAAGCATAATGCACCTGCAGGTTGTTTTGGCTTTAGGTTGCTCTTTGACCAGAAAGAAAATGTGAAGTTTGGATTAGCTGGTGAAGAGAAAGGGAACCCTTGGCCCCTCTGCACTTGGGGGCTGTTCCTGAGGACATCAGCCTGCCAGGCTTTTCTCTAGGTGACAGAGGAGCTGGGCTAAAACAGCAATAAAGTGTGACAAACTGACAAAAGCAGGTCAATTCACAGCTCAGGCTGACACCACTTTTGCAGCCCATATTGGTCGATTACCAATCAAATTTCAGGTACAGGGTTGAGAATGGAAGAAAAAGGCAGTCGCGGCTCCCTTGGGGACCCGGGCAGCTCCACCTCTCCTCTCTGGTTTTGGCAGCCTCACCATGGCAGGTATGTGTGTGACAGCTGCTGGGAGAAAGCCCTGGAGACCCCCACAAACCAGGCCCCTTACAGACCCCCCCCATCCAGAGGAGATCCAGGCACAGGTTGTGAGTTTGAGAATGCCAGGACCAGGTTCCTGAGACAACAGGGCTGTGGAGGGCCCTGTGCTCACCACTTCCGCAGGCACTGGCTGGAATCAGGGCTGTTAAAATATTCCCATGAATGTCAGTGCCTGAGGATATCTCACATGTGGGGCTGCTTTTCCTTGCCATCCTTTCCAGCAATCCCAAAGGAAAGCAACCACTCATACCACATAGCATCTCTGCTTTTAAGCTGGCACATTCACCCACTGATAGTTCTTCCTTCACTGTGTTCAAACTTCAGTTAAATTAATACTTTACAGTAAAAAACAGAGCTAATCATCTCATTGCTGCACGAGAATAGCTGTGACTGACAACCTTTCTGAAAACACGAGCCCATGACTCAGTGCACACAACACAATTTGTGAAGGGCAGAATGAAAAGTGCCTGGAACACAACGTCAAAGTAGGAGAGGAAAAAATAATACACAGGATAAGATTATGGGAGGCAAAAAACCCTCTTAGCCCCCAAATATCATCTATTCTCCCACTACAGGTTGTTCAATGGAAAGAAAGATTCTACATCCTCCCATTCAGATTTAACTGCATTTCTATGTATTTTTACTTTTAATGCAAATATTTTTGCCTCACATTTGCTGTGTTGCCTACAGAGAAATTACTTGTATTCATAAAGTATCTTTTCTCCTTTTTCATTACTGTCATGGCCCTAAGAGCTCCTCTTTCTCAAAAGTGGGCCTTGGCATTCAGGAGGAGCCCTGGATCTCTGAGGCTAGTCTGAGTATTGCAGGGTTAACATCACATAAATCCTTTCACAAATGTATTTTCTGAAACATGCCACACAGTATGGCTGCTGCTATAAAGTAATAACAAATAAATACAAGGAGTCTTTTGCCTTTTTAAGGAGAAAATATAACAAAAGTTAAACAAGTCCCCTCAATTAAACAATGAGCAAAACCCATAGCAGCTTCTTTCACCCAAGCCCAAAGCAACATTCAGAAAAGTAGCTTGCTTAATTCAAGGGACAAGATCCATCCTTCCTTCCTTCCTTCCTTCCTTCCTTCCTTCCTTCCTTCCTTCCTTCCTTCCTTCCTTCCTTCCTTCCTTCCTTCCTTCCTTCCTTCCTTCCTTCCTTCCTTCCTTCCTTCCTTCCTTCCTTCCTTCCTTCCTTCCTTCCTTCCTTCCTTCCTTCCTTCCTTCCTTCCTTCCTTCCTTCCTTCCTTCCTTCCTTCCTTCCTTCCTTCCTTCCTTCCTTCCTTCCTTCCTTCCTTCCTTCCTTCCTTCCTTCCTTCCTTCCTTCCTTCCTTCCTTCCTTCCTTCCTTCCTTCCTTCCTTCCTTCCTTCCTTCCTTCCTTCCTTCCTTCCTTCCTTCCTTCCTTCCTTCCTTCCTTCCTTCCTTCCTTCCTTCCTTCCTTCCTTCCTTCCTTCCTTCCTTCCTTCCTTCCTTCCTTCCTTCCTTCCTTCCTTCCTTCCTTCCTTCCTTCCTTCCTTCCTTCCTTCCTTCCTTCCTTCCTTCCTTCCTTCCTTCCTTCCTTCCTTCCTTCCTTCCTTCCTTCCTTCCTTCCTTCCTTCCTTCCTTCCTTCCTTCCTTCCTTCCTTCCTTCCTTCCTTCCTTCCTTCCTTCCTTCCTTCCTTCCTTCCTTCCTTCCTTCCTTCCTTCCTTCCTTCCTTCCTTCCTTCCTTCCTTCCTTCCTTCCTTCCTTCCTTCCTTCCTTCCTTCCTTCCTTCCTTCCTTCCTTCCTTCCTTCCTTCCTTCCTTCCTTCCTTCCTTCCTTCCTTCCTTCCTTCCTTCCTTCCTTCCTTCCTTCCTTCCTTCCTTCCTTCCTTCCTTCCCTGACTCATGCAACCAACTCATCATCAAACCTCTTCCTTTCTGAATTTGTTTGGGGATGCTTGTGGGAAGTAAACCTTTATATTGCTTAATCTGATTTCTGTACCAAGTATCTGCACTGGGAGGAACAGTTGTGAAAAAACAGAGTTAACCTGTTTCCCACCAAGCTTTCAGGGGTGCTTATGCTGATGTTTCTGCCAAAATATCAAGCAAAACTCATCTCAGCTCACAAAGAAAAGAGATAATTAGCACTTATATTTTCTTCTATTCCTTTCAGAAAAGTTGAAGCAGATGGAGTCACCATCCCTATAAGAGAGTCCAAGGTCTGGGAGATACCTCAAATAAAATAGATGGAAAGTTCTCAGAAGGACAATTCAGGCTGCTTTCTGCCACCAGAGACTTCTGGAGCTCCAGAAGGTGGGCACAGAGTAAAAAGCCAACAGGTGAATCCTTCCAGAGAAAGCAGATACATGGATGGAGACACGGAGAGCCAGACATACAATTTGTTCAATGACATTTACTCTCCAAGTTCCAGGAATGAATTGTGATTACAAATAATCCTTTCAATGCTACTTGGCACGTACAAATGTGAGTTTGTTTTAATCTCATAGCTGAACAGATAGCCTAACCAGAAAAAAGTACTAAAGACAAGTGCTCTGAGACTGTATGTTATTGCATCTACACTGGGTTTTATAGAATTCTACCTGGTTACATGAGCTGTGTGTAGATGTGCCTGTCCAAGGGGTTTTCCATGGTCAAGAGCTTATTAGGTTTTCATTATAATTGCAGCTGGTAGCATTGCCAACTACTGATGCTGCCTGTCATTTTCCAGCACTTCCAGTTGCTTTAAATTTTGCCAAATATTATTATTATGAGTAAATTATTGCCAAAATTTTCCAGTTCAGTTCAGTAATTGTTATCCTGGATATGTGGCACTGTGGTGAAACTGTCACCAAACCCAGGTGTCCCTTCCAAGGACGAAATCAAAGGTAAATACACTGTTTGGCCTTTGTTCAATACAGGTACACACTTCTCCCCCCCAGTTTTATTTCTGTTTGGTTTCTACCACCCAAGTGCAGCGTTACACTCTTTCCACTACAGAAATTTTGCAATTTAGCAGAAGGGGAAGAGGAGGGGATGTCCCACTGCTGAGACGTGGGCCTTGCTGCCCACTGAAGGGGATTAGCTATTGATCTGCTCCTTATCAATTCTCCCCACACTGGAAGGAGTCTGCCCCTTATCTTTCCAGCTGGACTGGATTCCCTCTCATTTGATCACTGGAGGGAAACCTAGGCATGGCCAAGGGGTGGGACAAGAACATCTGGTCCTGGTTAGCTGGGGACTGTGCAGTACGGCACATCCCAACAGGAGCAGGGTGTCAGGGCCCTTAGCAAGCTGCTCATCACCCAGATTCACTAAGCTGTGTTAATTCACACAAATTACAACCTGGTAAAAAAGATCCTCCTGATTGGTTGTGCTATTAGGTAGGAGCAATCCCTTAGTTTTGCAAAAATGTTCTGCAGTTCTTACGTGCTCCACTTCATTTTCAAGGGGAGAGGATAAAAATAGACAGTCTGCTAAAACAGATTTTATAATAAACTATTATTCTATAAAGTAATTGCGGAGATTATTAGAGACAATGATTACTTTGCAATTCTATCAAGAGAAATTATTATCAAGGCCTGTCAGCCTGCTTGATGGGGCTGCATTTACCCCCTTTTTTGGGAACCATCCACTATAATGGCTCTTTCAAGTCTAGAGGAAGGTAGGCAGACCGTGTGACTTGTTAGCCACAAAACTCTGCCTACCTTTCTAATTTGGTGCAAATTGACATAGCTCCAGTGATGCAAAGTTTCAGGAACATTCAAAACAGTGCCAGCTCCTGTCCCTTCATCCCAGTGGGGCTGTGCTTACATCCACTGAAGATGTGGAGATTTACTTTAAAACATGCATGAAACATAATTTCTTGGAAATAGTTCCCTTTCACTTTGGGAACTTGAAAAAAAAAAGTATCCAAAACACTCAAAAGGGAAAAGAAAATAGAAGGGGTGAAGAAAAATTACTTAGTTCAGTGATATTAGACATAGTGATAAAAGGAAACTTCAAAAATGCTACAGTGGAATTTATAAATAGATAAATCAAAGACAAATAGAGTGACTAAGGTACAGTTAACACAGTAATCTGAAATTTCCTGGAGACTTAGTGAGTATGGAGCCACTAACACTGCACCAAGCACAGGGGACATAATCAGAATCAGAACTGATTCAGAGCTCAAAATCATTTGAATTATCTCTTTCACTTACATTAGCTAGGAAAACAGTAAACAGTCAATGGCAAATCAGAAGTACAGTCAGGCAACATCAATGGGGAGCAGCCAAGGCTGGGTCATACAGTACACTGAGAAGAGAGCTTGACCTTTGGAATTGAAATATAGGCATTTTAAGCTCCAGTGGAATGTATCAAAATGGCCTTTTTCAACTTAAATGCATAAAAGGTCAAGGGGAGGTCACATTTGGCTTTGGGTTCATCAGCACAGAGCATATCCCAGCTCCTTCTTTATTCATTCTCATTTTTAAAAAAGGGTTTTCAAACCTCTCTGGCATGGCATAAATATTCATTCTCCAGGGCCAGATTTTCAGTTGGTGTAAAGCAGGATAACCACATTGAAATAACAAACCTCTGCCAATTTATACTCTCTCAGAATCTGGCCATCCTGTTCACATTCTTTTAAGATATAGAAATGGCAATTTTGAAACTTTTCCTGGAGCAAATGCTTCCAACAATAATGATGCATGTTGGAATTTGAGACTTTGACATTTAAATTGTCTGGGGTTTTCTTTGAAAGGCATGGCAGGAAGCATCCTCCAGAAGAGCCAAGGAGAGAGTAAATACCACAACAATCTACTTTGCTGCTTCTCTATGTGTTCACCCTTCAGTAGCAGATTTATGTCTTTTTCAATATTCCCACAATTCTCCTCAGATGGGAAAGAACTTTTCTGTTCCCTTATAAATTGCTTTGAAGACAAAAAAAAAAAGCCAAAAGGGCCTCTCACAAGTGGCACTGAGCACAACCAGTAGATGCAGCAGGACTGCATCCAAAGCAGGGCACCATCCTTATTCTGCTACCAAACCAATTAATTACCCACAAACTGGATGAATGTGGGGAGATCATCCAAAGTCAAATGAGTGGCCATCTTAAAGAAACAAGCATCCACAGTTATCTGAGTATCAGTCTCCTTTCTAAAGGAGGCATTTCACATCCTACTTACTCTCTTAGTGCACTGAGATAATTTCTAATATATTGGTAAAGAAAACTTGCCTCTCATTTTTAGGATAGAGGATCCATTTGAAGAAACAAAATAATATCAAACTTCTGCAGCCCTGAATAATTATTTGGATTTTAAAATGGATAATAAATAGGAGTTTCTCTTTCTTTATTTGCATTCTGAAGAGTTCAGATGACACTATTCAAAAATTTTCAGAGGCTCTTGGGGAAAACATGGCCCACCCCAGGTGGCATTGGCTTTCATGTGGAATTTCTTAGTCTTTATCCAATTTCACTTCTGCCCCTCAGCGTGCAGGAAAATCAACTCAAAACAGTCAATATTGCTCCATATTGAGAGTCAATTCCAAGGGAGAGAATCTCATTTTATATTTTATTTGTCTGTAATATGCTTATCCTTAAATGAACATTTTAGACACAGATTCCAAATTATGCATTCATTGGAAAGATTAACTCTGATTAACAAATTCATGCTAAACAACTGTGTTTAATTGGATTTTTGTAAGTAGCTAAATGTGAATGCTTCTCAGTTCTTCTATGTGGCAAACAAAACAAAAACTAATTTTAAAATATTTAATGAGGAGCAATCTCTGTGTTGCTGACCTATCTTCACTGGTGATGAACTCTTCCACCCTGCATTCCCCTGCATGCAAAGTTCTCCTAATCTAGTCCTAATAATGGTTAAAGTTATCTGTCTAATCAAACTAATTAGCACTGGTGAACAGAGACGTAATCATAATAGAAAGCAAATGCCAGTTTTACAAAATGAAAACGCCATATGTGCAGTAATTAGTGAACCACACGCACTTTTTATAAATCATATTTATTAGTTCGTAAACAAATCAAATCCTAAATGAAATGAACGTTGCCATTACCAAACACCACTGAATAAACAAAGACAATGACTGGCCCGGCTGGGTGTGCATACAAGGGGTAGGAGAAGGGCACCTCCCTCCTCTCAAAGTTCTCTAGGAGGTGTTTATGGCTTTTTACAGAGGTCTGTGTCCTCTTCTTTAAGTCACAGCATGAAAGTATGAGCTGACCTATGGAAGCTGCATTTTGGTCATATGGGCTGTTCTTGACTGGAGACCAGATGGTCATAAATTAGGATATTCAGGCTACATCCATGGTGAAAAATGTAGTACTAATAAATACTCTAATAATGTTCTACAGCGGACCAGGTTTCACCAGTAATTTAATGTGGATTTTGTCACCTTGCATAAATGATGATCTAGTATAAACTATATTTAATGGCAACACCCAGCCAGCAGAGGCATGCTTTCAGCTGCCTTCAGACCCAACATACAAAGGGCTCTTTTACTCCTCATACACAGAGCTGAAACACACAGAGCTGGAGAGGCACACAGCCAGACACACAGTGCTCGGCCTGAACAGTCTGACTCAATACCCACAGGAAGCCTTACTTAAAATTAAGAAGGTTTGTAATAAATACCATGTATCATTGTGTATCCAATCACAATTATCACAGCTTTCCTCTCCCACAGGGAATACTGACAGCAGAAAAAATTATTAACAGAGATATTTTTGGAGGTACTAAAACTACTTAATTCATCTAACTGTTAGAATAGTCTAATGGTTGAGACCTCTTCTCTACATTAAGTGCTCTTCAGTTTGATAGATCCTGGATATTTCCAAATTTTGGGAAGAAACCAGCTTTGCTTTCTACAATAGGGCTGAAAACACTGCAGAACCCCATCTTTTTGGTTCTTGAGCCATTTTGCTCTTGACAAAATGAAGCCTTTGACTCCCACAACTTCTGCACACCTGATCAGATCATGAATGTTCCTGTGCCTGCAGATACCCCGATTTGAGTCTGAGCTTAGCTGCATCCTCCTTTCCAAGGTGATCCTATAATACGGTGAAGCAAGGTTTAGGAATGGGCTGTGCACATTCTGCTCTGAGGTCATGGCTCAATTTGTTCTCAAATCCTCACCTTTTGAGTGAGAACACAGCAGGAATTTGGAAAGCAGAAGTACAAACCAACTTTTCTGTCACTTGCAAGCCTTACTATTCCCTTTGGTGCTCCTTCTGAAAACATTAATTAGAGTGGGTATTTAATGTGACTCTCCTGTAGTTTGTACACGAAGAGCTCAAACTAATCTCAGCCCGCCCCAGCAATTCCAATGTACTCCGTTACAATGTCTGAAACATTAACAGTGAATTAATTATAATTGTGCAGTGGCGCCTGGCCACTTTGCTTTCTGTCTAGTTTATCTTTATTTTAGACTAAAGGAAACAACAATGAAAGAGCAAACACGCAATAAAATCTGTGCAGGAGATAGAAAGCAGAGTATCCCTGTCTTGGTTCCCCTCTTGGCCATACCCCCCATCTGGGCAGGAATCATGCTTTTTACATTTAAAAGTGCAATGCAGAGACAGCAGACCCAAAGCTGCAAGCATGCTGTGCATTTAAATTTGATCCCTTTTGTTTGTTTATTTTCCTGTACTTCTTTGGATTGGACAGGAAGTTTAAGCATTTCAATAAAGAAACAAATGTCATTTTCATTGTATATTTGGCCTGGCCAAGAATAAGAGGTAATACCAATATTGTGAAAAAGCCTGAGCAGGAAGGGATTTTGCACATAGCAGCTGAAATGAATCCATGCAATCATCTGAACAGTTTTGGATTTTTCAAAACACAGTCTCACCAACCACACATGGTCCAAAATAGTCACCCAAGATTCTACAAAAAAAACCCATGAAACTGTCTTTAAAATTATTGTATTTTGAAATAATAGCAACACAACAGCTTCCTCCCTTTAGCCTCTGTCTTCTGAGCTCCTTGGGCACTTTTATTTATTCACACTTTCAAGCAAATTCTTTAATGAAATCTCTTGTTTCCAAGACCTGGAGTTCTAAAACCTCTCCATTACAGCTCTGGGATAAAAATCACAAAAGGTTGACAAGTGCAAGGTGCGTGGACACCTCCCAGCTTGACCCCAATGGTTGGCAGAAGAGCTGTATGGTATAGTCTGAAGGCCCTCACACATCTTAGCAAGGCGGGGAATTTTACACTCTAATACCAGCAGGACCTGAGGATAATCCTTGCTCTGTGGGAAGAGCACACTTTAAAAAAAACACCATTTTTCTCCCTTAGATAGGGTGAGTTGAGTGTGTTTGTCATGGAGCAGAGGAGTAACAGAAGGGAAAGGGAGGAAATACCTATGACATGGCAGTGAAAATGAGGTGTGGGGAGCCTCTGTAAAGAAAGCAGAAACAAAATCATTCACGCAAACACCCGTGGGATCCAGCCTGCCAAGCCTGCACAGCGCTCAGATGCTACCAGCCCTCTATTACACTGCTTCAGGAGAGCAACCTTGGCCTCATCCCTGTGCAGAAGGCCTAAACTAAACCCTCTTTAGTTTAGTTGGACTCTCACTGGAAGTGCAATATCATAAAATATGACAGCACATCCAGCCAGTACTCTGCTGGTTTAGCAGGACCAATCCTGTTCCTGGTGAAGCCGCATGGGGATTTTTTGGTGAGTAAAGGGAGATACCTGACTCTGCAGCAGCCTGATGAGCTACCACAAGAGGCGCTGAAAAGACTCTTGTAAATTTTAATAGACGTTAACTCTTGGATTAACTAAATGAGGTTCATGGCTGCCTCACTTTAATGCTGGTAGATATCAGTGATCTGACCCCAGCGTTGTAAACAGCAAGACAGAGCTTTAATTTGCTTATTCTTTGAAGACTGGCCTTTTAGCAGTCTAATAAAGCAGAAGACTAATCTACACAGGATAAACTACAGTACATTTTAAGTAATTATACTTAAACAGTCCTTACTGTAGGAGAACAAAGACCAAAAAGATTAGTTCATGCTAAATATTTCTCTTAAGTGATGTTGTTTTCCCCTCCTAATTTAGTTTTCTTACAACAAACTTCGCCTTCACAATTATTCCCTTGATTACTGTAAGAGTGCCAACATAATTTAGTATTTAGTATTTGGGGCTGGTACACAGAGCCTGGCAAAAACCTGACTCAAGCAAGTTTTGCTGCAGATTGGAGATTCAGCTTACTGCACAGAAAGCAGTTTTCTATATGAAAACTATTAAACTATATGAAGAGTAATTAAAAGCATCAATTAAGGATGTGAAATACAAATAATTTTATATTAGCCAGAAAACTTATTCTGACATACTAAAATGAGTGCTTAAAAGAAACTGCAGTGTGGGCTGCCACTTATTCAGAGCTCTAAGATACTGCCAAGTTGTGTCTAAATGTATCATTTGATGCAGCATTTATAGGAAAATAATTTATTCCTACAATTTAAATTAGTGTAATACACTGTCACTATGTTCATTTGTATGGAGATACCCACAAGTGCCACTGCTATGCTGTTATTTTTAATTCTGCAAAGAGCCTTGTCTTTCTATGCATGGAAAGACACAACCTGACATTTTCTATTCTCCAGCCTTCCCATGCCAGAGAAAAGGGCAACAGTGCTGTGAGTTACCCCCATGCTTTGTCACATTTTCCTGAAATAATTAATTTTTGCTATGAAATAGTAACCACAACTATATTTAACAGCTCTGTGGCAGAATTTTCTTGGTTTATATATTGTTGTTTAGCTTTTTCCTATGAAGAGTCACTGTGGAAGGTTGGATTCCTTCCTTTCAGCAGAGCTACACACCAAGAACACCAGAGCCACATTGCACTGATCTTTGGCAGAATGCAGCAAAGCAGTCACCTATCATCTGGCATGCAAGCATTTAAGAAGGTTATAAATGAGATTTTTATGGAAAACAAGAGTTAGAACAAATTTTGGTTAAGCCAACCCTGCTATTAATCCCTGCTATTCTTTAAAATCTGGTTTTGCATGTCAAGATGTTACCTACTCATATTGCTGGCACCTACACAATCCTAGGGAGAAGGATGCACAAAAGAAAATTCTGGATCACTTCATTCCAAAACAAGAATAACCTCTCTTAGCAAGTGTGTACAGCACTGGGAGACAAAGAGCTGCTGTTGGAAAGAGCAGGACACCAGTTGTGTTCTGGCACTCCCGCTTTGCTAAGGTTCTACTGTACAAAATAAGCTGTCTTTAGCTTGCTTTGAAAACAAAAATCCTCACTAAAAAAAAGAATTCATGAAAACAAAGAATTCTTTATGGCAATGAAGCAGAACACTTTTTTTTTTTTTTTTTTTGTGACATCCTCTATCTGTACCAAAAGACAAAACAGCAGCAGCCTGATGCATGCACCAAAAGAGGAAGGTTACAATACAAAAAAAATGAGTGCACTGAAGGATTGGTCCTGCAACATATAGCATCACATCCATGGAATGGTTTAAGGATTTGTGATCAATCCATGCAGAAAAGCTTTCCATAAAGTTCTTAACAGTTGGTGTGTCTCAAGGTAAGCTTTTTGGGGTCTTGTGAACTGAGAAATTACTCAAAGAGGAAATATATATGAATTATTCCCTCATCTTCATGAGGAAGAACAAACGCTGGGGACTGCATACCTCACCTATGGGTGTTTAATAACAGAGAAGAAAGGAAAAAGAAGTAGTAACATCCCTGCTTTTTACATAAATGCACAACTTTTCAAGTGCAAGGTTACACACAGGCCTGGGGTCCAAACTGCAGTTTCAGATGAGTTACAGCAAACAGGTGATGACAAGCCAGTTGGAGAGTTTCAATTCAAATATGCTGGAACCTGCTTCTTCACACCTCACTTTCCCCTCACCTGCAGCTACTGGTGGGCACCAACTTATTCCTCATTTTTACTACATGAACACACTGCTTTGACCAGCCTTTTCCTCATGTGCTGAGTTTCACCCTTTACAAAACCAGCTGTAGCTGTGTACCACAATGTTGTTGTAAGAAAATGGAGCTATAAAAAGGATAAAATCCCTTTGTCAGCTCATCAAAGGAGCAATCCCAATTGTGAACCCAATCTATCTTTACTCAAATCAGCAGCAGGCAAAGTCCTTATGTACTTTCACTGCAAATCACAATCCATTGTATTAAAATGTATTTTAGAAACACACATGCTGGATCACCCGAAGAACAGCAGTCCCAGCTCATTTGTATTTTTAAGCAGGGTTTGATGGCACATCTCTCATCCAAGAAAACTAATATGTTAACCCAATCTGCCACCTAATCCCCAAGAGTCTCATTTTGATTGTACAAAAATAATTTAGGGAACCTAACAGTTTAAAACTGTCTTTTCTGTGCCTAAGTGCTTCATTTTAATAGATATTAGCTGTTAAAGATACTCATTTTAACAATGACATTTACAGCCTTAACCAGTCTATCATTGAGCACAGTGCATCACTTAGCAGGATAGCACTGTTTAAAAAATAATCTACTTGCTTTAATGTATATTGGAGTGTATTAGTTGATGTTGAATTAGGTCATTTTAACCCTTCAGCATTTTTCAGCTGCATGAATGCATTTCAGAGCCTTTTAGTTCAAAATTGCACTAAAAGATATTTCCCCTCAATCAAATTATTCACTTACGTCTCCCCTTCCATTTAAGTTCATTTCCATTAATTCCTTTCAATTAATTAAGCCTCACAACATCACTGCAAAGTGTTTAAGAGCTACCATGGCCCAGTTTGAAGTTGCAGGCCATATCCATTTGAGATGGATGGAATAACTCACACTGCTTTGAAGCAGGCCAAAGAGCTGGGCTATTTCATATCACAGAGAGGAGTCCCATCAATTTTTCAGGGCCTGGGTCAAGACACAGAGGACTGAACTGAAGCCACACACTGCCACATGACATCATAAACCTCCTGAGAGATCACAGATGAACAGATTCCTGCCTATCTGTAACCACAGCCCTGCCCTGCTTTTGAAACAAAATCATGGGACAGCAGATGATGAAGAAAATGTCAACAGGCTGTATAAACATGCAGTGGAAATCTAAGAAGCTGATTCCTCCTTTGTTGCTAAAGGCAGAAGAACTGCCATGTTAGATCAAACGGCAAATCCAATTAACACAGTATCCTCTGTCTCATGGTGGCCAGCTCTTAGGAAATGATACCAGAATTATGTTATGCCATCTCAGTTACTTAAAACCAAAACCAAAACTTCAAACACCTTTCTGAGCCAGGTCTTAAATCCAGGTTAAGTATTTTTAAACCAACCTGCAGCCTGTTCAGGCCTATCTGCTCAAAATGGAGGGTTAGGATATGACATGAGGGAATGGGGCCCTGAGTGAGACAGTCTTGGCCCTACACAGAAGGAAGCACTGACAGGATGTCACCTCCTGACCCTATAGCATCTATAGGGATGGTCACTGTGTCTCTGGGAGCAACTGATGGAAGGTATGGCGCTCCTGTGCAAGGCTGTGCCTCTCCACTCCCCACTGAATTCTTGCAGGCTGCCAGAAGGAGCTGCTGCCATCCCTATGGAACACTCTTGGAAGCCTGCGGAGGCTGGTCCTGCACAAAAGCCCAAAGCCACCCCCACACTGCCATGGAGCTGCATCTCACAGGGTACCTGCAGGCCCTGTGGGGCAGCCACTTGGCATTCCTGTGTCCATATGGGTGTGTGTGGAACAAGGGAGCAGCAGGATGCAGGGCTGCACATCCGCTGCCAGCTCCCGCTCATCCCTTTGAGACTAGTGAGGAAAACTACAGAGCACCCCTGAAACATGGCCCTGCCTCTAATTTGTGCTGTGGAATAAATATTTTCTCCTCTGTTTTCTCTCTCTTTGCTTAATAATTCGGAAAATTCTCCTTGCTTTCCCAGCTGCTGCTGAGCAATAACTAGCTATTTTTAGAGAACTAATCACTGCAACTCCACAATATTTCTTCTGAGTAGTAAAAACTCATTTGCCCTTGCTTTATCTAAGGCAGTTTGCTGTGTGGATATTGTCAGGGCTCCCATTTTCCAGGGAGAATTTGACTATATTGCCACTGAATTTCTCTGCCATTTGAGTTTTCCAATAATGGGAGTGTCCCAGACATTAGGTAAGGGAATATTCTTCCACAGCTTCTGGGGGCTATTTTATATTAGACTGTCTTGCTATACAGTCACATTCTATAGGTTTTAATGGCTGTGATGTTCAGATTTCACTGCATTGCTTGGGGCTTGGGATAAAGAAGGTCTCTGGGTGAGGGACATTCTCTGCACATCTAAAGTTTGACAAAGGTGCCAAAAATTTTTTAATATCTAAACAACCTTATGAGGAACACAACATAAACAGTTGTTTATATACAGGTGTCCACAAACTATTAGATGACTAGTTAAAACCAGACTTCTATTGTTCTGTCTAGCACATTGCATTTCTTCAAGGTGAGGATATCACACCTTTGCAGAAGAGCAACAGACCACAGAGTTATTATTCCTTAGTAACTAGAGGTTAATAAAACAATTTTTCAGATACAGAATTAAAAAGAGATTTAAAAGAGACCTTCTTATGCTGAAAATGATGTTACACTATGTACAAAATTCAGGTTTTTCACATGGGTACAACAACATGGGAAAAGATGTTTTATCATGCCCAGTTCAGGAAAGAATGTCCTATTTTAAGAGCACATGCTTCCTTTTATCATTTGGTAAATCATCTCTTCTTTCCTGAATAGCAACAGATTTAAGTGTCCGATGTAGTCTCCTGACTTAGAAGTTCTAATGCTAATTAAATTAAATTTATTTGGTCTAGAGCAACCTGAAACAAGATACTGATGCATCTGCATACAGCAAAGGACAGCGTGAGCATCTGCAGAATAAAATGCTAGCCAGTTGAAGGGATACAATTAAGACAAAAAGAACTTGGGGATACTTTTTTCTTCAGTGTGCCATGCAAAACTAAACAGGAAATGAGTTTAGATTTCCACCAGAAAACTGAGTATAGCACCAGCTAACACATCCACTAGTATTCACAGGGTATTAACAAGCTTAGAGCTCTCTGCAAGATGGGGCTGGATAAAAGAGGTAGGCAGTGTCCTCCTAGGGAATGCTGAAGAGTTGCTCATAGGAGCTACATTTCTCTTTGTGAACAGGAATAAATCACTTGAATGGGTCATGTAGGACAGCAACAAAGGTGTGGACAAAAGAATATGCCAACAACTGGAAAATTAAAACACTCTGTGCAGTGTAGTATCATCAAGTTCTGTGCATGTTTCTTTGTGAAAACGTCATGTATGAAGTTCTGATTAAGAGATACAAAATTTACTGGGTAAATAAAATTGGGTGTTAATTATAAGAAGTTTGTACTATCAAAAAAAGCATGTGCTAAAGAAGTGTCTGGGACATCACTCCAGGTGTATTAAACCATTGACAAATTACCAGCTTTTGGGTTAATAACTTTGCATAGGCTTGTTTTAGACACAGGGTGTGGTGCTGGGCTTTTGTCCTAAGGGGCTGATATCAGACACTACATTCTGAAAGTCCCTGTACTTGATCAGGGCAAGGTGTTAAAAACAAAACATCCAAGACCAACATTCAGAGGGTTTCTGAAGTATTTGCATTCAGGCCATGCAGTTTCTACCCATGTGTGAGGGGGAATGTACAGAGTGCACAGCTGACAAATGACACCCTCTTGACAGCCTGGAACATGTCACAGAACAGAAGACTTCAGGTTAGCATGAGACTGTGCAACTTCTACTTTTGTTTCCCATTTGGGTTTTTTGCAAGAGAAAGAAAACCAAAAGGGCTGACAACTGACCACAAGGGGTGCCCATCTATCTCTCCTAATGGGGCAGCATGGGGACAGGCCATTTATTTCATCCATCTAGCCAGCAAGCTTGAAACCTCAACCTCACTGACAGTGATTTGGGGTCAGTCACTCTGCTGTGTTTCTTCTCATCCCTGGCCTACTTAGGTAACAAGATATTAACACAAAAATTCCCAAACTGATTATTTCTTTGAGGAACAGCATGAACAAAAGCAATCTGTGTGATTCCCTCCCAGAAATCACTAATGACTTAGTGACCCCCTTTCATGGGGGTTTCTTGCACATGAAGCAAGAGCCACTTGAGTCACTCAGCTACATGAATGTACTTCACTCTTGCTTGGATCATTTTCTACCAAAACCACACCAAAGCTCTTTCTTTTTGCATTACCTAGCAGTGGGACCAGCACTGCCTTGCACCACAGTCCTTCATCTGAGAAACTTTTTGGTTCTGGGACCTTGTAACAAACTTCCCATGAGCAGAAGCCAGGTCTATGTGAAGCGGCAGCTCAGAGTTCCGAATTCCTCAACATTAGCACACACAGCCCTGTTGATTTGTGTCCCTCCAGTTATGACACCAAGGTTGCTAATGTGGTCATTCCTGTAGAACTCACACCTGATTAGCCAAGAGAACAGATGTGCTGCTCCTAAAATTTGCCTTCCCCATTTCCACCTGTGAGAATAATGCCATCAGCTCGCCCATTACTCGTGGAGATTTGAGCTTGAACTCCAGACCCAAATCTTTTTACAAGAACTACGTTTCACCAATCAGAAATGCACTCTGTAAGAATGCAGCTAAACTGGAGCTGGAGAAAGCATCTGTCTCTGATGCAGGCCATTGTGATGCTTTATGTCAGTTTGCATCAGTCAAGCTTGCAGTTTAACTCTGTTTCAGGGGGTTTTTTACAGGCATCAAAAGGTTTGTCATTTTTCTGTGATTTAGGTAAAGGTAGGTTAGGTAATACAATTCTGTGGGCTGGCAAGCACTGAAGCAAACCTCAGCTTTTAGCTTTCTGTTCCCAGATGCCTACATTTCCAGTGGGTAGTCTGTCATATGTCTAAAGAAAATGAATGCTAATGAAATAGAAAGTGCTGAAAAGCCGCTATAATGGTAGAAAGTTTCTCAGCTAATAGAACAGGTTCTGATAGAGGCAATGGATAAAGGCTTCCCAGAGCTCTGAAAAATAATTATTTAAACATTTATATGAGCAAAGAGTAGAGAACTGAGGGAGGAAAGGGTGCATCCATTTGCAAGTCTGCTGTGGATGGGATCTCCTTGAGGCTACCGAATGCACACCCTCACTGCCCTGTGAGTTCCAGGGCAATTCCTCTATTCCCCAGCTCAGAAACTAGCCTGCTGCTGAGACACAGTTCTGTATTACATGAGGGACAGTGTCATGGATTTTGAACTATGTCTCTTCAATGGAAATCCTTCTTTCCCCCCAGCTGGAAGGAAAAGGTATTATATCTGCTTCAGTCCAGAACTGTCATCACATAGGAACTGACCCCAGACTTTTCAGAAAATTCATAGATTCCATCAGCTTTTTTTCTTAAAATGTCACATTCTTCCACTCTTAAACATTTCACTAAATGCAGGAGCCACAGGAGGCAATAAGTTGGCCTTGGCAAAGCCAAGACAGGATTAAAGCCCTAGAGCCCATTCAAATCAACAAAACTGTTTCCATTACACTAAGGGATGACAAGGGGGAGAGAAAATCGCAGGTATTTTGCCAAAGCTTTTCCTAATTTTTTTTTATTTTTAATTGAAAACTTGAAAATCTGACTCATTTTCATAACTGACATACACATGAGCATATGGTTAACAGAGAGTCAACTTTCCAATCAACCCTGCAGGTCTCCAGAGGTCTGTCACCTTCAGCCAGTAGTTTTTGGAGGATGATGTTTCATTAGTGGATCAAATCCATGAATCCAGCTGGCGCACACAAGGCCCTCAAGCTGACAAGCTGTTCCTTGGAGCGTTAGCAATTCTTTCCTCTCCTGCCCTAGCTTTAAAGCCAGCCACTGGCAGTGGGATGGACTGGTTCACCATGGCATCCCACAACGATGCCATGACACCCACGTTTCTGAACTGGAGTGCATGGAGTTCCAGGGGATTCTGCACCAAATCTCAGCCTGAGCAGTTATTGATAAGCATTTTCTCGAGTGAGTCAGGCCCCCTTATCCTCTGGGAGCAGGGAGGTCAGATGTGCTGCCCTATCCTCCCCCATCTCGCCTGGAGGCCTGGCTGAATCCCTCTCCCTTCCTCCGCAAATGCCAGCTCTGACTCTTTTCCCAGCTCCTTGACTAGTTTCATTCTGAAATGCCACTGTGATCTGGTGCCAGAGTTCACATGCAGATACTGCCCCAGGCTGCTGATAGCTGTAAACCCTTCCTCCCTCCTCAAGTGCTCCTTTATGACTAGGCAGATCTTATCACACAAACACAGAATATTCTAAGTTGGAAAGGACTCATAGGGATCATGGAGTCCAGCTCCTGGCCCTGCACAGGACACCCCAGGAGTCACACCCTGTGCCTGAGAGCATTGTCCAAATGCTCCTTGAGCTCTGTCAGGCTGCTGCTGTGAGCCCTGCCCTGGGGAGTGTTCAGTGCCCAACCACTCTCTGGGTGCAAAACCTTTATTATGTTCAGGAGATAGACTGGTCTTACTTCATTGCTTGTGAAGCTCCACACTACTCACTACCTTCAGTGAAGAATAAAATAGACTGAAGAAAAGAAAAATCTATTTTTCCCACATATTTGGTTTACAAACCACAGAAGTCCTTGCTTTTAAGTACAACAATATATAAATTGCTATATAAGGAAACAGGCAGCCACGGCCTGTCCTCAAGTTGCCACACTCTGTGTGCATCAATCACAAAGAAGAGCCTATTCTAACAGAAAGTGACCCCTTGAATGCTTGCAGGGTTTTTTTTACCTTAAAATGATGGCACTTCACTCTCATAACTAAAATGCTGGACTAGAACTGAGATTCAGTTTCTGGTGATAATTGTCCAGTGCCAACTGCCTTCTAGGTCAGCATCTGCCTTCACACTCAGAAAGCAATTCACACAAACACTGGCTTGCTCACTGGTAGTGAAAAAGCATTTCATGAACTTTGAAAGTAAAGACAAGAGCTTCAGGGTTTCAGTCTGGCTTCAAAATTTATGATGTTTTCTGTGCATCACAGTGCAAGGGTGTGTAAGCCAGTCTTAATGGAAAAGCTTTGGTGGCATTCTAGTTAGCTTTGATTTAAAGCTTAATTTAGGCCCTGAAAAGGGTTAGTGCATCTTTACAGCCATCTTGTAATTCTCCAAGAGTCCTGCCATGAAGTTAGCCAAGCCCACATTTCAACACAGCAGGGTCACTTTCAGATCAAAGAGGCACTCAGACAACTACCAAAACCCACTGGGAAAAATCTTACACCTTGTCCAAAAGCCCACCAAAAAAGGAGGTAGGTCATTCACAATACTGTTCAAGTGCATTCAAAGGAGATGTAATGAAATAACACGTCGTATATACATAAATATATATAGTCAGTCATGATGTTAAATGAAAAGCAAAATTCTAGGTTTGAAGTGGATCTAACTAAATATTTAAAACTCAATATTAGAGCTGAGAGAATAATTGGCAGCAAATAATTCACCCATGAATTCAGCTTCTTTTTCGGCTTGTGGAGTGTCTGCATACAGATTGCCATTTCCTCAGATTTGATCATTACTTTAAATGAGTCTCAGTTTTACAGTGTAATTCTTTCCCTGTGTAGGTCGATGCAGAGGAGTCTCCAGTGCTTTCCTGACACTTTGCATCTGAAGCCTGCTCTGCAGATGTATTGCTCTGACCCACAGCTTGATGTGCGTGTCCTGTTTGAAAATCTGAGCGTGCCTCTGCAGCACTTCATTTCTACAGGCAGCCGTGGGGGTGAAAGCTGACCACTAAAGTACCAGGAAAAAGCAAATAATAAGCAGAAAGTATGGCAGAAAGGTGCTCACTTTTAAATATTAGCAGATCCTCAGCACTGGCAGAAGGGGCTGAAGAGGGCTTTTACCTCTCCTTAGCGAAAGCACCTCCAACAACATCTCTCAGTTCAAAGTAGAAGATACAGTTTACTGGAGTCAACACCAAACCCCAAGTATTCCTGCAGCTGGGA
The DNA here is from genome assembly GCF_027887145.1 of Ammospiza caudacuta. NCBI lineage: Eukaryota > Metazoa > Chordata > Aves > Passeriformes > Passerellidae > Ammospiza > Ammospiza caudacuta. The sequence continues at coordinate 15,364,141 of NC_080598.1, read as the reverse complement.
TGCAAGAAGCCCATGCACCAGTGCAGGCTGGGGCCAAAGGGATAGAAATGAATACACTTTTCAGAGAAATTAGCTGAAGGCGTGGTGGGCAGCCTGCAGAGAGGAGTGAGCAGGGTCCCTTGCAGCCACCACACCTGGGGGCCCACAGGGCTGCACAGAGCAGCCAGCTCTGGCCTGTGTCTGCAGGGATGGAGCCAGCAGCACCAGGGAGGCGATGGTTCCCCTCTCAGCCAGCACTGCCAAGGCTGTACCTGGGGCCTGGTGTCCAGGTCTACACCAAAAATAAACACCCTGACTTACTCGAGCAAGCAAAGCAGAGGCCACCAGGGTGACTGGAGAGCTGGGAAAAGGTGAGGAGCAACTGAAGCAATGGGGTTTGCTCAATTCAAAGAAGAGAAAGTGAAACAGATATGTTATTTCTCTACAGCAGCAACCTAATGAGATGGTACCAAAAAATGGAGTCAGACTCTCCTTGGAACTGCACAGCAATGCCACAAAGGGCTATGGACACGAGCTACAGCTTGGGAAACCTGAACTGGATGCTCAGAAAAGCTTTGTCACTGTCAAGGTGGAAGCCACAGGAGCAGGTGGTGCAGAGGCACTGTGGAGTGCCTGTCCTTGGAGGCAGTGAAAACCCCACTGGACGCAGCCCCGAAGAACCTGCCCTCACCAGACATGCTCCATGTGAGAGGGGAGACTGTTCCACCTCTGGAGGACTCTTTCCACCTGTGTGCTTCTGTGATTCCCTGACACTCCAATAAATATTTTTCCAGTCCTTGGAGCAAGTCCAAGTATTTTTACACCCCTGCTCTGTATTTCCTTGAGGACGTAAAGATTTTCTGTAGCGATTTCTGCCTATGAAGAGATCTGGAATATTAAAATCCACCCCTACAGAGACAGATTAGTAGTAAAATGAAGGCAACAAAACCAAAGGTGCAGAATTCCTTAATGGTGGGGCTCTCTGTGAGCATATCTCAGCTCAGCACGACTGACTCACGGTCACCCTGATTTATACCAGCAGAGAGCTCCACGTTGAATCTCAAGGCTGCATAAATGAATGTGTTTCACAGTTAACATAACCTCATATGTAGTGCTGCTGATTTAAAGACATCTAAAGAGTGCTGTCTTTCTCACTGTTGTACCATGGTAGGAACCTGTGTGCACCTCCTGTGCTCTCTGACTTGCGGTGTTACTGTGGCTGATGCAGAATTATTAGATACTGAAATAAACCTCTGCTTTTAATGACTAAAAGTCATGCAAGAGGATGCTGGATTTGAAAGCCGGCAGAGAAGCCCTAGGCTGTTTGAGAATTCAGATTCAAATTATTTAGTTATCTCTAGTCCTCTTAGATATCTATAAATATCTGCACTCCACGGGGTGCTCATGCAATTTCTGATGGTTTACCAGACTGAAGCCACCTCCTCAACTGTAGGTTAGAGTTGTAACTCCTTGATATTGATGAAAAGGCAAGGGACTTAGTTATGAAGGTCATTTTTCAACTGAACAGTTAACTGGAGGGCACCACAGAATGAGTTTAGCTCTCTTTTGTCTCACAAATTTTGCAATCAAATAATATAAACTTGAACAAAGCCATTAAGGGGACCTCTTTTTCCAAATGCTATGGAAAAAAAATTAACTAACTTCATAAGGTAAAAATTAGAACATTTTCATTAACACAAAATGTTCTTTTTAATTAGGATTTTGCAAGCTAAGTCTCCTAATGAATGAAGGAATGGAACTTCAAAAATTATTTGAATTGCTTATATTTTTTTTCCTTCTCACTGAGAAGAACAAATGTAACTTTTTGCAAAAGATATTCAGTTTCTAATTGGAGACTATTTAATTAACTATTTAATGGCTGGGGTTTTCATCAGCCTATAGAAACACATTGCCATGAGATGACTGCTCTCCTAAATAATGCTCAAGAGCTCTGGGTGCTTTAAGAGCACAGTGAAAACCATACTGAGACACATGTGGTGGGCAGAGCTACAGACAAATTACTCCCACAGAAAATGGGTCCAAAACATCTCCAGGAGATATTTTTCCTGGAAGCAGTTACAGGGCACAGAGGCTAATGAACACATTTACTGGGGAGACCCGTGTAAACATGGATGCTGCTGGCATGGCTGGATCCACACTCTGGGAGGTGCCCGGAGAGGACAGAGAGCTTTTACAGGGATGTGAGGGGAGGCAGCAGCCATGGAACCAACACACACTGGCTGTGCCTCAGCACAGAGCCCTGCCTGGTGTCACACAGCCTGCAGCAACATGGGCAAACACAAAGCAGATTAGCCCAGTTGAGCACTCCACATCTGGACACAGCTGGCAGGACCTGGCCAGAGCAGGGGAGGTGTGGAGGGCACCACCAGAGTTGGCGGCACCTCTCCAAACACACAGCACAGACTGGAGCCAGGCTGGGCAGACCAAGCCAGCACTGCACCAGCCACCCTGCAGACACCAGAGGTGTCACCACCCACCAAGGTGAGGGCAGCACCTCCCCAGTGCTTCCAGCCCCAAAGACCTCAAGGAAGTCTCTCTGTCCATGACACATCCCTACCCAGCAGGCAGATTTCCAGGGAAACACGAGGCAGCACACAGTGATGGGAAAACTCCCCTGAAACCCCAAGAGAAAAGCACAAACTATGAGTCTCCAGCAAAGGAAAGGTGTCTAAATCTGGCAGACTTGCTAGATCATGGTGCAGTAGGGATGAGGTGCTGCTTTTGACCTACTGGCCTGGCTCCCTTGCTGGAGCAGCTTCAGAAACCTTTTACATGGGCTAATAGAACCACATTACTGCCTGCTGTGCCAGAAGAGGCCATAAAACCAGTTCCAGACAGCATCATTAATCAGAGAAGTGCACTTGATCCACAGAGATAGGAAGCTTGAGCAGATGGACTAAGACAGAACATTGTGATAGAAAAGACAGGTCAAAGCAAAGTTGTGGGAAAGGGCCTGAACATTTTCAGAATTACTAGAATCTGGGTTTTTTTCCAAAAGAAAACATTAGCAAGCAGTAAAAGAACAATGTGCAATCAATTATAAATGTAATACATGGGTAGCTGCTTGCTACTGCTCACTGCTCATGGACTTCAGCCTGACTACACTCTGGTGTTTGTAACACTGTGGTTTTTTCTATTCATTAAAATCTCAACAGTACCCCTCTAGCTCAAGATATGGAGAAACCTGGGGTTTTGAGACTAGGATGATACTTCTATTAATGCCCATCAAAACACAAATGAGGTCTGTTAATTCTTTTTTGTTCTTAGGTGAGAAATGACCAGGTCTGTTTGCACTAAGTGTGGAAACACACTTGTGTTCAGCAAAGAGGTGTGAGCGTTGAGAAGGCAGTGACCCTTCCTAAATGAATCATCCTGGGCTCAACATACAAGAGGGAGGGGAAAAAAAACCCCAAAAGTATTTTAATAAACAGAATACTGGAAACCAAAGGTAGAGTGAAGGCAAAGGTTAAGATAAAACAGAGGTTTTGGTCAGATGTCCTAATCTATTTACACATCAGGAGGCTTTCAACAAACTGCATTGCAAGATTAGAAAAGAATTAGCAGATTCTGAAAACACACACTGACATTCAGGAACAGAGAGCAAACACCACACACCGTTTGTACCAAGTACCCAACACTAAAAGCAAAATCTAAATGTTATAATTCAGCCAGAAAGGACCTAAACTGATCATCTGGTCCCTCTATCCCTCTATAGCACAGTAAGGTATGAAGGTGCGGGATGGGAAGGCCCATACAGGGTCTGTCTGAAACAGAAAACACAGATGTCTTAAGATTGTGTAAAAATTACTGAATAAGCCCAATGCAACAGATATTAAAGAACATCAGAATATGCTTTAACAGATTGGAAAGAGTTCAGGATATATGGCACATACTAGTTTTCAGGTATTATACATGCACACATAAAAGAGCTCATTAGACAATTAGGAAATATGTTAAATTTGGAAGATAAAGTCAGATCACAGTAAGTGTTTGCAGATATAATCTATTTAACTTAAGAGTTCAATCACTTAAATAAGTGACTGCAGATTCAGATCTGGAAGACAGTAATGCTGAGTGCAGTCCCAGAAAGAACAAGCACTCCAGTTTCATGCAGACTAAGATTGGGCAAATACTAATGCTAGAATTAAATTTAGAAAAAAATTATCTGCAGGTACTTTTCAGCAGGTTTTTTTGGATACCCACTGTTTTACATGATCAGCTTCAGACCAGAAATACATGAGACACTATTTTGTATGAGGCACTGTGAATGTGATCATGTTTATCCCAGATAAGACTTTTTTGTTCCTATTTGTCTCATGCCATCCTTGGGCCAGGGAGAGATACTCAAGACAGACTTGGGAGAGGTTTTGCCCCATTCTTTCTGCAACACAAAGATGTGTATTTATGAACAGCTGACCTGAAGTGGGGAGAATCTGCCCCACACACAGAACTTGGCAGCTCTGGGGTGCTGGAAAGGCAAGATGTAGGAAAAAAAGCTCCAGTCTTATACCATAGGTGCTCCTGGGTGTCAGGGGGTATTTATCTTTTTTTTTCTTTCATTCTGTCTTTTATTTACTTTTGTGCATGTGCTGAAGGCTGGGTGCTTTTCAAAAAATACAAACCCCTCTCCCCAGAGAGCACACAACCCATAGCACAGTGCAGCACAGTGCTGGCTGCAGAAACCTTTTTGTATTCCTTGTGCACTGGGCAGGGATTTTTTCATTTCATGCATCATCCATAACTTGCCGCAGCAATTCCAAAAATCTCTACCACGCTCACATGAATACGAATAATTTAAATTCACATTTTTGCTTTTGGAAATTTATCATCATAGAAGTCGGGCTCATAAAGCAACTGTATTTCTGAAATTTCTCACAGAATAATCAAGTGATGGCACTGCCCAACTAAACAGCCCCAACTCTTTGGCTCATATAGGCACTTTAAGCTATGACTCCCTCTCACAAGGTCAGCTACTGACAGAAATCTGTCACCAGCATTAGTGCTCACTCTGCTAGTTTTTTCTTTCATCCTTCTTTATTTAGACTAATTTAATAAGCAATTAAAAAAAAAAAAAAAGAGTACAGGTAGGTGTCTTTTCTCTGCCAATGGCCAATAGCAAATGTCTTGGACACAAAATGTTGCTGTGAACACCTACTGAAGAGTTGGCCTTGAGTGGATGTTACTCCTTAGCCCCCATTAGAATCCTCTGGGCTTTGGCCAAAGGACAAAACGTTGCATTTCTTAAGCGTAATTGTGAATACAGGTGTTTAATCCTCCCTGATGTCAGAGAAATTATTGGCTTTCAGAAAAAGCAAAGCAAATTATAACTCTGCCATAAGCAACGAGTCCAACAGTTTCTCAATTTTAAATTAATTGGCCTTTGAGAACCAAACATTTCCTACCATGGGACCATATCAAGGCCCCACACCTGTCCCTGACCCTACAGCTGTCTTACAGCACAGGGGTTGTGCAAGGAGGTCTTGGGTTTGCACGATAAAATATTGTTTGTGACTAGGATGACTCCCTTTCTCATCACCTGTATCTGTATTACACTCAGCTGAATGCTTCCACACCCAACACTGCTTACAGGAGAAAAAAGGGAGAAGCCAGAAGAGAGGAGAAGGGAAGAAATGCATTGCAGTGCTTTTTCTGTTGAGCTCACCACTGGCAGAGGGCCAGCTTGGGATTCCAGAAGCTGTGCACACAAGCTCCCCAAAAGATGCTAAAGAAGTCTGTCCAAACAGTTAAAGCAATCTGATAATTACACACAGACTGTTTAGGACATCCAGCCTAAAGTTTTCATTCAAGCAACAAAGTCTTCATTAGAAACATAAGATATGAACTTCTAAGATTTTCAGGAAGACAGGCAACACTACTAGGACCTACCCAAATGAAAACTTAAATCAAGTTTGAACCCTTTTATTTCTTTCTTCAGTTCTAGAATGTAAAAACCTGATGTTTTTCCTGATACCAGCCTGCTGATGGAGGTGGTGGGGCATCCTTGGGTACAATTCCAGCTGCCACGTGGTGTGCCCCAAAGAGCTTTGTCACAAAGCACACTGCAGCTCCTGCCAGCCAGGTACCAAGGCTGCCTGCTGCCTCAAGGAGTTTTATCTAAAAATAGAAGCTGCTTAAGAAAAATGACCACCTCTTTAGAAGAACAGTCAGTTTCTCTCTGAATCAATTTAAGCCCAGGCACATCAATGAGATAGAGCTTGACCTAAAGAGCTCCACAGAAATCAAGACCTAAGGTAAAGGTGTGCCAGTAATATGGAAGAAGATAAGGAGGCTGTGGGCCTGATCCAAAGGCCACTAGGTCAGTGGCAAGTTTTAATGTTGATGTAAATGGGCTTTGGAGCAGGCCACGCTTGAGAACAGAGCACTCCTTATTATGAAAATCAGCAGCCATTAGATATGGACTGAAGTTACAGGAAATTCTTTGCAGACAAAACTTCCCTCCATTTTTCCCATCACCTCAGCCAAGCATTGGACCATTTGGCTCCATAGATGAGGAGACACCAGGTTGCCACCTTATCCCAGGGTCAGAAGCACGTGGGTACCGTTTGCCCAAGCTGTTTCTGCAGCTAGAACGTGGTTGGACAGTGATCCATCTTTGCTTGCTGCATCTTTATGTGCTCCATCAGCACAGCTGGGCACCCAGGCAGCAGCACTGCCCACCCAAATTGCTGCACACATCCAATTTGCATGAACCACTGCAGGAATCCTTCCCCACTCACAGGGAGCGGTCATGGCTCAAATAACAAGACAGAGATAAGCTGTGGAAGAAAACCCTAAACCATCAGGCACCCCACCCCACAGCTGCTGCTTGCCAGTGGTTATAAAGTCATTTTTGACTCAGGTATAATCCTCACTAAGCAGGGAGAGAATGCAAATGTTTGGCAATAGGCAAAAACACACCCATGGTTCTCACCCTCTCTGGCCCGTGCTGAATATTCCTCACCGAAGCTGTTAAACTGATAAGGTTATTCACTGACAAGATATGAAAGAGCAAATGCTCTGTAATTGAATACCATATGCCTTGCCACAAATAAAAATAACACAGTTCTCTCAGAGATAAAATAAAGGGTGTAGTAAGAGGGCATTGTTAAACTGTGCTAAAACAATGAGGAGAGAGGGAATATGCAACTCACCCTGCTGGCTGCAGTATAATTGGCTCGTTAGGGGAAAGTGCACACATGGACACATGCAAGGAACAGGAGATCACAAAACACTGTGACCCACAGACCAGCGTGGACTTGGGCACAGCTCCCTGGCAGCGCTGCTGAAATGAGGGGGTTGATGATGGGACAGAAAGTACCCGAGAGCCTTGGAAGTGAGAGCACATAAACATCTGGCTCCTCCTGACGTCCCTGTACCATCCAAGGGACCCTGCTCCCCTGTGCCCCTGGCAGGAGCCGTGTTGAGCTGCGAGGAATCTGCACTCAGGAGCTGCCAGCTTGCCTTCAAGCATTAGACAGGCATTATATTGATTACTGCCTGGTATTTGCAGGTCTACAAAACGTCCAAGGAGACACAGGAAAGTTTAGAGAGTTTTAATTTGCCGTACCAAAGCTTTTCTGATGGTCCCAGAAGATTACACATTTATGAACAAGGGCAGCAACTATAAAAGCTTATTGTTTGCACTCAGCCAAACTTCATGGATTTTTTAAGTATGACAAAAGAGAAAATGAGTAACACAGATTTTCAATAACTTGAACACCAATCTCTGCTGTCCAAAGGGAATTGCTCCAGTGTTCTTTCCTCGTCTACCTTGGCCTGGCTTTAAGGGTTTATCCTTGTAAACGACATCAGTAGTTACAGTTAACAGGCCCAGATGAAGCTGTGGGGCTGAGATCCCTCTTGCCCTGATGTGCCAGATGCTCCAGGGAGAAGACTAAAGATAGCAAGAGGAACTTTGTCAAGGTAGGCTCCGTGCAGAAGATGGGAGCAAGCAGTGTGCACAGCCCTTCCCTTCGCTTCAATGACACATCAGAGGTACCAGGAGGATTCTCTCATCAGAGGGCAATGGCACAAAGTGAGATTAAGGCAGAAACCCATTTTGCTTTTATGTGCTCAGCTAAAGAACAAGGTCAAAGACATAAGGTATTAAAACTTTTAATTAAGTGACAGTGGAATTATTTGCTTGCTCCTGGATTACATTGATGCAATACAGCCTGAAAGCTGCTGTTTGACATTTCCCTTGATTTCCACTCCTCTTTGATGGGGTTACACAGTAAATTGTTTTCAGGTACTGACTTGCCATAGCTATTGAGAGGCATGATGCTCCTAAATTCTTCCCCACTTTCTGTTTAACTGAAATGGCACAAAGGCACCAAAGCCATAAAAAAGGAAAATATTACTGCGATGTAAACTAATGTGGGTATAGAAAAGAAAAAGTTGCACACTGGGGTGGAGGGATAAGGCAAGTACAGATATCTTCTTTGAAAACAATGGATTGTGAAGGATCCTGCACAATCCCTATTCAATGGACAAGAAGTAGAACCTTTTTTGGCAATACTGGTACAGGCACAAGTACATCAGACGGCTCTGAATGTCTGGATTGGTCCACAGCATGCAGCCCTAGGAGCATCTAGCATTCAAATGTATGTGGTGGAGCAGAAGCAGACTCCACAGTGAGGAAACAGAGCACAAAATGCATGGCCATGGTAAGAATCAAACTAAGATGTGATTTAAAAATATAAATCAGGAGTAGTGCTTTGCTTTCTGAGCTCTCTACTTTATTTTTGTTTGTTTTTATGCTCCTTGTAAGTAAAATCAACAACTTCTTTTTCCCCAATAAACTGAAATTTTTCAGACCATTAATCCATAATATGGACAAAAGGCTTCGGGTAAATGTGAAACAAAATGAAAAATGGTCAGTGTGGTTCTTCCAGGAAAAACTGATACTTCACATGAGCATAAAGATTTTCCAACAAGAAGCAGCACACACATTTCAGTGCAGACCCACGGTGAGTAGAGGGTAATGGCTCTGAATATCATTTATGCACACTTAACTACCATTTAGTTAATGTTTATGCAGCATTTTGAAAATGTAAAGGGCTGTAAAGATGCCAAATGTTATTATTATTAATAATCCAAGTGATAAATATGACTCCAAATTCTCTACTTTATCCTTGTCCTTCATGTCAAAGGGGTGTTTGCACGTATAATCGGCACAGCAATTCAGCAAGACACTCACAGTGTTTGTGTTGCTCAGAGTTCATGAGCTTCACACAGAAGGGAAAAAAGGACCAACTGGTTTCTCCCAAAGTTTACTGAGTGTTACACCCCAGCCCCCCAAATTAAGATGGAAGATTATGTTAAAATCCTGCTTTTAAAAATACTGGCTCAGAGCTCTGCTGTAGCATCTAAAAGTCTATTTGGAAAGGGAAAGAGGTCAATATGTTTAAAACAAAATGCATTTTCCTTTCAATTAATGTAAAAGAGGGCACAGGAAAGGACTTAAAGCCTTATATGTGGGCATCTGCTGTCTGCCATGGTCCCACTGCGCCTCCCAGTGTGGATCGCTGCTGGCTGCCCAGGTTTGGAGCATCCAAGCCCCCTGATCTGTGCCTCCTTTCATCTTCACTTTGGCCCTCAGAGCAGGCCACCAGCCACCACAGAGCCCGATGTCACAGGAACAATTATCCCCTCAGTGGATTTCCCCTTTCCCTAAACCACTTCTCTATTCTTTGCACCTGCAGCACCATGACAAAAAGTCAGACAGGAGCCACTCCAAAGGCCACGGAGTTTCCAAGACCCAGGTCCACCAGGAGTGCTTGCCTCCACAGTGGATTGCTCTTATTGTACTAGACCTCAGCAGGGAAAATAATCCAGGAGCCAGGGCCTTTGGTCTTTCCCTTTATCCTCAGAAATGAACCTACTGGTGCTCTCAGAGAAGTGGCTGTTATTTCAAGGAGGTGATCAGTTTGTGAGGAAGCGATAAGGGAATTTTTTTGTTCCATATCTTTTCCCCAGGTTTGGAACGGCCTTTGTGATTGCAACAGCTTCACCACTGAAGCTAAACATGAAGTTACTTTTTGGAGTGAATCATCTGCCATTCCCCTTATTGAAAAACCAAAAGGACAAGACAGATTTCTAAAAGAATGTCTTTAAAATATCTTCATTCACTTCAACAAACTGGATTTTCCTGAGTTCAGCTCTCATTCTGGTGCTCTGTTATAGTGGTTGGATGCTGAACTCTTGGATGCTTGGCCCAGACTTTGTGACTGGGGACACAGGCAGAGAACATGTGGCTCAATACACCCTTTGAAGGCTTTCTCCAAGACTTTAAAAAAAATATCTTAGTTTAAAAAAAGGAAAATGAGGGAAAAAAATCCCACAGAGACAGCCTGATCTTCTACTTTCTCACACTGGTATAAATCAAGAATAACCCCATGGACTTTGTAGGACTTGCACAAGTATAAAACTGCTAGAAATGAAAGGTTCACATTTCCTAACTGCAGCAGTTGGCTGGGTTTTCTTTAAATAGCTTCATTAATAAATACTTTGAAAAAGAGAAAAAAAAAAAAAGAGCTCTTCCTCCCCCAATACTAATTGCTAGTGCTCAGATTTAATCTTCAGCATTTATTGTGCTTCACCAAATCCCTAATAATCACCCCAGAAGACTCCTTAACATTGTTGTATAATGGGAAACAAGGGCAGGGTATTACTTTTTCATGTACAAAGATGTTTCATCAGGAGGCCAGATTTCTTCTATGCAGCTAAAGTACATAGAGCCTGACACTTTTAATTTCTTCCGTAATTGTGTCACAAGAGGGGTTTGTGTCACTGTGCCTCTTTGCTGAATTCCAAGAGGCTCAATGCTATTCCCATGGTCATTGCCTCCTGCCTCTACTTTAAAATAATGAAGATTTGGGCTGAAATAAATTTGAAGATATCAAATAAGGACCCCTTGAGTTCCAGGGAAAGAAAATAAAGCAGCTTTTATTAAACTTGTTATGAGACCTTTCATGACCACTATTCTCGCTGTTCTCTTTGCTCAAAGCCTTTAGAGAATGGTCTCACTTTAGCCTAAACTCAGCTCTTTCTCAGCTCTCTAAGCCTCTGTAAAATTGAAGGACATTCACTCCAACACATGCCTTTAATAACTCAGTATGATTTAAACTTTCAATCTGCATTCCTGATTTCTGTAATAATTGAAAGGAATGCATTAGCAGCAGAAAAAAACCCCCACTTTTGCTTCATAAACTTTACCTTCATTGCCTCAGATTTTCAGTAGTTCTCAATATGTAAGTTTAATAGCGTGACCCTAACAAGAAACGATCAGCAAATGAAACGAACCAGTGTGTAGCTGCTCCACACGGCTACAAGTGTCAGCTGTGGCCTGCCTGCCATTAATTTTATTGTAACTCATTTCTTCAGGTTGAGTACAGCACGATTTAATGTTCCCATTCTCCCATTCCTGTTCTGCATGACAAATTGTTTTAATAAACATAAACCGGGTAATAATAAAGTAATAATAAGCCTAGCACTCACCTTATATCACTGCAGTTAAATTCTCCCACAAGCCAGCACTGGTTACAGTGACAATTACAGTCGGGCCAATCCGCAGCCAGGCAAGCACAATGGACAGATTTAATATCGTTTGTAAATATGATTAGTGTGCTGTCATGTTATTGCAGCCTGGTATTTACATTTCTCTCTGGGGTTATTCACTACACCAAATCAACATTAAATAGTGCTCCCTTCTCTTTCCCTTAAATCAAATATACCTTTCTTTGTGCTCCACTCAGAAGTTAATGAAGAAAATGGCATCGATTGTTAATATTCAGGGATCAATCAGTGCTTTACATGCCTCTTTTTTTTTTTTTTAAACAGATGTATGTCTGTCTATATAGCCCTAGAAGATTTCTTTCGAAATTCATAATCTCCCTGCTTCCTCCTCCCCCTCCATACACACCCTTTAACATCAACGCTCATCTGCTGACTCTCTTATGAAAAATGTTCAAATAATGAATGGCTGTTGTTTACAGAAGTAATTTCATGCTACATTTCCATTATTGCCTGGATTTGTTTAGCTTCTCAAGCTTCCCCATTTCCCTGCAATGAACTTTTAAGGAAATATAACCAGCTTTCACTGTTTATGCCATTATGTTTATAATAGAAGCCGCTCTCATTTGTGACATATTGCAACACTTCGTAACTGTGTGCAAATAAGCATCCTTAAACTTGTTAAGGTCAATTAATCATTGTACAAAAGCTTTTTTAGCCAGGACTTCCACCAGCATAAATCCAGCCGTGTAGCAGGGTAATGAAAGGGCTCTAGCGTGGACTCGGGTCCTACATGGCACAATTGTGTGCTTCAGATGTTAATAAAACTGCCTGCAGACGACACAGGTCTTTTTCTCCAAAGTTATTTGGCTCCTGCGGTCAGGCAGCACAGGTTGAATGCCTGCAGCCCAAATCAAGAACAGACAAAAATTTATAATGACTTCAACCACCAATTCCCACCAACCTAAAAAAAAAAAAAAAAAAAAATGCTAAAGCCACTTTTTCCACAGGGAAAGCAAGGAATTGAGCCCTAGGACACCCTGCTGAGTTTGGCCCCGTGGCATTTCCCCGGACAGGATTTGACACATGAAACACACGGCAGCCAGCTCCTGATCTCAGACATCACAGAGGGCACCATCAAAGGAGAGCGCGCTGCTGTGGGCAGCGCCGAGCCCAGGCTGCTCGGGCACGTGGATCCTGTGCCAGTGAGGAGCCTCAGCCTCCTCCCACTGCTGGGCTAACTGCAAGGGGTCCCTGGGGGCCAGCACTGCCTAAAAACCGCCTGGCACAAACACTGAGCATGGAAAGGGCTCTTCCTAATTAGCAGCCACCTCCTCCATGCAGCAATGGTGCACACAGGCTCGCTCTTGCCCTTCGTGCGGTTAAGAAAGGGGAAATATTCATGTGGTTTGTATTTATGCTTCCATTTTCAACAGAGGTTCTCATCTCCTGCACTTTTGACTGAATTAAGACCTATGTCTGAAATTTAAGACATGCCTTAATCAGGCTCAATAGGTTTTCTGCATGCCCCAGGCTTACTGATGTCATGGTGCCTGGGTGCATGTAAAATAAGCCTGGTCTGTGTCACTGGGCTTGGACTGATGTGTAAAAACAATGAGAATAAACCCTCACAACAACCTCATTTAAACTGCAATGGTAAAATTCAGTGAAATATTTAATACTAATGGAGAATTTTAAAAAATAGGATACCAGTTTATGAGGGTGGCCATGTGCAGGCACATCCTTTATGCATGCACTAGCATTTAACTCACACTTACATTTCCATGCAAATTGAAGCATGAAGAGATGCCCCACATTAGAAATCTACCCCAAGGAAGTCCAAAATGCATGACAAAGACCAATACTCTGCTATCTGTAATAATTACAAAGCTGACTCACGCTTTGCTGTTTACTGCCAGCTTACTTTCCCATGCTACATGTTTAAGTTAGGAGAAGGGAAAAGAAAAACTTAAAGAACCATTACCAGTCAGTCAGAGAGCATAGCTATTTTAGGGGATGTAGATAACCTAGAGACCAAAGCAGGACTTTTTAAACACCTATCTGTGGTTGCTGCTTTATTGAAAATGATAGATTTAAGAATATGGCTCCTATGGTCACCCAGAGGGCATGGATCCCACTTACTGTGACTCGCTGATATTCTTTATTTAGAAGAGTCAAATGTCACAGCAAAATATTTCTGCTAAAATGTGTATTTACTGCATTTTCCTTTCAAAGCTCTGCAAGGTGACAGCTGGAGAGGGGTGTCTGTGCATGTGTGGAAAAAAAAAGAGGGGGAAGAACTGGGGTGTTACTAAGCACAAGATCACAGTACTCGAAACATCCTACTGAGATCAGAAGAATTGTGAAGCATACCAAGGTGGTACTCCAGCTATTCATTAACTGCCTCTATCAGCTGGCCTGGAGATTAGAGCTTAATGCAATGGTGAAGTAAGTGTCCATATCACAGTAGCCATGGAGGAATAGCAAGATGTAATGAAACTGAATAGCTAGCCATTGAAAGTTGAAAAATATATTGATTTTTCAGTGCTTGATCACCCAGGAGGCTTTATCAGGTATGAATACTTGGGAACCATCTGCTAACTCTGTAATGGTATTTTAGGATTTGTGACAGACTCCAGCAAAAATAAAACTGCATGTTAGAAAATAACACATAGTGAAGGCAGCTTCTCTGCAATACATTCCACTGCTCCACACACATCTGCTTTTCTCATTCCTGCCTTTTAATTGTTCTCGAATTAGCAATAGCTAATGTGCGAGTACAAATTAAAATTGGTACACGGATTGAATCTCTCCCCACCTTTCACACCAAAGACAGCTCAGACATTTATAGCTGCATTTATCTCTACATCAGCTTGCATTACACTCGTGGTAAAGATTCCTCTCCTCCCCAAAGGAAGTCAGCAGGACCCCGGTTATTGTATTTAGCTATTGAACCTCCTTGTCAACATTTCTTACCATTCATTTGTGTAAGTCAAAGAACAAATCCGAACAGGAACAGGCTTGGAGGCACAATATCTACATATTGTCTGATGTAAATAACACTCCTAGACATGATTGGCATTCTCCAAACAACAATCATTGTTATTGAAATGTGCCTCTATTCCCCTTGTTTTAATACTGAGAATGATTATGAAATCTCTTTGGGTACGATAAATCAGCTGAAAGATGTAATAACATGTTTCAGCTGTTGGAATGGATGTTTGATTACAGCTCTGAGGGTTTTTTCCTCGTCTTGTTGCCAGTTTAATTCTTAAACCATTCTCTGATTTAACAAAAAATATATTCTGTATATCAACCACAAATGCATATTCTTGTTTACAGTGTGGGTAACTGAGCAGGAATTGAGTTGCATTTTAACAACACAGGGAAAGAATTTTTCTATTACGGTTTTGGTTCAAATAGTAAGCTAAGCTGTGGTTTGAAATGGTTTTAGTAAACACTTAACACCTAAATAAAAACAGAAAAGATAAAAGGGGGCGAGGAGGACAGAAAGAAAAGGAGGCTTTGGTCAGGCCATATTTGATTTCCGTGCACAGAGAGAAAAAATTCCACCTCTCCTCTGCTGCCTCCCTCCACGATTCTGCAAGCATCTCTTTGAGTAAGTGGGAGCAGAATTAATTTGCCCCAAAATGGTGAAGTGTAAGTGGAGGAAAATTGTTTCCCCCTGATTTTACACTGTAGTGGCAAGACACAAAAGATGAAGGAAGTGAGACCGCACCACACAGCGGCAGCGAGAGCGAGGCAGCTGGACAGAGGCTTTTGAAGGATTTGAGAATCTGTGTGCAGCAAAGGCACCGCAGCTTCTCCAGCTCACTCTCCCAGAAAAGATTCTGGCAAATAATGCCTTTCCCTTGAGTTTATTTTGTGGAGGAGAAAAGGTGAAGAAAAAACCCGAAAAGCTATGGGAAACAAAAAGATTAGTGCGTGGGTCGTGGTTTCCCTTTCCAATCAGCTTTCCTCCCCGTCCTGTGGGGCTGCCCCTGTGCTGAAGAGCACACTGTGGAGCCTGTGAGGACATACCTTGATGTTCCCCCAAAGTTTGCAGAGCCAAAGAGACAACTACATTCAAGACTGGTGGTGGGAAAATGCAGACACATTTGGGGCTTCCCGAGGTCTTTAGAACTGCTCAGTGATGTCTTGCCAACATTTCAACAAGAGGCTCCTAAGAGAATTCCCCCCTTGGCCTGTGATAAACTCAGTGCCCCAATCGTGCCTTTGCCTGCCAAGAGAAGGACAAGGGACAAGAAAACCATTCAAGCATTTTCCTATTTAAATGAAAATGCTTTCTCATCATGGTAATCAAGAAAAGAGGCGATCCTACTGTGAGAGAAACCCTACACCACCCATTTGGGTGGAACTGCACACGCTCTATCTCCCTGCAGGACAGAGAATCACATTTGTAAGGAGAAATCATGGTCTGGATAGCAAGACATCCACCCAGGATGGAGTAAGCAAAGTCTCAGGCGTTTCTCCCTGAACCTAGAAAACAGGGATAGCTGTTAAGGGCAACTCTAAGGTGACATTCACATGAGCAGAGGGTGTGCCACAATCAGACACAGGCTGGCAGCTCAGGTCCCACCCACAGGGAGGTCTCCTATTCCCTTCGCCTCCTTGGTTTATTGTGCAGCCTGCCCCTACTCTCAGAACAGGCAGGCTTTTAAATTAGGACACACAACTCACTCTTCCCTAAAGACACCAGCACAATGAAGAAAATATTTCTAATGTTCAATGGAATTACAGAATACCTTTAAAAAGTTACTCATCGCTTAATTCACTCCCCTCTTTCTGACCTTTACTCAAGGGGAAAACTGCCAACTGCACAAAATCCTGCCAACTCCAAGGAGCTTAATTGTGCAGATTACAGTCTGTTTGTAACACAGATTATTGAAACACACTTGGACCCTTCACATCCCCATGTTTGATTCAGTAATAGGTTCTGCATTAGATAAAGGAGATTTGTTTTGATCCTCTCCTCGCAGATGCAGAGCGCCCTACACCTTTTGTATTCCACACTCCATCATCCATGACCTCTTTGCATAAGTGAAGGAGCCACAATAGGCTGCTCCATACTGTAACTCCCAGATCCCCATTTTTGGGGGTGCAAGAAAGGCAGGCAGAGATTTAGTTCATGGCTTATATGGTAAAATAAAAAAATGCACATCTTATTCTATAACGAGCACATTTCTCTGAGAGATTCTGGCACTGTGTGGCACAAAGGCTAACCATGGCCATATTTGAGAGCTGAGCACACAGTATTTTTAAAATAGAAAAAAAGTGTAAATTGCCTTTTGAATTTTAGAGAATGAGGTGAAACACAGAGTCAGAGTGGAAAACTTACCCTCAAAATACATGAAGTGAAATAATTTCCTTAGGTTCAATATTTTTTCTCTCTTTCCCAGGCTAAAAATTTAATGAGAAAGTAATCTCCTCACCTCCCAAAAAAATCTGAAAGAAGTTAAAACATTTCATTTGCCACCTGCTACAAAAGCACAGAAATCACCCTGAATTTCCAGCTATCACATGGTAATTACAAATCAGTCCTCCCTGCCTCAGAACCAAGGCCTGCTCCACAGCCAGCCATCATCACTGCAGGGTCTGGGTGGGAAAATTCAGGCTTTTACTTTGCATCTTCATTCTTCAGTTTCCTGTGCTTCAACTCTTGGACTTGATGACCTTAAAGGTCTTTTCCAATTTTAACGTTTCTATGATTCCCAATATTATTATAATTAACAAATGAGTTTTTCTTCAATCACTATCCAATAGATGTTTTGTGAGGCTACTGCTTACACTCCACTGCCCTTAAAACAGGAGAGGGGTGAGTGGAGACACCAGAGCTGTGGCCATTAATGCCAGCCAAGTGTTCAGGATTGAGGGGAGTCACTCCAAGCACAACTTGCACACAGACTCTGCTGTGGCTTCTCTCCTCATTTACTGCCTTACAAAGAAGGTAGGAGGTGGAAACAGCTTTCGCTGGCATTAATGTGCTTTTAGTTGCCTGATAAAAGTATTTTCCTCCTGTAATCTCTGCACAGCACCAGACTAAATGTGCAGAGCACACTTTTAATTTGAGCACACACTTGTAGCTGTGTGCCAATTCCTTGCTTCTGTACTGTTGATGAGCAGTTGTATGTGGAACAAATTGAAAAAGCCACACACTAATTTCCTAAATGTACCTTTTTTTTTTCTCCAGTGGTAAGGAAATGATGAGTTTTAGATGAGAAAGAACATCTATCTGCAGCTCAATGAACTGAAAATGCAGAAAGTAAACTCCTGCAGCCTTCAGAAGTACTCGAGAGTGACACAAAAGTACTAACCTCTTCAAATTTTGTGATGAAATTAAATGGAGTCAGCAAATTGAGAGGATGACAAGGACAGAGGAAGACCAAAACACACCTGAGCTACTGTGATAAATGAAAATAACAACTTCTTGTTTTAACAAAATAGTGCTGTGATACATCCCATAAGCTGGCAGAGTACTTTTATTATACTTCAGCAAAAATTGTGCATAACTGGCATCTCCCTACTTGTCCAATGCTGCCTCTCATATTCAGCACAGCTGTGCTTCTCTTAGTGAAAAATCAAGGGGGCAGCAGAAGCAATTATTTCTCTTGCTGCATTGTACCTTTCTGCCATGAGACACCAACTCACACTGGGCATGCATTTAAGAAAATTAACTTCTGCAAATTTTATTTTCAGCCACAAAGAATGCTCCAGTCATCTGAAAGCCCATGAAACTCTCTTTAATAGGACCAAGATTGTCAACATTTCTAAATTAGCTCCAGTGGAAGAAGCTCAGAGCTGTGCAGATGGGTGGAGGAACTCCTAAGGTTATCTCACTTCTGGAGCTCTATAAAACAACTTGATGATGTTGGTTTAATGCTCAAGTTTTACTGCATACCTGTAAATGTAGATTTGGGGTAATAAAGTGTGTTTGCTGAATGCTCACAGTACCTGGGTAATTTTACAGCTGTGGAGCTGTGCATCCACATACCCTCAGTTAAACACAGATGTGGTTTTCCAGAGGAATTCTCACCATAGTTCACTGCTTTTAAATTCCAGCAGAACCTCATCTTTGCTCCTTTAGTTCAGCAGGTTCCCCTAGAACACACTGCTTTGCCCATCAGGCTGTTAATAGCTTCCTTAAGAATTTTCTTGCTTTTAGCCACCCCTGCTGATGTACAGAACATTTAAAGGAGGTCTGTGCCCAGTGGTGCAGGACCTGGGGTTTCGGTTTCTCCTCACTGCTACCTGATAAGTTACTTCTAAAAGCAGATGCAATGCTTCAGCTGTTTTACTGGGTAGGTAACTGCTGTCCTAGGGTTCTTTCACCACTGTAACATGAAAAAAGGGGCTTCTGTGAATATAAATTAAGAGGGCAGGATGGGTAAGTTGCATGAAAGCAATGGGGTAATACTGTCCTTCCAAAAAGATCCATTCAAGCTTCTCTGCTGAGCTGTCTCTGGACATCAGCAATGTGCAAAGCTGGTGCCTGTTCTCTCTCAGTGCTGTGTTGAGCCCACTGACAAACCAACTGAGTCTAACCTCTACAAAATGTTATGTACCACCCCAATCAGAACCTGAAAGAGAAAGGAATGCCCTGGTAAAGGCTGAAGGACCCATCATCCCTACACTGCCATGGGAACCCTCTCTGGAGAGGCAATCAATCTGATTTGAAAGCACTATGTGTCAAAAGAGCACCAGCTAGAGACCAGAACTATTAGGAAATTATTTATTTGTGATATTTGTGAACAGTGGAGCCTCGTCAAGGTCCTGGAGCTCCAAACTTTGCTAAGCACATACTCCTACAAACTCACACTGCTGCAATGTGATTACCAGCACAATGAGCCACCATGGGGGGTGGAAAACATAATAATCATTACACTATGAAATCAGAATCAAGGATTGTAAGATAAAGTGCCTGGAATTCAAAATCATCATCTGCAATAGAATATTTTCCCCAAATTTTCTTGCAAGGTATCCTAATTTGGTAGGACACTTCAAAAAGCATATTGCAAAGTGGAAGGAGTGAGTGTTAATCCCTGCCGACAGCAGAATAGTAATTTTCACTGTGTAGGTTATGTGCCAGCAGCAGAAAGGGCTCTTAGAGACAGACTTTCAAGTTGCCTTCATATTTCACATGTAAATAAACTTTTTCTTCAAATGTTCAATACTGATTACTTTGTGAAAATTGTGGCTTAGTTGCCAGGTCATAAGAGCAGTCCAGATTTCCTCCTTTTCAAATGAGAATTTTAAGGATTCTGACGTAAGAAAAAACTATTTCCTATACGAAACTAAATGGTCATACAACTCTCACTCTGATAAAACCAGAAGACTATAAAATGTTGGAAAATATATAAAAGCATTTGTTTCCTTTTCAGTTATTCCTATGATATCATTGGGTCCCAATTCTACAAGAGATTCTGCATTCTTATCCTTATAAGGTTGTGTTTGCCTTGCTGCAATGTAAAGTGTAAAATACCACAAATTAGAATGGTAACATTCTAAAATAAAAATAGTGATATAAATAATGAGAAATCAAACAGAAACAGTTTTTTCTCCTTCTGAATTTTTTTGAGGTTCTATATTTTTCCAGTCCCAAATCTGCATTAAAACCACTTTAAAATCTTTAAAGTGTCCATAATTAAAACTTAGAAGGCTACTCAATTTGATCATTTTGATCAAATATATTGTTTCAGCAACTTTGAAACATTGCACTCCAACTTGACCACAATTTTACACATTTTCTAATCTGTTTTTGAACCTTAAATCAAAAGATTTTGTACCAAACTATATAAATATATATCTGATACTTTCAAGAGCTTGAAACCATTTAAGTAGAATAATTTCTCAAAAATTAATCTACTCCCCAAAAATCCCACTAGCTTGGACAAACCACAGGAGCTGGGAAAGCTATAACAGATCACAGAGAGCAATTAAGACCCAGGTTAGATTCCCTGAAGCAGTTTCTAAATAAACCTCCATGTGTTCAGTCTGGGCCCCTCCCTACAAGACAGACACTGAGGGGCTGGAGAGAGTCCAAAAAGGAGCAATGAAGCTGGGGAGGCTCTGGAGCACAAGTCCTGTGAGGAGCACCTGAGCAAGCTGGGAGTGTTTGGCCTGGAGAAAAGGAGGCTCAAAGAGAAACCAACCCATCCCAGCAATGATCACTTTTAAACTCTGTTTACAGCTGGCATAGCATCAAAACATTAATAATTTCTCAAGACCACACGATTTGGAAGTTATGCTATATTCCAAAACTTAATGCCTTCCCTCTTCTGATTATTGACATCCTATCATCACAGTCTTTGTATTTTTTGCTAACTGAAAGAGACTGCTACTGAATAAAACAAGCAGACAGTACTCTTCATAAAGACAAACTAAATAACAAGCTTCTTGCCGTACTGGTCAGCTATGTGAAATTTACTATGAGGCCTCAAAAGTTTTGCAGAATGTGAAAAAAGTTATTTGAAAATGAGCTCCCTAAAGCAAACAGCCTATGCAAAACTTGGAGCAGAGTATAAAAGAAATATGTACGTACAATTGTATATTCTGTGTGATTAGGTTTTATTCTGACTAATGAGAGATATTCAGAAAAAAAAAAAATCACAAAAAATATTCAGTGTTTTTTTCTACCACTTTTGACCACTTTTAGTTACATGCAATTCAGAAACAGAAACAAATTTATGTTGACCCCTGTACTCTTGCACTGGTGTTTCTAACCTTCTTTGTCTATGTTAAAATTACATCCAGGATTTTTTTTTCATAAAATGTGTTTCCTATTTGAATTGGAAAAGCCCATCTCCCCCAAGTATTTATGCTATTTAATCTGTGAACGAAGATTTAAATGTCTGAAAGTCTTCAAGAAAATCTATTAATTCACATTTAAAGGTTAGATTTTAAATGTTTCAGTATCTACCTCTTCTTTTGCATTTCTGTTGGAATTTCTGGATGTCTCTTGTAAGCCTGTTCAAACTACTTGCCTACTACATTTTAAGAAACTGGCTTTCTGATTAATAAAGTGCTGTTTCACCAGTCTTGCCCATTCAACCAATGTTCTCCTTACTTATACCCATCATTTCCTGTACTTATAACTCAAATAGTTTTGCCCTACAGTTTGAGTCTCAGAATCGTCTGACAAAGATGGCTGCTGTTTCCAATTGTGTCTAAATAAAATGGACTTAATTTGGATAGAAAAAACCCCCAAATTTTATAATTAGAATCTATGTCAGGATGAGTGACGTGTGTTCTAGGAGCACTGGAAGATGGGGTTTGCTATGTGCATCCCCAGCACCTCTCTCTCTTATCCTGGCTTTGTAGTGAGGCACCACAGAGGTTGTTTCAGCTCATTTGGGAGAAGCCAGAGCTGTAGCACTGGATTTGATCTTCCTTGGATGGCCCAGACCAGCATCAATTCCCTTCCTGATCCTTGCTACACCTCACTCAATTAGGGTAAGGCCTTATGAAGGTCTTGTTTCTAAAGGTGACAGTGCCTAACCTAACAACAGAGAGAAAACCCAGAGATAATGCAAGTCACTGTGCTCACTGCAGAGGCCACAGAGGGAAAAGGGAGCAACCCCCTCACCTGCCACGTCTACAGGTGCCCAAGGTACTGCTCATTTTGATCAGCCAATCCACACACAACTGAGAAAGCTGGAGCATCATTGCTCTAATTATTCTGTTCCCTTTCTTTGCCTTTTCCTGCCTCCCTCACCCCTGGGCTCCTGAAAGAAAGGCTCCCAGGAGCTCGCATTCAAGTGGACTGAAAACAGTGTCAGTGGGGGCTGACTTCTGCAGCACGGGTTGCTGTCACCAGTGACCTATTCATCAGCACCAGCACCAGCCTGGCTTTGTCTTCTGCCCCCTAAACAAACTGATGGCAGACTCAGTTCTGCTGCAGAAATATTGTGAATTAAACAAAGCACAAAGGGAGCAGGCAGCAGGGTTGAAACATTTAGTGGAAATAGGGGAGCTGGTCAATAAAAGGGGATGGAGACTGGATCAAAAGGGGATGACTTACAATGGGACATGGGCTAAAAAGGGGTGTGCAGCATCCTGCAGGTCAAAAATGACAAAACATTGTGGTCCCGAGGCTGTCACCTTCTGCAAAGTAGGGAGGGATCCAGGAGCAAGGAGAAATGCAGAGCTAGCAGCTCAATATATAGGAAATGTACAAAGGAAAAAAACCCATAAAGGGTCAAATTCTAGGGTGCTTGAAACAAGCTGAGACCACTGATCTCCATGAACAAAGCAGAATAAATGCTTAGAGGAGGTACTGGAAAGAAAGAGAAACAAAGAATGATAAGGGAGAGAGATTTTGGCTTAGGGGCTCATCTCAAACTTGGGACAGCTGGCTCCATTTCAAGACTCTGCCATGTGTTTGCTGTGGGACCAGAAGTGAAGCATTTAATCTCTGCAATTCAGTCCCCATCAGTGAAGAAATATTTAGGGAAAGGATATGACATGCATTTTATCTGTAGGGTACCCTGGGTTCAGCCATATTCATGTAAAAGTAAAAATAGTTTGTTGAAATTGAAAGATGTAAAAAAATTCCATATTTTTGAATTTCTCTATTTTGGAGGCATTTAAATGGATCACATTTACTCTTAAATAAGTTTTCAAAGCATTGAACTTCCATTCACACCTTTCTATCATTTGCTACCTTTGAGGTTCTGAATACAAATATCTGACTGGTGTCCAGTGAATACAGATATCTGAATGCTAGCCAGAGATTTTCCTCTTCATTCTTTTTCTGGTTTTCCTACTTTGCCTTCTGCTCTTGTGTCAGGTTCCAAAATGCCTTCTCTTCTGGAGAAGGTTAGAGGAGATGAGAAAGATTAAAATTGTAATGCCTGTGGCTTTCCAAAAAATAAGTTAAAACATTAATGATATTTGAGAAAAGTAATTTCCTCAGTTTAAAGGGGTTTGGCACATTTTCAGTGAAAAGGAAGATTTTTTTTTCTTCCATTCTTCCTTTATATAATTTCACATAATTTAAATATATTTTCCTCCTTAATGTTTCACAGAATAAAGGAACTCCAGAAGAGCAAAATAGCTAGAGAAAACAGAATTTCTTTGGATATTGAAAGACCCATGTGGGTTTCAGCTATGCTTTTTATCCCATTGGAAATCTGAAATAAAGCCCTGGTGCCATACACACATCATGAGAAAATGCATCTGTTTAAACACTGGTCTATGTGACCAACCTTGATAATCATAACAGAGAGTTCTGGATCCTGTAAATTCTTTTGGAATTCCTATTCCAATGGATTCCTACATCCATTGTTGGGGTTACTGCAGCCAGAGGGAACACATCTTGGCTGCCTTGAAGTAGTAAAATACTTCACTTGGTAAAAATCAAGAGAGGTGGGTTCTTAAGGCGTGTACTACCTAATAGGTGTCCTGGATAATATGGAAAATCTGCCTGTGTCCTTAACATCTGTGCATGGATGGCACAAAATTCCCTGCCCCGTGGATGAGCTGATATTTGTCAGACAGAGCTGCCCAAGGGTGCCTAGAAAATGCCTGAGCTGCCCAATCATCAGCTGCTCCTCACCATGGTAGCTCCACAAAAACCAATTCCCAGATCTGTCCTCGGAGTTTAAACACTGGCCACCTGGCTGACAATCTCACAAGTAATGAAATAATTCAAACAGGTCAAGTTACCAACTCAGAAACAGTGAGGTTTTTTTTTGCTTCAAGCCATGGAGAGGAAAATTTCCAGTCTTCGTTCAGAATTGGCCATCATTATTAAATGCACACATGGATGGGCTTTTTGGCCGTGATATAAATGACTTAAAGCTGTGATTCAATTAGGTCTATAAAGTGCTTCTATGATGTTCCTCTCCCTTCTTTTCTCTTTCTTTTTTTTTTTTTTTTGAAACTGTCTCTGCTCCACTGTTCTTTGTAGAGATAAGCCCTTGAAAATCACCCTTCTTAAGGTGTAAACTTGGCGACTGTACATTATAGTAAAACATTTGATTTGTTATAGGCTAGAAAAATAGAGAAGTTGAAACCTCTTCATGGTGTATTAAAGGTCACACAATTATAATAAAATCTTGCTCCAGCAGCTCCAGTCACAGACAAAATCAGTCTCAAATTTCCAGCGAACAATGAAGTCCCCACAGAGTTTCAGCTTCCCCGGGAAACCAGGGTATCTCAGGCTGTGTTGATTTTAAGAGTGTCCTGAATGCCCATCATAAAAAAATGTGTTACTCAACACAGTCACAGCTCTTTCAGGGTCCCCTGATTGAAAAAACCTTTTTCTTTGGGCAATGGCACTTTTTTGGTTCCAGGAACCCAAAGAGCAGCAAGCTCTACTCTGTTCGGGTGAGACACCACGAGCTTGAATGTAATTTCCTAGCATGCCACGCATCAAAATAAAATAATGGTAATACAGAGCACAGAACGACACCCTCACAATACAAGCTAATCTTCCTGCTTCCCATCAAGTGAAACATATTGACAACTGACAATAGGCAATTAATAGATTAATGAGTATAGCTCTTATCTGTCTACATTATGAGTTTATCTGGTTGTAACAGGATGAACACAACACGGGCCTGCGCTCGCAGGAGTGCTGTCCCAGTAGGAATGAGATCATTGCAGCAAGATATGAACGCAGTTTTTTGATTACCAGGTATCACTCAATGGAACAGAACCCCCACACTCACACTTTATTCTATACATTTTAAAATTATTCAAGGGCAAAGAACAGAATATAATTTGCTAGAGAGAGAATTAGAGGGAAAGGTTTTACAGAAGCAGGAGAGATTAGGTTTTGATCCAGGGTTAAGACCACTGCCTGTGGCACACACAGAATCCATCAAGATAAGTGGTGGAATGTAAAAAAAAACCCTTTTCACCTAAAACTGAGACTAAACTCAGTGATGTCTGCAATGCTGAATAATAACATAAACTTTTAAATTCCTTTGATAACCCAAATAAAATAATAAAGCACAGAAACTAGCTTTTTGATGGTTCTAACCTGAAAAAATGGGGCTGTTTCTGGCAGTGGTAAGTTCACTCACACCATGGATAAATTCATAAATTTGATCTGCAGAAGCACAGAGGTGCTCTGGAAGACGCTGTGCTTCACAAGAAACCTGCAGAAAAGCAGACTTTCCTGCTTTTACCAAAGGACCTGGGTAGGAAAGCGAACAAGGTATGAATCTGAGGAGCCAGAGAACCATTACCTCAGTTGCATTGACATTTTCTCCCTGGAACTTGGCAGTTATGTATCTCCCCAGCTTTGTGCTTACTTGTTCCCATTTCCACCACAGAAGGAAGCCAGATTTACTTCTCTCATGCCCAGAGCCAAGTTCTGCCTGCTCTTCCTCGCATGTGTAATCTAAGTTTTCTCGAGGGGTCCGTTTGTACAGATAAAGTGAATTTGCCCTTGATAGCACTGTGAAGTTTCAAAGCAAATATTGTGATGGTTTTTGTGGGTTGGCAAACACAATCTTCAATTTGCTGTGTGGAAATTGCTGTCCTGCTCCAGAATTATGCAGCTTTCATAATGACTGACGGCATGAGGCAAACACAGCAGGACTGTTGCACGTTGATCATTCTCTACAATTTTGCTAACAGGCTGTTTATTTGGTTTCTTTCAGAGCCCAGGGCAGCCAAAAGAAAAACACCAGTGGAGTGAACTTTGGATCAAGCTTGGTGTTATTTCATTGCAAGACACCAGACAATAAGAAACGAGAGGTTTATTCTGATTGGAACAGGGTCTCTGTTTGGAAACAAAGCTGCAGTCCCAATGATGACAGTCCCCATGGCACGTGGCTGCAGGGGTGGCACAGGTTCAAGGTACTGCTGTCCCAGCTACTCACCACCAGCCCTTGCAGAGCAGCCCCTGGCTTTGCCTCCCCACATCAGGGCACAGCATCAGAGGTCCCTGCCTGGCTGCTGGCCAGTGATTCCAGCAGCAGAGCAGGGGAAGAGCTGCAGGCAGGGCCATTCAAACCACAAAAGCAAAAATCACCACAAGGCATTTCAAACCTTCTTTACATGTAGAACTCTGCTGTCTTAAACTACTGTCATGGGAAGGGGTTCAAAAGCTACTCCTGCATGTGTCTGTTTGGATGACAAAAAAGAGCTATATGAGCCCAGAGAAATATGGAATTGTTATATACTGCATTGAAGAGGGAATTCAGTTTGTATCTCATTTTTAAGAGCTAATATTCTTTTATCTGATCAAATGGTAAACAGCATTGCTAAATCAAGTTTTGATGGCATATGTATTTGCAAACAAAACTTTATATTCAACCTTTTCTAAGATGATCCCACAAATCTGTGTTGATATCCTCTGTGGTCACATTTTTTAAGAGCTTGAAAAATAGAACAGCCTCCCATGCACTGCTTTAAACCATGTACACGCACTTCTACATTTTCTAATTGAATGGGACCTTCTAGGCATGCAGTGAAAAGCAGCTCTGGAAAATCAGCGTAGAGAGGGACAGAATGTTTTCCAAATGCTGATTTAATTCTGTACTTGGGTATTCTATTCCACAGGAAAACAAACTAAAACTCCCCCACTGAGAACTGCAATGTGTCATTCAAACGCATCCCTCATGCTTCAGGGATGACATTTTCATGGATGCCTCCCAGAGCACCCTGCTGAAGCTCCTGGGCCCTCTGAAAGGAAATGTACACACAGGATGGCATAAAAGCTGTGAGATACCACTCCTCTCTTAAACACACTCCTTCCACAGGCACTGCCTCCCATCCTTTGGGCTGGATGCCTCAGGACCAGTCTGGTATCTCAGCCTTGTCACCTTGCTTTGTCATTCCTCTTCCAGGGTTTGAGGAGCCCTGGAATGCTGGAAGGCACAAAACCACCTGAACTATCCCCTGGCAAAACCAAGCCACGGGTGTTTGACACAGCTTGCTACATTTGCTCCTCATCTTAGGGGATGAGAAGTCCCAGGTGTTTACCCCCAGCATTTCTGGAAAAACTCTTCAGTTTTATGGATCAATCTGGGAGCTATATTTTGTGGTTTCTGGGGACAACTGCTGACAGAAATATCAAGAAACATCCCCATCCTGCGTTACTGAGAGATGCTTTGAGATTGGAGGGTAGGAAACCAGTTTGAGCAGAGTGGTTGTGACTCACTCGTTCTTTGATGCCGTGAAATGATGCTAAAGAGGTCACTGAGGAACTTTGCTGCCTAGGGAGAAAAAACTGGCACAGAGAAGAGCAGCCTTTGGTCACATACAGTCACTTCAGTTCTAGAGGCAGGTGATGCCTACTTGCAAGATTTTCCATATAGAGAACTAAAAACATAAATAAATAAATTCTCCTCAGCCTGTGTTTGAATGTGTGGACCAAAACTGCTTCAATAGGGAGCAAGGGAAAGAAAAACAATGGTCAAGAGCCAACACTGCTGACTGCTAACAGACAACAGCTTCTCTTGACATAAAATGGTGCTGCTCTTCCGAGGTCAGGGGAAACAGCAATGTTTTATCTTAGCTAAAGGATACCAGGACACAACTGTTTCTCACTTTTATATTGTAATTAATACTTTAACATACTTAAATGTTTTCCGGTGAAGGAGTTAATGAAGCCATGCTCAGATCTTTGGACACATTTACAGCCCATTATTTAAGATATAGGAAAAAGTAAGGTCCTTTAGGAAATTAAGCAACCAGAGCCATTAACCAAAACAAAGAGATCACAGGACATGTTAAGCAGCAATTGAACCAAAGGCTACCTTCCAAGCTGGCATTGCAAGGCTGAAACAGGCAGGACAGACACACTTAGAGTGGGGGGAAAACAAATCCAAAAATTACAGACAGTGTGGACAAGAATGTTGGCTCAGGGATGCTTAAGTTCTGATTGCAAATACATTAACCATAGAATCTTTCCTATGCTCAGGAAAGGCAATTTTTTCTTTCCAAATAAACAGGATTACACTGTGGGTAGAACCAAATTTGGTATTAATTCCTTCCTTTCGCTACTGATCCCTGCTGCTTTCCCCAGTCTGGAAAACCCACTGGTGATTTGGCTCAAAAGGACAGCACAACACAAAAGAAGCAGAAGCCATTTGAAGACAGCACATTCTCCTCTCTCCCCATCAAAGCACAACTCTGTTCTCCCAACCCCTTTGGCCCTCTGTCTGTAAAACAGAAATAACTTGGCAGAAGAGAATGAGAGTCACAGATCATGAGCCCACTCAGTGAACTCTGGGAGAAGGAGCTCCCCTTCTGCCCTTCAGCATTTTCATGCCTCCACTATCTCCCTTGTGGTAAGAGCTACCTACATGGAGAATATCTAGTTTAGTTCTATGCACAGAAGCTACTTCCACTAAAAATATTTGTGGAAAACGACCAGTTTCAGATGTGTGGCTGAGAAACCTCAAATAAAACAGAGGAGGTTTATAAGCTCTTTACAAATATCAGACTTTGTGACATAACATCAGCTATGAATGTAAAACAACACAGGGATGTGTTTTCCTGCAACAACAAAAATTTAAAGATCAAATACCTTTTCCTTCAGATTCCCTATGCTGATTTCTGAGAATCTAATGAAACACAAAATATGTTTGCAAAGTAGAACGTTTGCATATGCTTCATTAATTAGTTTGGCAAGGCCTCCACCACCAAAGGTGCATGTATTTTTACACAGGCTTCAGCAATCTGCCTTGGAGCTTTCAATATTCATGTTTCTACACTATTTGTGCTCTCTATAATTTCATTATATCTATATATTTTTTTTTTTAAACAGATCTTGGAATTTGTCATTCTGCTAAGATTTCTAAAAATATCCTTTCAGAAAAACTTCCATTGAACTTGACAGGAATAGGAGAGGTGGTGCACACTTTTCCTTTTCTTGGAGCTCCTTAGTCCTACAGCAATGCTGTCCATGTAATCTTGGCATCATACTTCAAACTAAGCTCATGATGAGCCGAATTTTCAGTAGAACTGACTGTGAATTTTCTGATGGAACAACTTCTCATTGGAATACAACAGCTTGTTCAAGCAGAATGTTTTGGGCTTTGACAACCTCCCAGCTCAACACAGATGGGGATGTCTTATAAAACTGCTCCTGGGGCTCCTAAATCAACATTCTTTGGCAAGGGGGTGATGGACTTCCTAAGTTTACTGTGACACCTGAGGAGCTGCTTTCTCCCACTTGGAACAGAAACAGGAATAAGAAACAGTTGTTTTTCTGAAGTCAGTGAATTTCCTTTCCATCTCCAATTCCATTCTCTACATCTCACCCCTCACCGAAACATTGCAACAAAGGTCTTCTGGCAACACAGAAATGTTAGATACCACCTTCTCTGGCCTGGTTACTGACAGTAGTAAGGGGGCTACAAGGAGGAGATGGGAAGCACTGAGAAATGTGATGCAGCAGCAGGCTCTAGAGCCTTCACACTGATTTACCTGGCTGCTGAAGCACTGGATGGCTTGAGAGCTTTTTCTATCTAGGTCCAGCCCAGTTTTCACTTTGCTTTTTATTGCAGGAAAAAGCTATCCAATGCCTGTCACTTGTGGCAATACTTAGTTCACAAGAATGCTCTAGAACATCCAAAAGTAATAGATGCAAAAACCCACATAAATTACTGTAATGCATTAAACTCCCAAAACAAAGGGCACACCTTCATACAGAACCTGTCCTGTTTCTCCACAGATAATGACACAACATGCTGAAAAATCTTCCTATGCCTTAGAAAAATAAGAAGGAATGGAGAATATAAAGGAAGGGAAATGCAGAACATAAGAGGGTTGGGGAACTGCCTCCCTTATTTTTTTTTTACACAATTATTTGCACCTTCTCACAAACAAAAGTGTACATTCATGTACCTGTGTGGCCCTTCAGCCCCTAGAAATCATCGAAAATTCATTGTTTCTGAATTTAGGAGCAACTTGCTCAAGGGTTATGTGCTCCCTCTAAGAGCTCCACACCCATTCAGAGGCAGGGGCTGGACCACAAGCTAGAGCATAACAGGGTCTACACCTCATAAAATGCACTGCACCTCCTAAAAACCTGGCAGCCCTTGGCCTCAATCCTGCCTGCTGTGCACTGTGTGCAGCCATTAAATAGAGCCCCCAGCATTTTACTGAGCTTGGACAGTCACACTGGACAGGATAACAGGATCAATGTGGGAGATGAGGGTAAAGACCAAACACTCTGGAGATGTCCTGGCAAAGATGAGTAAACAACAGCCCTCCACAGAGAAGGGGGATAGAAAACTTAAATCACACTGAAATTTACCAAAGCTTAAAGCTGCTTGCAATAATGGCCAGGGGTGAACGATTCATTTCAAACCAGGCCAAATTGAGGAAAAGAACCTTGATGCACGCACCAATTTTGTTTCTCAAAGTCAAGAATTGCCTAATCAATAGCAGTGCTAAAAGGAGATGGGCACTCTCAGGGGTACCATTACAAAGAATTGCACTGGATTTTAGCCACCTGGCTCCCAATTGCTTTAATAGCCATCACATGGCTAAAACCCAGACTGAAGCTTTAAAAGTTTACCCCTTGGTCTTCCTGAGCATCCACTGCTGTCAGGTGGCAAATGCAGAGCACCAGGAGGGACTGCAGGGTTTACTCCTGCATTGACCAGGGCTAGAGCATGGCCAAGAATTTGCACTGCTGCTGCTGTTTCAAGTGTCACTTACTGGATGAGGAAAGGCAAAGCAGGAGAGGGCAAAAGGGGTGAGTGAAAGTGAAAGGAAGTGTACTTAACCCTTCCAGTGTTGATGTGTTGATAGCAGCCTGCACCAGGTGCTCGCATCACTGGCCTAATCCAATCAGCCCCCCTCTTCCATTAGCTAAAAATAAACTGGCACTTTTAAGGTAATGCTCTGACTGCTCCCCCACTCCAAACTGTGCTCCAAATCTTAATGGAAAACCTTCAAGGAGTTGAAGGTTTTAAATCAAATAAAGAAGCAGACACAAGGAGAAAAATCCAATCAGAGCAGAAAGGTTTGGATTAGCCAGGAACTGTTTATCTCCAATTGTCACCAGCACTGAACTTCACAGGAGCAGTAGCTGGAAAGACAGAAGAGAAGAGGAAGGAGGGGTTTCTCTCATGCTCCTATTAGACATAATTTTACAGAAGGAAAGGTGGTGTCATGTCAACAACATCAGGGCTTGGCTTGGTTCCTGGGCCTGCTCATGGTCACCTATGGGATGGTGAGCACCCTAACTCCTTCCTCAGACATCTCCAGAGCCTTCCAGGGAAGGGGAGGGAAATTGGCATTGGCAGCAGCCCCCTCTCAAGAGGTCACCTTACGGTGGGGCTCTCATAAAACATAGAAATAACCAGCAAGATCCACCACTTTTTGAAAGTAAGTGGGGTAATACTCAGTGAATCACAACTTGAGGTGGAAGGGACCTTAAAGGTCACAGGACCAGGTTACTCAGAGTCCTGTGCAACCTTGGTCACCTCCAGGGATGGGGCATCCACAACTTCTCTGGGCAAATTGTTCCAGTGCTACACTGCTTCCATAGTAAAGAATTTCTTCCTAATGCCTCACCTAGACCTACTCTCCTCCAGTTTGAAGCCATTCCCCCCCTTGTCCTATCACTCCCTGCCACTGGGAAAAATCCCTGCTCACCCTTCTTGTAAGCACCTATTTAAGTACTGGAAGGACGCTATAAGCTCTCCCCAAATATTGTCATGAAGAACAATAAATCAAAATGTTTCCACGTTGAAGTTGATGGGCAAAGGGAATAGAGAAAATAAGTAAATTAAGGAATATAAAAACAAAACAAATTAACTGAAAATACCCTCAAAAACTGAGTTTGTAACTTAGAATGAATAAGAAAAAAGATTAAAAAATAGGATTTTTGTACTATCAACACTCCTGCTACCCATTTAGATGACTGAACATCTAAAGTTTAGAAGGCTAATGGTTAGATACTGCTTAGGAGAGAAGAAAGGGAATGACAAAAGATTTCCCAAAATACTAGACAACTGTTATGGGCACCCAAAAACTAGGAATTTTATACATACATACATACATACATACATACATACATACATACATACATATATACATACACATATATATGAGTTTGAATATATTTCATAGTATGGTGCCTTTTCATTGACACCTATATAAATTATATGTACTTTAGAATAATTATTTAAAAAAAAAACCCAAACCAAACATAATGTCCTGAGCCAAAGCAAAAACTGGAAGAAATCAAGAGCACTGAGATTTCTATGGAAAAAGGACAGAAATCTGATAGGGTGTTATTACTTGCAGGTCTGATCCAGAATCCATTAATTTGATAAGCTTTGATAAGAATCCAACTCCAAAAGCAGGGTGACGAGCCCAAGAGCATTGGTCAGTGCTACTGTTATGCTGGCTTTTGCAATATCTCTCTTCATAGATGTTAGAGCTAAACCACATAAGTTTCCCTTGGCTGAGCTGGTTTGACACTTTGGAAATCCTAGTGCACAGGAAATGTTTAAATCCTCACCATTTGAGGGGTAAGAGCAGCATAGAGCTCAGCTACTGGATAATGTGGCTCAAGAGAGGTAGTAGAACTGGCAGGAAAAGAAGGAACAATGGGTTTCAACAATCAAATGAAAAGATAAACAAAACAGAAAAAAAGGTACAGCAAGGAAGGGAGGATGTGAAAGACTATGGGAAACTGGGGAGGGTGGGAACTAAATTAATCAAAACCAAGAAAGAATTGGGGAAATGAGAAATTGGGAGACATGAGAAACACAGGAGAGCACTTGAACTCGCAAAGTAAAAACAAGCAAGAGGTGTATTGGAGGCAACAGAAGAAATAGTGAGGCAATGAGAGAGAGAAAGAAAAGGAAGGGGAAAAGGTGTGAAAAGCTGAAAATGTCAAGATGTAGGAGAGAAAATGGGAGAGAGGAAAAGGGAGGGAAAGAGAAGGAATTGTACAGGCAAAGGACCAGAAAGAGGAGAACAATCCTAGGGAGCCTGCTGTGGTGGGTCGCAGAGGAGTTCACAAGCCCATGCACTCCAACTATTTCTTTTTGATTCTGTGTCATTGTCAGGCTTCAGACTGCAGCTGCAAATTGTTTGTCTGGCAGTTCTGGTAGGTTTGATTCAATAACTCCTGTAAGAGGGCAGGCAGGATATCAATGCTGCTTTATTGCCTTTTTCTCTGCCTACAATAGCAATCCTCCAGTTATACAGAATTATAAAGTGCCATCACTGGGGGTTGTATCTCAGCATAGTCACATCTCATCTTCCTGGGCTATAATAAGCTGGGAAAGGTAGAAGTCTGAAACTACATGAGCTTTGTGAAAGGATTAACATTGAGGCCTAAAGATTGGCACTGAGCAAACAGAACCTCACCTCCCAAGGACCACAAGGGACCTGCGGCTTTATCAGCTCCATCAAAATTCACTTGGTAACCTGGGCCAAGCCTCACTCCAGCCACTAGTGGACAAAGCATTGACACTCCAGAAAGCTGAAACCACAGCTGGGGAACAGATTAAATAACATGTGTGGTCCTGGCAGTTGGGTAACTTTTCATGCCTCTCTCCACATCCTTCAGATACGAGCTCTTTGAAAACAACCACGCAGCGACATTTGACATCAAATTGGACTTACTGATGTGGACCATTTTTCCTCCTGGAAGTTCATTCCTTCAGGCTGTGGGGGGTGTAACTCTGCAATCCGACACAGAGAAATTTCTCCAGCCTTGAGTTTTCATGACCTGTCAATAAAAAGAGGCTTTCAGTTACACAATGTCATCACATAGTACCTTTTACAAACACTAAATTCAGTTAAAAATGTCACAGCAAAACAGGAAAACCTTCACACAGAAAACTGCCTGTGAGGCATTTTATTTGTGTGTCTTATAAAAAAAAAAAAAAAAAAAACAGAAAAATTCCTGACACATTGTTCTGGCTAAAGTCACACAAATCAGAACACAATTTCTCATTCAGGCTTGGTCATTACAAATATTGGGAGTACCTGAAAAGAAAGAGACCAATTTAATCTGCTTAAACTTTGCCTCTCATATACACACATACAGAAATCCCTGTTTTGTGGTAAAAATAGTAGATGGATGTCTTTAAAACTGGGTCTAGAAATCATTGTGATTTTACATTGCAGTTTATTCCATATATTTCCAACCTTTTGAGTCACACTGTTCAGCCTCCTACTTATTCTTAATAGATTAATTTGCAGTTGCTCCCTCGACATTTCAGCCTTTCATGGTGGAGAGCAATTCCTCTCATTTCACTCATCAAGGCTCCATATAATAATGAAAGTTCCCATAGGTCACTTCTGCCATGCCTTATTTCCTTAACCCCTTTAGCCTTCCACCCTGATAAGCGTTCTTAAACCTACAGCTGTCTGTGTTAAGGCAAAAATAAAATTTCTCCTGCAAGTGATTCTGTACCACACCAGTTTTATAGAAAATGTGACTATAACCATGTGATTTCAATTCTCCAACTCCTTTACACTGTCATAATATCCTATTTGTTTTTTCCAAGCAGTTATACACACAAAACTGCTGAGATTCTTCTCTAACAACCCCGGTCTCTTTTTTCCTTGGTACACTGGGTAATAAGAATTCTGCTGTGGTTCACTAGCTCTAGACCTACTGTTATAGCCACTAAAAGATCCAAATCATCCTCATCTGTGTGGGAATTGCTTCTTGCTTGTTTGCTTAATCTTTGCATTAGGCAGAATAATCAATGACTGCTATTTCAGTTGTTATAATATTACAGACTAGAACTGATCGGCAAGATTCTGAGCTGCTATACTGTGGCATGTCCCTAATATCACTTCACTGGTCCAGCTTCACACACTAAATAGATGTTTCAAAAAACCTCGAGGACACACCACCAGTTTGAATTTTCTAGTTGCTCCTTATGACCACTGTCTGTTTTCCAAGTTGTGGCCCTACTCGGTGATTTACATGGATGTAGGGGAAAGCCATGACACAGCCTTTGCAGGCTAACAAGCAGGCTCTGGGTGCAAGTGAGGAAGTAGCTGGAAGTGTCCAAAAGTAGCCTTGGCCTCCCAAGAAATCCACATTAAACCAACAAACCATGATGTTATTTAAAGAATGATTTTACACTGCATCATATTCCAAGTTGTCTCTTCTGCTGTGCAATCTGTCCTTTCCACGGGAGACAAAATATTTCTGACCAGCAACGTGGTGCTAAATAAAACAGCTGCCATTCCCACACACAGATTTGTGCATCTTTATGGGGAGGATACAACAGTCAGCTCAAAGCAATTCAGTGCTGATTGGGTTGGGGATAATTTTCTGGCAACTAAGGATGGGATTGAGACCACAAGATCATTTCAAATAACTGCGGAGGAGTCACAGGATAGCAACACCTTCCAGTCTCTAGAGACCTGGAATTGATTCGAACTGGTCTACCACTTAAGTGGAGAAAAGCTATTATTCCATCACTAATCTCTTGAGCCATTCAGTCCCACTTGAAGCAATTTTTTCTTCAATAAGCTATTTTGCATATTTCACTTAGTCCCCAATCTATGGGAGAAGCTTATCACATGATTTGTTTAAAAAGATGAATACCTCTCCCCTTGGCATTTCTGTTTATTCTGGGGTTTGTTGCTAACATGACAGAACTATTAAACATGTTCCTCCTCTTCTCTCCTTATGGAGCCCTGCTTTTCTTCCTACCATTCCCAAAATAAGACAACTTCTTGTTAGTTTTTGGAAGAAGACCCAGCCTAGAAGCATTTGTTCTGATTTTTCTTCCACACAAATGTAAATTTACTGCCCTCAACCATCATAGCAGCCAGCAGTAAAATGCTGATACCTACTCCATAATCAAGGAGGGTAAAATCCAGGATTTGTAGTGCAAAACCAGAAGATTGTTAAAGATACATTTTGCAGAAGCAATCTTAATTTTTTTGGTGCATTCATGGGCAAAAGGTGGATGCAGTGCCCACAACTAAGCAAAGATGCTGTAATTATTAAGAATGTCTTAAAAATTATGCCTTTGGTGCCTGAAACCAGGGAGGCCATAGCTGCAGTTTTGCAGTAGGGCCACACTGGCCCAGCAGGGAAATTCTTTGTGATGAGAAATCAAACACACATTCACATCCAAACCTCTCAGCTTCTCCCACTGTTTTCCCTCTATTTTGTGCACTCAGAGGAGCCTGTTTTGTCAACTCCATGCTTTCCCTTCATTAAGCATTTCCTCTGTAGTTTCTCCCAGCACCAAATTTACTCAGCCCTCCTCCATCACTCCCAGAATTAGAACTGGTGCCTTTGAAGAACCTGGGCTTCCTTAATTTCCAGGCAGTTCCTTTCAGCTCCTGCTCACCCCACAGGTTACACTGCTGGAGCAGCACTGCTTTGATACTGCTCCTCTGGCAGCAATTAGAATCAAATCAGCACCAGGCTGTTTATAAAAAGGGATGTTGCTGTAATGACACTATCAATTCTTCCAAACATTGTAGCTATTTATCAAGTGATTAAAGTGGAGTAACTTACTCCAGGTTTACTAGCCTATTTTCCATTGGAACTTAAAAGGTTTTACTGCCTCAAGTATGCCACTTGGACTGCTAATAATTTCAATTTTATTACATTATCATATTTTTTAGATTTATTTCTAGGTTTTGCATAAGATTCAAATTGTTACCCAGTTTATAAAATAATGTGAATTTATCTTGGTCAAAAATCACATTAGGATAATTACCTTGCCCTTTTGGCAGATAATTTTGTTTGTAGTATATTGAAAATGCTTATTTTTTGTCTTCCTAGCCCCTCATTCTTGTAGAATAGGCTATTTTTTTCCTGAAATAGGCAACTCCATCTCCCTCTCACTGTCAGGAGCTGTCAGGTCTCCTCCCATTTTCCCCTCTCCATTGGGGAGAAACCAAACAAAAGGTGCCTGGTCCTGTCTCCCACCTCCCCAAAGCAGCAGGATGCAGACTCCACTGTATCTGCCAAATTAAAGACTATTTAGTCAGACACTGAATACTTGCTAAAACTCCCAAATGATCAGAAAGATGCTACTTGTCCAGTATCAGAAGAAAGTTGAAGCAACTAAGGATGGATTAAGCAAATCACACCTGACCCTCTGGCCTGGGCCTCTGACCCTGAAATGTCTGAAAAGCCACCTATGATCTCCCTCATCAGCACATTGATTCATTGAAATTAGATTTTTTCAATTTAGAGGACATTTTAATATTTAAAAAGCACAAATTCACAATTAGATGAAACATTTACAAATTTTAGGTTTGGGATTTTGGTTTGGGGTTTTTTTTCTGAGGGGCGGGGTTGGGGATTTTTGTGAAGAATATTCAAAATACCACTTATTTAGGAGAAAAAAAAATCAACTTCAGGGAATACTAAATGTCGAATTTATTTAGAATGCATGGGGTTTCCTTTGCACCTATACAGCATTACTATAAAATAAGAATTTATACTGACATGTTTTAAGTTGATGTAATAATTAGTAAAATAGAATAGCTCCTTCTACTTTATTAAGGACATATGCTCCCTAGTACTGATGGAAACAGCTCTTTTACAAAATCAAATAAGTGGCATTCTGATGTAGAAATAGGATAGCAATATCCTGAGTGCTGAATAAGTTAAAGGAGGGTTTTTCAATCTTCTAATATGCTTAACTATGATATTCTAATTCTAAATTTCAGTGATTCTAGTTCTATCAAGCACTCATGACAGAAGTACCAATAAACAGATACTGGGTAATATTTAAAAGGTTTTGAGGCATGATGTTGAAATATGAGTAAAATATATTATGAAGCCTAGGAGCTTCACAAAAGTAATTCTCTGCTTGTGATTTTCCCTAGTTCTTGT
The DNA here is from genome assembly GCF_027887145.1 of Ammospiza caudacuta. Classification (NCBI taxonomy): domain Eukaryota; kingdom Metazoa; phylum Chordata; class Aves; order Passeriformes; family Passerellidae; genus Ammospiza; species Ammospiza caudacuta. The sequence goes on along the minus strand of NC_080598.1, from coordinate 15,325,845 downwards.
TTAAGAGCCCAGGAAGCTACAGAGCGTACCCCATCTTTTTTTTGCTTTAATGGAGGCAGAGAAAAAGGAGCAATCCAAAACTGTACAACACCTAATTGCCAAAACAGATTAAACAAATTTTGCTTAAAACATTTGGTCTGCAATTGGTATTTGGTCTAGTTTGGTATTAAAGTGAAGATTGGTTTACACATTTGTGTCATTTCTGATGACAGTACTAAGGAATGTGCACAGCCAGAAAATCATGCATTTCTGGGGAGAAAGGTCCATTTCTGGATCTACCTTTGTCCTTCACTGCTGCTCAGAAGCCAGGCAACATTGCATCCCATTGTGCCACTGCCCATGGCTCCCGGCGTGGGGACAAGCACAAGCACCAGGGAAGCAGCTCAGGCTCCCTGCCCTGGGAACTGCTTCAGTTCCGTGCATTTCAGTGGAGCCACAGGGAAATTGCACCAACAGTTGGTACAAACCACAATCCAGACTGGTTGGCAAAAAAAGTTTGAATGCTTTGCATACTCTGTATTTCTGAACATTTTTCCTCTTGTAATGACACAGTAAAGAAGCTGATGATCATAAATACGGAGTGTATCACCCTGTCCTTATTGCTTTTGCAACATAATACATGCATCTCAAATAAATTAAACATGTGACATATAAATTCAGTTCATGATTTTTGGGGGTTATCAAAGTCCTGAGAAACCAAAACTCTGAAAATCACTTGTCAAAACGTTCTGGGATGAAGTAGTTAAGCTGTCATCAACAGCTTAAACACTGTTTATTTGAATATGTAAAGCAACTTTTTGAAAAAACAAAAGTACAGAGTCTGTTGATCAGAGTTCTTTCTCCACATGCCTTAATTCTGTTCCCCTGATCTCCTGGGGAAAAAAAAATAAAGAACTTCAAATGAAGTGCAAGGGCATAGAGACCCTCAGTGAAGAAAGCACTCTGCTCCACTGACACAACTGATGTGACAAAGTATGGCAATGGTATTACCATGGCACTACAGGATTATTACTCCGCAGTGCCCATTATTTGAAATGGAGTTGCTCAGTGCTTACCACAAAACAGTAAGCAGCATTTTGCAGTAACACAATAAATAACCCATGTCATCTCTGTATCTACACCTTTTGCAGGAGCTGATACAGAGCCAATCTAAAAACAAATCTAAAAGTGCTATAATAATGCTGGAATGACATGCCTCTTAAGCTGTTTACAGCTGACAGACTAAGTGAAATGGTTTGACAAGGAAGAACACAGTATGTGTTGACAGACCTGCTTAGTTCGTATTTGAAAGGCAAAATTAAAGTCATACTTTTACAAGGTGCAGGGTTCTGCTCACCTGAAGGACATTCTCTTAAGCAAGGCATGGTATTAAACCTCTGCCATCCTCCTCCTCCTGTCTCCCATTTTTATGTGCAGGCCACTAAGTGGCACACCTCAAAAACCAGTCCTGACTGCCTATCTCAGTAATTGCTTGTGAAAACGTATCATTTAGAAAAGTATGGAGAAAGCAACAGTGAGAACAGCCATAAATGCTCACCCTCCGTAATTTAGGGGAGCACAGCAACATATGGGCAGCATTTGGCTTTTCTTACAGCAGGCAGCACTGTCAGGAAAGAGCAAACAAAGGCTGAGTACAAATCCCCTCTGTCTGCAGAGACACCTTTCACTTGATTACAGGATATGAGAGAAAAACATAAAGACACAGTGAATCCTAAAAGAAAGGACATAAGAGCTAAGAAGGTCAGAGGAAGGGGCTGGAGACAGGCACTGGGAGAAGCAGAACTGTTTGGCAGGACTTACACAGCTGTAAGGCAGAGGGAAGGCTCAAAGGACAAATGATGGCCAAAAAATGGGCTCTCACTTCCTACCTGGTCTTTGCTAAACCCATTGGCTGACAGTAACCAGAAGCTGTCAGCAGCTCTTGAAGTGGTCAGTGAGAATAATTTGGTGGACTCAGGCCAGCTACTATTGAGGAGGTTTCTTCCCTGCAGAAGTTCCCTCTGTCACTTGGCCCCTCACTGTCAGAGGCCATGGGAAGCCATGAGCATTTTCCTTCCCTCCCACTGAGGCTCTGCTGGCATAGGACAGGTGACCCCGAGGAGGGAAGAGCCAACACCTGCTCTTCCTTTCCTGTGGATATGCCCAGAGCCCAGCTGCTGCAATGCCAGCCAGGCCAGCTCTTTTAATGAGCCCTGTAATTGGTGAAAATGAGCCCAAAGTGGCCAAATGAAATCCTCTCGCTGCAGGGAACCATCAGGAGAGCTTTAGGAAAGTTGTGTGTTTGGAGGCATAGATGCCATTGCCTTTCCACTGGGCTGCCTCTAGCAGCTGAGCCAAGCAGCAGCAAGGAGCTGGCAGCACCTGCCCTACAGGTGAGTGCAGAACTGTACCCAGCTGCAGCCTCAGCTCTGACTTTGTCTGAGGTGCTTCCAACCAGTCTCCAGTTTGGAGCCCACTGGCAGGTCACAAACAGGGACTGCACAAAACTTGTGGTTGAAGCTGCAGTTCAGGAATTGGAATGGTGTGGAGTGGAAGTGGTTTTTCAAACTGATGGAAGTTTTGCCTACATATTTCTTCCCCCACATGAAGGTCATCAAATGTTCGTGTGCCAAATGTTAGAATTGATGCCATCCTAATGAACTCTGAAAACATTTTCCTGTCAAAGCAAATAGAACAAGTTGACATCACTGATCCCAGCATCGACCAAAGAGGAAAAACAAACAAACCATCAGTTAAAAAACCAGAGGGGTTTTTGTGCTCTAAGTTCAAGGATGTGAGTCCAGCAGTGCAATGACAAAGGGGAGCACAGTGCAGATGACAAAAGGGTTACACTCTCTGCAAAGGAAGTTGGTCCTGAGACAAAAAAATTGCCTCAGCATCAAGGTCAGGAATATCTGGGCTCCCCCTGCTCCTTGTGTGTGGCACATGAGATCCCTTGTGTCTGAGCTGTGCTGGGTTATTACCTGTAACCTGTGCCACAGGCTAGGACCTGAGTGGGGATGAAACCTAGACCTAAGTCCTGTCAGAAGCTGCAGAGTGATTATTCTTAAAAGAAAGCCAGCAGCTTTCAACTCACCTACCAAGAAACTTTTTCTCTCCTACCTAAGCTACTTGAATTTGCAGCCTTCTTTTCCTCCATCTCCCAGGGGATCTCCCAAACCATCTAACCAAGCACAAACCATGGAATGGCAACCCTGCTACAACAGCATGCAAGTACAAAGGAAGCATATCTCACAGCTACATTGCTAAATTGGGGGTTGGGAAATCCAGAGACATTTCTTCCTTCTAACACATGATTCCTCCATGTCCCTTGGCAAGCTCGTGAAGTCATTGCACTTGGGAAATAACCAAACCTTCTCCTTTGCCTCCCCTGCTTGTTCAGAAATTTGGGACAGAGCTCATCTTGCGGGGCACCATTTCTAGCAGAGAAATGTCAGACCACAGCCTCTGTAGGTAGCTTGGTGTGGTCAGTATACAACCAATTAAAGCTAATTTTACCCTTCCCACAGCACAGACTTTCTGCAGAGTGCACAGTGGGCATGCAAGCCTGGTGAAAGCAGGAAGGTGCCAAGAACTGATGGAGTCCCAATATTAATGTTTCTCTTCAGCTTCTCTGGCCATTTTGTGAAGGGGATTTTTCACAGAAATTGCTATAGGATACAGGCTCTGTTGAAAAGTACAGCATTTAATTTGGCAATAATGACAGAGGAACCAGACCAGGATTGAAAGGATGATACATATTTTGTTGTCCCTATATCAGATACATTTCTATTGTATGTACTGTTTTAATTTCCAGCTCTCCCATGCTCACCCTGTGCCGTTACCCATATTTTTTTTGAACTGAAATGTATTATCTCAGCTCCCATTTCTCCAAAAGTCACTTCTCATCTCAGTCACTCTCCAGCCCTGCAGTTTTCCTTCTCCTTGTCAAGCCTGACCACTTAAATTTCTATCAGCTCAGACAACATTTGCCCACACCCTTTCTGTTCCTATCTCATTTCTTCCCCTTCCAGTTTTTGTGATGCCATCATACATCTATGCCAGCACACAGAGCATGCAGCAGCAGACATATAGATGCTGACTGCCTTCAGAAAAGGGGAAAGGTTGAAGTGAATAACATCCTGTGTATGAATGATTTCCTTGCTTGCTGTACTACAGTGAGCTGTGCTTTCATATACTGTGATGGATGTGAGTTATGGGTCACTCCTTCACTTGTGAAAATAAATGTCCAACACTTGCCAGTTTTTATACTGTATATTACAAAATTCTATCATTTAAGATTTATGCATTTATCAGACCAATCACACAAACAATGTAGGTACAGCACAACAGCTCTACTACCAGGGTTTGTTTCCCATTGAGACAGACAGACACACAATTACCCTTAGCCATAAAGTGGTGCTGCATTATCCAGAGGGGGACATTTTATGGACAAAGAGTTGATCATATTCAGAATTTGCCTTGGGTGCAGTAGACTTAGCATGTGTTAAGTAATGCCTAAGTGATTTGCTGAAGTGGCCTAATAGCACAAAACACTCCTGGCTCTATTTGCTTATAGATACATTTCAAGGCACTGATTGAAGTCTGTAGTGCCCTAAATGGTCTGGGACCCAGTTATTTAAGAGATATCATCTCTCCTTATAAATTTTATGTGGTAATTGAGAACTACCAGTTGGTTTCTTTGCCTGGGTGGACAGTGGGATGTCTTAAATGGGAGATACACGAGCCTGGAACCTGTCCTCATCAGCCTTCAGACACAACAGTGCTCCAGAGGCTTGTTTCAAGGAGAAATATGAAGCTGGTCTCTTCAGTGTGACAAACATCAGTTCATCTCTTGAGTGATCTTTTACATCATATATGTCAGAAAGAGAGCCTGGCTGGGACTGGCCTTGTGTTCAGAAAAGCTATTCTAGAAACCTTTTTCTCCTGTAAGCACAGAACCAGTTTAAAAGTGGAAAATTTGCACTGTTGCATGCACCACATGTGCCACGGGGTCTGAGCTGTCCTTGCATCCAGGTAATGTCAGCAGAGAGACTGGAAACCCTTGCTGATCCCACCTCCTGAAGGCTCCCTTAAAACCCTCACAGTGCCATGGCACACCTTAGCTAATGACAGTGTGTCCTGGCCACCTGTATTTCATTTACAGCCACGTAAAAGTTCCATTTCAGGTTCACTGTCATGGCAGGAGCTGCTGAAGCACTGGATGCCCTTATCTGCTTTCTTCAGGGAAAGTGATACATAAAATACATAAGATAGCAGGGCTTTAAGATTAAACGCTAAAAACACAGATTAAATTACATGCTCTTCATTCCTTTAAGGAACGCTTTTTTCGTGGCATTCTATTCCAAGTTTCCAAAATTGTTTCTACTTCCATTCACCTTTAGAAACATTTAAAACACAGCACAGAGGGAATGCATTAGTGGACAGAACTGGCCATTCCCAGCCATTCCTGAACCTCAGCTGAGCCCACCCAGGGCAGGGCTCTCCAGGGGAGAACCAGAGGGGTCCCCAGCAGTGGAGAAAGGTGATCCTGGCCCAACCTCTTCTCCAAACCAAAATACTGACTCCTAGGATAATCAAGAATGAAAGCACTGCCTGCATCCCTGTTTCCATGATGCCAGCAGACACTGTCTGGTCATCTTCTTGAGAGGAAGCTTGATTCAGGAAGGTTGCCCTGATGAGAAGGAACCAAGAAAGACAAATTTCCACCCACAAAGCTGGCAGCCTCAGTGGGTTGTTTTGCTGTTTGCTTTAGTTCACTGGCTTAAAAGGGTCAGCAACCCTCATCCTGTTAGTGAAGTAGCTTTGAGCAAAATGTATAATTGACCTTTGGAACTCACTGTAGCAGGATATCATTGAGGAAGCATGTGAGAAAGATTTTAGTTTTTTTAAAAATGAGTGAATATACGCAACTCTAAGGACAAAAATATCAGTGTTTTTACTACAGAGAATTCACTGGTTACAGCCACCAAACACTGTACTGCTGGGACTTAAGAATAAACAAAACCAGGGACTAATAACAAATTCTTCACTCACTAAATGGTAGGTGAAAAAAATGGGCAAAACCAGTAAGAGGAATCCAGACTGCTCAGAGTATTCAGAAAATGCCACTCACAGAGGCAGGATACTTGATCTCTCCATCATGTCAAATTTTGTCTCCAGATCTTTCCTTCACAGTCACTCACTTTCTAGCTCCCATGTGATGGCCTTTCACAACCTCAGAACAATTAACCAAATGTACATAAACTCAGGCTGGCCACAAAGATCTAACAGGCAAGTTGAAAGCAATATACATCCAGAGAAGATTTTAAAGGATCAGGAACCAACTGAAAACATTTTGTTTTACTGTGCAAGACACTCACAAAGCTTCTGCTAAGAAGGACCCAACTGCCAAACCCGCCTGTGAATGTCATCCTTTGTGTGACTTCTGTCACACTTAGAAAAACTGTAAAATCCCTGGGTTAGAGGGACAGGTCAGCAGGCAAGAGACATGAGGTACTTGGAATGCACTGATATTTGGAGCACTTTGAAGCAGTGAGACTCACAACTCTCCCTCAGCACAGGGAAGGTCTGAAATGTGCAGCGCATGCTGAACCGTTCTAGCAACCAGAGTGTATGGAAAGGATCTGTGCAGACAGGATGCCACAAATTCCCCCATTTTGTTACCATTAGAATAAGAATAATCAAGAAAACCCAACTTTATCACTACTAAGTGAACTTATCAGAGAGGTAGAAATCATACATTGTTAGAAAACTACTGTCGTGTAACTGACTACTGGGCATTCACAGGGCTCTGTCCTCATCCTGGATCCCTTCACATTTATCAATCCATTCCAGCTTTGAACAGGTAAGCCTTCAGATTTGATCCAAAGGATGTTCACAAGCTAAAAACTAAAATAAATTGTAGTTTTGACTTTAACTCTTCTCAATTCAAAGCCAAAATGTCATCGTGTGTAGCGGTGTGGAAAAAACCCAAACCCTAACAAAAGCCCCTACAGCCCCTTGAAACAGAGAAAGGGAAACTATGCTGTGAGTTCTGACATTTAAAAAACACAAATGGAGTGATTCTAGAGAATTTATTGAATAAAATTTATTTAGGGTCCTTTTGTTTTGTTTGAACGATTGCACACCACTTAATTTTTATGAGCTTGATTATGCCTTTAAGGCACATTCCAGCAGAGGACTGAGGTGAAAAAGCCTCTCCAGGGAGGATGCAGCAGAAGGAAAAGCCTCTGGGATGTGCAGGAGTTCAGCTAATCCTTTCTAGGCATGTGTTCAGCATTACCTACTTGCAGCTTTTGCACTTCCCAGTGGAAAAGCAAATCTTTGGGCCAGTGGCTCGGAAGCTTCTGCCTCCTTCGGCCCACTGTGCTCAGGTATGAGAGGGAGCTGATCTAAATCCCCTGTCAAACCTAACATCTGCTGGCATTTTTGTGAACAAGGTATTCTGCTTAGGGACCCAGTCCCATCACCAAACCCTGGAAGTTCTCAGGAAGAATGGAGATGATGTACCTTCTGTATTGCATGGCAGTCAATGCTGGCAAGTCCATAAAAACTCCACATTTCGCACTCTAGAGAATGTATTAGGATTTAAAACATTGAAAATATTTAACTCAGACTTAAGAATGAACTGGTCCTCTCAGCTGCCCAAGAGACCAAGTTATAACTAACACTGTGGGTCTGAAGCTCTTTGACCCCAAGGCTACTGTACCTCAATCTCTTGATAAGCACGCCCTGCTCCTTCCACTTCACTTGCCAAGACAACTGCTCACTTCCTCAGCACCACAAGCTTTTAGCAACTGGAAAGAAAATCCACTAGAAATGGCATAAAACATTGTTCACAGTGTTTGAGATCCTTGAAACAACTTCAAGGCAAATTCCACCAGGTGCTAAAACAATTCCAGTTCCTAAAATGCAGCTTCCTTCCCTTTAGTGCTCTTGCATATTGAAATGTACATGTGTGTTTCCAGCAATTCAAGTCCTTGCTTTAATCCATGAATGCAAAGTCATTTCCTTCAGACTCACTTTGAGAAAGAATTTTGTAGTCTTAAAATGCAGTGTGCACCACCTGGTCTTCCCACGGTCTGCCATCATAGTCCCTGCAGCAAACAACCAGGCCTGTGCAGCCCTATCATGGCAGCCCTTCTGGGGAGAGGGGCTGGTCCTGCTTCCTGAGAGGGGCACAAGCCACCGCCACTTTCTGGAGTGGCTCAGGTGTCAGATCAGCTCCCTTCAGCTGCTGAAGACTGCCTGACTCTCCAGTCAGGGCACAGTTCCCTGAGGTGACCATGCAGAGCCTGTGGTGTGAGGGCAGCAGAGGGACAGACCTGCTGCTTGTGCTCCTGGGCTGCTCCAGATGAGCTGCCCACATCCTCCCCTGCCTCTTGCCTGTGTCTGTTGGGCATCCAGTCCATGTTTTCCTTCCTTTAGCCCCCATCTTCCCTCTACTTTGGGTCCCAGCCACTGTATTACTGGGAGTATTTGGAAAGGTAAAAATGTCAGCCTGGGCCGATCAGTGGGGAAATTCCAGCTGAATTTAGAAACAAGCTCAGAATGCATGAGAAATGCCCACATTTACTGTTAATCCCTCCAAACCCTTTGCTGTCCTGCCCATGGGGATGGGCAGCCCCATGTCCCAGCGCTCTGGTGGGATCCTGTCCCCATGGTCCCCAGAGAGCCACGTGCATCTCACAGCGCTGCCACCCAGCAGGCTCCTCCAAGGTGAGGGATAAAGGAGCAGCAGGACCGACACTGTGGCTAATGTGGCACGAGGTTCCCTCGGCACAACGTGCCCCAGCTAATGAACGCGCTGCCCCAAGTGCAAACAAGCCAGGAAAGGTTCTGTTTTCAAAGCAAATGGATTGCACTTCAATGGAGATTTTTTTTTTCCCCCCTAAAAAGTTTTAATATACACACTAAATTAAGCTTGAGAAAAGGGGACATTTCATCTTTAATCTATTTACTTCTGAATATTTAACATACAATTCTGGCACCAATCACCAGATTTAACTGGAAAATTACTCACTAATCTGTTTGCTTATTTGGAATAATTGGGTAGGCTGCCAGGGAAGAGGATTTCCTACCCTGTTTAATATCTCAGTTAGTAGTCCAATTTCAGCTTGGCGGCATAATTACTCTGACAGAGCTGTAGCCACAGGGCCTGTGAGTGGGGCTGCTTTTTAAACCGTAAATTATGGAGGATTAGCATTTATGAATTTTAAATCAGGGCTGTGGTAGGAGACACTAAAGCTGCTTAGAGCTTGCAAACCACCGCATTCAATCACCAGTCATTAACACATTCCTTCCCAGGACTTTCTGCAATCACATTTAATAAAAAGGTATTTTCTAATTTGCTTTGAAATATTATGGCTCTGTGTCTCCAGTGCAGCACCAGGGATAAGGAGATGCACTTTCCAGGCAAAAAACCACCACAATTTAATTTGACCCTGGTTTACTCCCACATAAGATGTTGAAGGGGCTATCTCCTCTGCTCAAGCCCTGCCATTTCTTCTACCAGATGGATCACGCGTGGTTTGATCCTCAGTAAAACAATAAAAAAAAATAAAAACTGCTGAAAATCAGAGTAGCAATGTGGCTGATTGGCAGAGATCTGAACTCTGCCGTCCCCGTAGCTCAGGAGCTTTGGCTTGTGAGCTCTCACTGTTGTGTTTGCCTGTCAGGCTCACGATGAATCATTATGGGGTAAATCCTTCCTTTGATGTAGGCATGTAACTTCTTTTAAGGCCAATGAGAGTTATGTACATGCACTGAGGGCAGAATATTTAATGCCCTGAAGAAGTCTTAGGGAAAAAACCTGCCAAAAATCACACCGCTTTGAACTTCGAAGTTGCTCCACTTGGGAGTCTAAAGAGCTCTGAAGCCCTAAGACATGCATCCAAATGCAAATGCTGAGCCCTTCTTACTCCTAAACATGTTCTTCTCTCCCTCTGTGAGCCTGCAGTTTGAGTCAGTCCTTCACATGACCCTTTCCAAGGCCAAAGGCAAGCACAGGAAACCTGTGATTTGTACACAGAGAGTTTTCATACATTAAATTATATCTCTATATGTTATTAAAAAATAATAGATATGGAGAACCTCCCACCACAAAACAGGAGATGTAAGTGAAAGTTATATGCAACAAATTAAGAAAAGGGGAAAAAGGTCACAAATTGAACAGAGCAAAACTTGATTCAGCACCTGTCACTAAAACCTGATGAAACCACAGTTTAAAAGGGAGCCTAAGTGAACTCCTCCCACAATATCCCCCTGCAATTAGCCCAGAAACTCAGAGGAGCTCCGTGCTCTCAAAGGCACCTCTGGGAAGGGGCTGGATTCCCTGGATTGCTCAGCCATGGGGATTTGCACACCCTCCTGAGAGTCACTCAGCGCTGACCTCTGACAAGAGCAGGATCCCAGCTGATGATGCATTACGCTGCAATCAACAGTGCTATTCACTGAAGCAACCAGATGATTTAAGATTCCCAAACCTCATTGAAAGTCGCTGGAAATTAGGCACTTTGAAAAGTCGACACTTTTGAAAATGCCTTTTAATCTCCTAAATTACTCACGCTTTTGAAAACTTTACCCATGCTAAGTACTTTGGGGGCCCCAGTCAGTGAAAGCTAAACTGAAAGACGCTAAGGAAGGGCCATTTACACAGAGCCCTGCTCAGCCCTTATCTCTTCTCTATCCTCCTGGCAACAATAGACAGAAGGAAAACGGAGCTCTTGGCAACACCAGCCCAGTGCCAAGAATTAGTCTGACCGAGTGGCAGGTCCCCAGACCCTACTGAGGCCATTCAGACAGATGGAGTTTTTTTCCCTCCTGCACCCTGAGTAAACTTTTTCTAGCTGACCTCCTTCCTCTGAAGGCTGAGTGGTACCACTGCTTCTCCCCAAACTGCAAGAAAGGTGCAGCCTTTGCTGCCACAGGAAGAACAATTTGGCCACTCCTTGAATGGTGAAAACCATCCCTGTCTCAGGAACCATCTCCTTGCATTGCTCCTCCTTCTAACCTCTCTTTGCCTCCACATCTGGAAAGCATTTCCTAGTTCTGCTTTGTGACTGCACCACAGCATCCTCACAGGTTATTTTGTGCGCTGTCTGTGTGTACACATACAACAGGGGGCAAATGTTCTGAGAGCAGGGGAGAAGCAGCAGCATCTGTTCAGCATTCAGAGTCTGATAGGGGCTTCTAAGAAGTTTTTGCCCCTTTGAGGAGCAGTTAAGGGCAAGGAATGAGCACTCACAGGTGACCAGGATGAAGTTCTCCCCAGATTATATCTATGAGACTTATTAAGTGCTGCTTGTCCAGATCATGAATTGAGGTTTCAGGAGGTGGCAAGGCCTTGATGTGGAGCTGTGTCAGGACTCACCTGGTCCCTAACAAGCCAGAGCAGTGCCCAGCCTCTGAGGGCTATTCTTTGCCTGAGCCCAGAATTCAGTGACCCACCCACACCTCTAAAACATCTCTTCAGACACACTCATCTGCCACACTGTGGGAGGGGACAGAGGCACATAGCCTCTGGAACTGGGGAAAAAAGCCATTTCAGTCGCTGTGCATTGTCTGGAAAAGCACCAAACAGCAGGACACTCCCCAAAGGGCTGTTTGAGAGGGCTTTGGGAGCGTTGCTGTGATCTCTGCAGAGACAACATGAGGGCTACTACTGAGGCCAGATTCAAAACCCTGGCAATCAAAGTCTGAAAGGAAAAAACCCAAACGATCCAGACTCAGCTCCTACACAGCACCTCTAAGAAGCCTCAATCCCTCAGCATTTGGGCAAAGAGCTAGGGCACTTTCTTGTTCCCCTCTGTACTATGCAATTGCCTCAGAATGTCGGCTGCAGCCAGAAGTTACATTTTAGTCCCCATAAATCAAAGGACGTGGAATATCCACTGCATTTAATGTCTACATTTCTTATCCCGCAAGTACCTGAAAGTACCTCGAAACTTTCAAAAGGAGAAAAACTTCTCCCAAGGCAAGGGACGGGGGGGGGGAAGTTGCACCATATATACATATATAAATATGCACACACATACACAAGTGACTGATAAAACTTTGACTTGGAAATCTCTCTTCAGTAGGCTTAATATGCTTCCTCTGCCTGAGAAATGTTTTAAAGCAATCCTGGCTGCCTCCTTCTCAAAGCCACCTGAACAATCTCCTTTCATTGGCCATGGGGCTTTACAAGCAGCTCTGTAGAACCAGGTGGCTCAGCATATGGCTTCACTTCTCTGCCACTGCAGATAGAAGCATTTTAGACCTTTCATAACTTTATGTCTAAAAGGCTGGTTGCTGGCAAACAGAGCCAGACCCATTTCCTCTGACACAGGAGGGGATCCACTATTGTTCTGGGTTCCTTCCAATACTCTAAGAGGACTAGATCCTCCTCACCTAGATCAGGAAAATGGTCAGTGAGATGCTGTGGGCAAGAAAGCCCCTAAAATAGTTAAGAGCTGCATTTGCTCTTACCTGGTCATACTGAGTATGGCATCAGTAGCAAAACTGCAAAAATCGTCCAGCACACATTGTTTATTGTGAAGTGAAATATGGACAGTAAATAATTTTGTGATTGCCACTAGAAATTCAACGTTCTTTTTCCTGAAAGAAAAATAAAAGGGTGCTGCAGGAAGACTGGTAGTATGAGGTACATGGAGTACAGTACTCCACAGGCCCAAAACCTGTATAATTTCTCAGTTTTGCAAATTGCAGCCTTTTGGCACTAGCAAGAAGGAAGATGAGTTCTCATGCTGCTGCTCTAAGGGAGGAAGAGTCATTTTAGCTCATGTCACCTATCCAGAGCAGCAGCCTTGGTGGCCATGGAAGGAAGATGCTTTTCCAATATCCTTCTGCAGGATTCCAGACACAGAATCATTCAGAGCACTTTATTGCCAGCAACTCTACAGACCACAGTGCACTGGCCCGTCAAGTCCTGCTTCATGATGCTGTAAAACCAAGTGTTTCCCATTGGTTTTTATCACACTCTTGGTCTCATGGCACATGGTAAAATCGCTGTCTCAAAATGATGCAACATGCTCAATACTTCGCCATAACCTTTCAGTTCACATGTGAATTTCCTTACTTCTGTGAAGCCATGAACCTGATGAAAGCCTGCTGAGACTCTTTTCATTATTGTTAAGGGGATAGCTAACAAGGCAAAGCACATAAGCCATCTCTCATGTATAGCTTGATATACCTGTATACTGTAGGAGAGCATAATCCCATAAAGCCCGGGTTTCAAAATAATTCTCTCATTGGAGAACACACGGGACTCATCACTGAAAAATATACTGGTCAAGATTGCAGCTCTGCAGAAATTCTGTGAGACAGGAGATCAATGAGCATGCCACCTAATCACACCCTGGGCAGCAAAACCCTCAGCACTGTCCTACAAGCATTGGAGTCACAGAGAAGCTTTGCAATGATTTGGCTGTGCCTGTTGCATGACAGAAAAGGGAGGACAAAGTTGGTGTGAATCCTGGGAGGACAACCAAGCAAGGTTAGAAGGAGACAATCCAGGTACCACTGCACAGGGTTGCATCTCAGATGCGCCTTATTGAAATGTTAAATCTCTTCAGGACACCTTTGGATTGCTGTAAGTGGTGTAATGCCTCCCTCTGCTTCCTGGTGTAACCTGGGGAGAAGGGGCATCAGCTCAGAGGCTCTCACACAGAGAGATGCTGCAGTAAAAATCTTTGAGCTACGTTTTCTATAAAGGGCTTAGTGCATATATTTAGGGCATTGGGCTCTGCAAGAAATTCAGAGGTTTTTACCATGCTCAGATGGAAAAAACACTTCAGCTGCAAAAACAATATCTCCCTCATGTACCTCCTTGTCTGTAACAGACAATTTCTCCCACAGGCAAGCTGAGAGAACTATAAGGTCTTTTTTCCCTTGCCAAGGCCTGCCAGATGGTTCCAACCCAGACACTCCTAGGCTCTGGAAATACACTACTGAAGGAATGCTCCTATGGCAAGGGAAGTGCAGAGTATGTAAATAAGGGGCTCTTGGGGGGGGGTCCCACTCCAGCATCACTCCTTGAGCATCAGAAGAAGGCAGGACACTCTTTCTGCTCTTCCTAAATACTCTGCTGCTAGTAAGAGCATCTGCATTGTAAAACTCAAAAAATCCTCCCTTAGTCTTCCAACCTTCAAAACACAAAGTTTTAAGAGTAAAACTTCTAGACTGCAGATTAAAACTGGTGTATCACACCAAAAAGATCCTGAGTCAGATCCACAACTGGCATGACTGACTTCAGTGCAGTAGACTGATTTCTACTGCCTGAGGATCTGCTCTTCCACAGTTAGTGACATCTCAATTTCCTTTTTAATAAGCAACAGGCCATGTTATAATGGGATATATGGAAGGAGAGATGTAAAAGCTTATAATGTGAAAATTGATTATCATGTACTTCAGACTATTTCCTGCTGTGCCCTTTGTTTTGGTATGCGTGTTTCATTTCATTACCCTGGGCTCTTCACCGTCTCTGAACTACACTATGAAATACATTAATTATCTCATTATCTTTGGGGCAAAACCTTCAGTCCTTCTTAAAAACCAGATTCACTCAAAACCTTCTTTGGGTTCATTAGGGATTCTGAGTGTGATGAGAGAGAGCAGGACTGCAGATACATCACAGCACACACCAGATAAGAATTTGGTTCTGTTTGGCTTTTCCATCATTTAAAATAAAAAAAAAACAAACAAAAAAAAAAAAAAACCAAACAAACAAAAAAATAAAATGAAACCACAGCTCAGTGTAGGTTTTCCTTTTGTTTAAAAGGTTCAAAATAAAATTGCTCTCAAGTTCCCAGCTTATATGGCAGTGTGAACCCATAAGAACTTTTCAAGGCTTAGTAATAAACTTCTAAAATAGAGGAGAAGAGAAGGGAAATGACAGGTACCTTTACTAATAGCCCTACCAGAAGGTGCCACAGAATTATGGCAATGTCAGCATCCTGAATTAGCCTCTATATCAGATCAAAATAATATAATACTTTTATTTTCATAAATAAATCTTAATTAAGAAAATGTCTTCTCCAAGCATAAAGTAGAGGACTGCAGAAAAAAAATCTCCACAAAAACCTGTGTCACACACTCTCACACTTTGAATTTAGGATCGGGTTGGGGTCATTTTGTAAAGAAAATAATGTTCCAGGCCCATCACAATTTGTGAAAGTCAGGTTAGAGTAAAAGCAAAATTCCCCATCGCCCTCTCAAGATTTCTGGCCCTGTTCTGCTGTGAATACGCTAGAATGGGTGATGGATGGGAGGCTGCCCCTTTCTAGAGTCCTTGCTGTGCTTTGTGATAACTCATTATATTTCTTTCTTTACAAATAGCCCCATTAACGCTCCAGAATTGAAGAGAATCATAAAGCTTGAAACATCCCACTCCCATTCCAGGGAGCTAGAGGTATTGTTTCATGAATTACAGAGCTGCCAAAACCTGATTTATCCAAGCGAAGCCTTCAAAGCCGAGTCACAGATATTTATTTATTTATTTGGGATTGTAAAAGAAAATACTTTTTACTGAGATAAGGATGATATAACCTAGCTACAGCTTTATTTAAATTGAATTATGTCTCTTTTATATTTCCTCAACAATATGGTTGATGGAAATATTTTAGTCCTTGTTTTTTTGGGGCTGAACTAAAAACCTTATTAAACCATTTATAGAAAATTTACAAAACATAAGAGAGTCAAGCTTTTTCAAAGCCTCTGTGGCCTCAAAACCTTATATATTCTGAGATTAGATGTCACTCTTAGCCAGATGATTCTAAACAAGACTACTATAATCCTCTCTGTTATGGAGATATTTATTTTTGTCTGAAAAACTTCAAAGCAGGCCGTGACAGATAATCAAAATCAAAATTTACATTCCAATGAGAATTTCTTTTTAATAAAGAATAATAATTCTCACAGTTCCTCTGTGAAGGAGAACTGAGCTCACTTACTTCACATTTGGGGGGTTTGGGGCCTGGGGTTTTTAAAGTTTTTTTATATCTCCTATTCGTCATTATTCAGTAAAGTTTTTGCAACTTTTGGGAAGAAATGCTGAACCAAGTCAAGAAATACAGCTACAAAACCCAAGCATTGCATTTTTCTTCAGAATATTTCCTCAGAATGAACTAGCCAGGGATCACCATCAAGACAGTCCTACAACTGCCTTCCTGGGTGAATACTCTACAAGGTTTTCCACTGGGAACTGAAGCCAGCTTCCACTGGAAGCTGAGAATGCCTGGGCAAGGAATGAACCTGCTTTTCCTTGTGCACACGCTTTCTTGAATATGTTTTTATGCTTCCTTTTCCCATTGGTGGTGGCAATGGGGAGCTCTGTGTGAGGAGCAGGACCTCAGCATGGCAAACCCTGCATTGCACCAAAATATCTGATTCAAATTTAAAGGCATTTGGAGCATCTCTTCAGGGCTATCCTTACAGACTGGATAGCCAGGGCTGGCAGCTCACCTGGGGGTGCTGCAACAGTGATATTGTCCTACCTACCCCATTCCCTCTGGTAAACTTTTGGGAAGGAGTGACATTTGGCAGCAAATGCAGTGCAATCCCTGAGAGCTGAGGCCACTGCTGGCTGGCTCTTTACAGGGGCTGTGCACTGTTAAGGGAAGGTGCTTTTCCATTTCCAAGCAAAGCACCAGCCTGGCATGAACCTTGCTGTAGCACAAATCTCTTTGTCCTCTCAAAGTACTGCTGTTTCCTTCCTTTTAATATTATTAACAAAAAATGGAATACCCAGAGCCAACAATGCATTTAAATCTGTTCATAGAACTATACTGGAGCTTCCAGATTCCCAGCTTCTACCAATAATACTAAAATGGTGGTACCACTTCTGTTTCTGGTTCAAACCTCCTCTAATGCCTCTCTTCAGGAGTCCTTCTCCTCCCAGGCACACATTCAGACAAAACGTCTCACAGGTAGGACTGCTGAGATTTTGTCTACCTGCAAATAGCTCGCAGAAACACACAATTTGCAGACCCCAAATCATCACTTTCTTCAGTTACTTATTTACAGCACAAGTTAGCTCCTCTTTACAAAGAGTTTGCTGTGTGGAAATCAAGGCCAGCTGCAGCAGGAAGGGTGAAAGGCAGCACAGTGAGCAAGGGTGGTCCAGCAAACCTACAACACTTCAGCCAAGAGCTCCGGAAGGGGCTGCACAGAAATAGAAATAGAAAATTCAATAGAAATAACCTCAGGCTCCCACTCACTGTCACTGGGGCTTTGTGTCAGAGGAATCCACTTCATCCCCTGGGAAATGAAAGGCAGAGCAGGACAAGGTGCCAAGAAACTAGGTTCTGTCTGGTGGGACTTTCTGAAGAAGCAGAACAGCTATTTACATTTGTTTGGCGTTAGCCAAAGAGGCAACGACATCTGAGAGCAGTACCTTGCCAGCCCAAAGTGGCCCTGCAGCACCTCACTGAGATGCAGCATTTTCTGACAGGGGCCTGGAGAGCAGTCTCTGCTCCCAACACCTCTCCCCATCAAAGGCTTGTGCAGTCCCCCGGATGCAAAGCTGATTTTGTACTGCCCTTGTTATGTAAATGAGACACCAAAACACTTCCAGGATCCTCTAAGGCAAAAGGGCTGCCTCTAAACTATAAATCTCACTTCTGTGTGTTGGGCTGGTCAGCTGCTCCATCCAATCCCTTTCCAATTTGCTGGGAATTATTTTTACATTTCCTTTTCAGGCAATGCATCCTGGCCCACATAGGTTTTCATTCACTGTTGCACAATTGCTTTGTTCCCACCTCTATTTCTTTATTAATTGCTTTAATAGTGGCCAGCACTGTGTTGAAACACATATGAAGGAAACCTCAAAAAAAAAAAAAAAAGTGACTGCACATTACATGGACTGCTTTGATATTCTGCTCTCACCCTGTGTAAGAACAGTTCTTGAAAATGAAGGACAGTGGTGAGAGTCTCTCTCAGTTAAATGCTAGCTTTGCTCGTTTAACAATGCGATGGGCACACTTGGCTGTATTCGCTAAAATCTTGTTTGATACCAATTAAGCCTTAAAAAAATCCATTAATAGTCTGAATGTCTCTCAAACTCACTTTTCAATTTACTTTGAAAAGACTCAAAGTTGGATAAAACTGAAAAAATCTGCCAAAGATTCAGTGAAAAGGGGCTGATTTGGAAAAAATGGTAGTTTTAGTAATGATAAACCTCTGCATACCTTTAAAGTACTGCTCTAAATCTGTTTCTATCCTCTTTACATCTTTAACTTTATCCTATCTAATGCACTAAGCACAATTTTCTTCTTGGAACTATCTCTTATAATTGAAACTTTCTTCAAGGGCTACTGAGGAAGAATAGTCAAGACTTCAAAACGTGAATTTTTTCCTTGGATACACCATCTCCATTTCAGATCTTCCATCTGGGACCTATTCTGTGTCAGCCTTCATTTTGAGGGGAATGCATGGCCAAGATATTTGGAACAGCAGAAAAAGAATGAATATTTCCTCTTCCACCTTGCAACCACACTACCACATAGATCATCAAGCTTTTATTCCATGCCTTGCTGAGACATCATTTTTGAGGCCATTTACCCCTTTGGTAGGAAGGCTTGCTTTCACTTTTGTCTTTTTATGACAAAAAAAAAAAAAAAAAAGAGATTGCAATACCAAGACCCAACGCCTGCAGCCTGCCTTGGTTTATTTTAAGTTTTTTGGGTTTTGTTTCTGAAACTCCCACTGGCCCTAATTCCTGCTGAATAAGAGCATGCTTACATCTCACTTGCACAGTACACCACAAGATTGCCTTGAAAAAAACAACAAATAGGCTAAAGCAGGGAGTATTTTTGCTGAGGGCTGACAGAGCACACCCTTGGGACAGCAGGACCCTGGTGGCCAAGGTGACAGACGTCGAGCAGAACAACAACCACTTTTGGGGAGCTGCCCTGACAAAGCTTCAAGTGGCACCAGGATACCTATTATGGCTGCTCCTATATTTCTAAGCAAAATTATATCAAACACACAGAAAAGACAGCCAATAATGAGAAACTTGCAGCTGTTCTCGAAGAAAGACTTTTTTTTATTGTACCCCAATCCAAAATACTTTAAACCAGTTTTATCAATAGCGATAAATCAGTACGGTGATATGATGTCTCTTTAATCTTTTCTAAAACAAAATTTTTTGAACTTTTGAGCATGGCCTTCCCAAATGGGTTAGGTCTTCTAAGACAGCATCAAACCTTCTTTTCCTTGCTTCCATGTCAGCCCGAATCCCAATAGTTATGAAGCATAAAAAAAGTTCAAAGTAAAATATAAATTACCATCCCCTTCAAACACAAGTAGAAGTCTTATTAAGTCTCTAGTGCTTGAATCACGTCCCATGTCTGTTCTTTAGACCTTTCTTCCTTTGTGAGGCATAAATGGACACATCTTATTGATTTTCTTTCAACCTGGATCACCTCGATTGCTGTGAATATGGCAGACAAATCCAACTCATTCTCCCGCAGGGAACGAGGAAGAATGCAGACGAGAAGCTGGGGAAAGTCTTCTCACAGTGGGATACCAGGAGTCATTACGCAAAAAAACCAAGTCTAACTGCTTGTAATTCGAAGACCTTTTTCTTTTCAACTCCTTCAAAAAAAAAATTTTCTTTTTTTTTTCTTTTTTTTTAATGCTGAGAGTTCTTTCTTAAATTTTTTATGAATATCATTTTGGCTACCATATCAATTTCTGAGGGTGTTTTTGTTTAAAAAGAGGAGTATCAAATAGGCCAGCAGTGGCTGCAAACCCTGATAAATACGTGTAGTTAATGATGAGTGACTGTAAACAGACACTGGTCAGAAAGAGAAAGTCAGAATCAGAGAAAGCATTGTTTGAAGCTTGACAAAAAAGCTAGTTAAAACTTTTTCCTTCTAACTTGGCTCCACTTTGTATTTTTTTTTATCATTTATAGACTTACTTTTCTAAGGACAATTGTATGAAATGAAAGGAAGTGTAAAAGTAGAAAGATTTCTGTGCCTTACACCAAACCACTTACTGTACATGAAAAAGGGATTTACTGAATCAATTTAGTTGTGTAGGGTTTTTTAAATCAAGTGAATGATTTCAGTGAAGTGGAAAAAGGTGGCAAGAATGTGCAGCAACCCAAGCTTTGCTCCTAAAAGCAACAAAAAAGACACAATTGAAATGCAGTGGGACCTCTGTGGATGAATTAGACAGACTGTGTACAGACACTTTGCAGTGACAATCTGCTTCTGAAAGGGATATATTAAGTGCTAACTGCACTGAGGACGTAAATTGAAGACGCGATATCCAAGGACTAATTTCAAAGCACTTCTCCTTGTTAAATGAATTGCTGAAAGAGCAGGGTTTAAAAGACTTTGTTTTGTGTTAAAGGATTTGAGCTACACCTATCAGCAGAGCGCACCAGCAAACCAATGCTAGCATAATAAACCCACCACCATCTGATTACCATCCCCTCCTAATACCATCACAGCTGTAATGAGTCCAATTTCTGCAGTGGCTCTCAACACCCCGTACAAAGCTCTCTGCCCCAGCCTTCAGCCTCCACCACATAGAATTCATGCCACTTTGATAGTGTCAGTGGAAAGTTCTAGGTCATTAGTGTAACCACATAAAATTTTAGAAAAGATTGTCAGCAGCAGGCTGTCAATGTTTTTTAATTACACCTTTAGACATCAGTAACTATATTTTCAGTAATTTAAAATGAGTTTTGAACAACGTAAAATGGAAGATGCAGAAGAAATTGAAACTTTCTTGACAGACAGATTTTATATTGGCCTCAAATGACATCATTTCAGAAAGTAACTCCGATATCCATATGGATAGAGCTTGGGGGAGATCTCAGAATAATACTTCCCACAAATATCCACCCAAGCACGTGATGCTGCTGGTTAGAGCTCTCGCAGCAAGCCCTGCATCACCTGTGTGCTCCCCCTTTCTGTGAAGGCTCAATGTAGTCACTGCTCAGAAGGTCCAAAGGAGCACTGAGGGCAGACAAAACACCCCAAACAGCACAAGCAAATATTTCTATGACAGGCACCACACTACTCATAGCACAGGGCTTTAAAAAAGAGCCAGGAGATAGGTATGAAAAATAGGAAAGGTATAGTTAGGCAGGAGGCCACGTCTTCTGGATTCACAAAAATACCAAAAGGAACCTCAAGAACCAAAATTATGATTCCCTAAGAGCCAAATGACCAGAGTCTGAGGTCAAAATAGTATTTTTAGCAGGAAGTTGGCATCCTTTCTAATAGCCCAATAGACAGTGCACTGCTCAGACATGTATAGAGGCATAGTCAGGCTTTCTCTCACCTCAGACTTCTTGTATAACCTTGAACACATCCTTTATCTCCTCAGTACATAATTTCCTCTAAGTACACATGAATATTGTAGGGCGTTATTCAAATATCGCAGTAGTGGGAATTATACAATAATCTAATAGAGTAATTTTAAGATTGGCTCTTCAGAAGAATTTAGGCATATTCCCCCTGTTTTAATTTTTAATAGAGACAGTAAAAGCAATGCATACAACTTGTAAGATCCAGCTATAGCACCTGGTAAAAGAATCCAGATGTTCTCACTTCCAACAGCATCATTAAGCATGAGGCTGATGTGAAATATTTATAATGAAGGTGAATCATAGCCCACAGAGGAGGAATCTAGGGCTGTATCTTCTACTAGCATCAAGCACAAAAATGCAAATACACTGAACAAATACTGCATTAACTTTCAAATCACACATTCTATGTCTTACAAAGTAAGACACAATTTAGTCCTGATGCAGGTGACAGATGGTAGCAGGAGACCACTAGTTTGGAACTAAGTGTAAAAAATCAGATTTTGAAGGAAACAGACCCAAAAGCCCTGGATGTAGAAGCTTATGACTGTGAGTGACCCCCTAGGCCAGGGAGTGTCCTTTTCCCTCTCACAACAATGGATATGATGAAAACCCTTTCTCAAATTTACCAGTTTCATCTTCAAATTGCTTCAGTTATTTGTGGCAGTCAATCTCACTAAAGCTATTCTGAGGATTAAAAATCATATTATTTACAGGCCATATTATTTCATACCCATTCATTACTGTGCCAGCACTGACCTCTAACTTAAACTGCTCTCATCAGCTCCCAGCTTTTGTCCTACAACAAAACAAGACAAGGCACATGGTCCCCTTTTAAAGATTAAGCTCTCCCTGCATTACTTCCAAACCCAATTAGTCCTTAAACATAGGAAGACACAACTGTTTCATTGCTCCATGTCTTACAAGATTATTCAATACTTCCTTAATCTCTACTGGCAAGACTTCTCCTTATGCAACAGAGCCATTTCAACCACTTCCACTGCCCTATCATGTTGACAGTTCTTAACCATTGACATATCTGTCTCTCATTCCCAGCCCATGAGCTGACAGCAGAAGTATTATGAGCATAATGATAAAAAATCTTAGTGCAGGTAGCACAGCAAGGCAGGGAACATTCAGGTGCTGACTGCCTCCCAATGCTGCATTTGGCTAACTTATTTCACTTCCTAAACCATTCAACATGCTGAAATAAAATCACACATTATCCAAGTCTTTCACCTTCTCTTGAAGAACAGTAATCCACAGTTTCTGTTGCCCCAGTGAAGCATAACACTCTCAGAAGCATCTTTGTGAGAAAGAAGGTAACACTGTACATGATTCATAAGCCTTCCATAAATTAGAAATAAGAGACCAATGTCTTCACTCATCATAGGTAGATCAAAGAAGTACGTATGTCCAAGAGTAGAAGTCCATATAAAAGACTGAGTTATTTATCATGGTTTCATCATCCATATTTAAAAGACAACACTAGTTTAGGAGATAGACCAATGACTTCTACAAACATATATCATAAACCATATGACAGGGAAGAAAATCCATAAAGCCACCCACATACCCACCAGCACATTCACGAGAAGGAAACACAAGTAGGTCATTTATAAGCTCTGAAAGATGTTTAAGACAGTCTTCATCCTAAAAAAAATCGTAGGAACTGGGACTAGACTGCAGCATCAGGTCAAAGTTTGATATCCTCAATTTTACAAAGTCTGTACAACCAAGCACGATGGTAATCATGGAATCACAGTATCACTAAGGCTGGAAAAGACCTCTTAGACCATCAGGTCCAACCATTAGCCTAGCTCTGACAGGTCTACCACTAAACCATGCTCCTAAGCTCCACATCTACCTGTTTTTTTGAAGACTTTCAGGGATGTATCACCTCCCTGGGTACCTGCTCCAATGCCTGAACACCTTTTTAGTGAAGAAATTTCTTCTAATATCCAATCTAAGCCTTCCCTGGCATAACATGAGGCTCTTTCCTCTTGTTCTACTACTTGCTGTAAGGAGGAAAAGACCAAACCTACCTGTCTACAATCTCCTTTCAGGAAGTTGTAGAGAGTAATAATAAGGTCTCCCCTGACCCTCCTTTGCTCAAAACTAAATAACCCCAGGTACTTCAGCTGCTCCTTATAAAAATTGTGCTTCAGATCCTTCAATTACTCTATTCATGGTAAATACATATTCAGCTGCTTTGTTAAATGAACTGTAAGTCTGAATAGAAGAGCAACTTCAGCTTTCTTTTTTAATGTTAACCATAATTTAAGAGCTTAAAATGGATGCTGGACTGAAAATCTAGAAACTGTTAAAATCATGATATCAGATATACTTGTTTGATTTCTTTAAACAATCCACATTTTAAAAATTTGTGCTCTTGGTCAGGTGCGAAGTAGAAGTATTGTTTAGCATGGAGGCTGGTATTGAAGAAACCAAGGAGGCCAAGAAGATTGGATAGGTAGAGGTTCAGAATCCAGCTTTTTTTTTGTCATAACAGAGATGCACTGTAAGCAAAAATACAGCTCTCCTCCTCTCTGGCATCACTTTTGATATCTCTTTTTGGACCTTTTCACAGCCATCTTCGCAGTGACTGTTCATTTCGTTTTATTGGTATGTCTGCTTCTTCTGCTCCCAAGTCTGAGTTTTTATCTCTGCTAATATTGTTTATTTTTCCTCTCATGCCTCACCTGAACCACGATCATTGAAACTGATGTAAAGACACCAGTCAGTTTCAGTTAGTACTGAATTACACTCCAGAAACTTGACCTTTGATAGGAAAGAGAATAACAGAACAGGTTGGAAGCTGCCTCTAGAGACTCTCTAGTCTGCTCCTGGTTTGCTCACAGCAGAATCAACCAGAGCACATTACGCAGGACTGGTTCCAGCTGGGGTTTGAGCATCTCCAAGGATGGAAACTCAGCAACCTGTCTGGGCAACCTGTGCCAGAATTTGACCATCCTCACTGTAAGAGGTTCTCTTTTGATGTGAAAATGGATTTTATTGGATTTCTATTCATGCACAATTGTTTTTTGTCCTATCATTTGGCACCATGAGAAGGGTGTGTCTCTGTCACCTTTACATCCTCTCATCAGATATTTATACACATTGGGAAGATCCTCTTGAGCCGTCTCTTCTTTAGTTTAGGCAATCCCAGCTCTCCCTCACATCAGATGCTCTGATCACTTAATCATCCATTTGGCCCTTCGCTGTGCAAACTGTTGCATCTGTTGACTACTAATCACTGTCTGTACTTGAAGTTAATTTATTATAAAATAATTTGAGGTATAATCAAACCTAACATAATATCAGTGCCTTATACAAATGGATCTAAAAACTGAAGGAGCAGCAACTGAAATTTGTCTCCATTCATTTCTTCATAAAGCTATCCTAGACTGGCTCAGCCTATGCTAATTCAGAAACTGAAGAATTTTATAAGTTGTCAGCTGGCCCAGTCATTAAAAACTAACAATTATCACCACACACATCTTCAGGATTTCAAGCACCTGCCTCGTCTCCAGAAACAAACTGCTTATCTGCTTGGCACAACAGCGGTCCTGAAGAGCTGATACCCACTGAAGTGGAGAAGTAAGTGGTGCATCAGATTGTACTCCAGCTCCTTTCTCCCTGGCACTGATAAAAGTTCTGCTGGGCATTATTACTTCCCACACACCTCTGTGATACCCCATAGATTGAAGGGCAGGGAAGATCACAGTCAATAATAGCAATATACCATGGCCCAGCCCTCAACCCCGCAAACACCCATTTAGGACTCTGCTGCCGCTCCTCAGGCGCTGCTCAGTGCATCCCACTGACACGAAACACCAGTCAGTACTTTCCGCTTCCAGCAGGAAACTTGCTGCTCACTTCAGAGCAGTACTGTCAGAATCCACCTAAGCTTACTTGGAGAACCTGGATAAACTTATTAATGTAAGAACAGCTCAAGCAGGACTTTTCCAACATGAAGAGAGATATGGTGTCTTGCTTATGTACTCTTGCAAACCTCAGACTAATCACTAAGCCTGTGAAGTAGATACTTATGTAGAAAATGGAGAAGAAAGGCAGGTTTTGGTTATTAGCTGAGTAACCATGAACTAAGCACTGCATTCTGTAAAGTTGCTCATGAGAGGGAGAGCAAATAAGAGGTGGCTGAAAAACATTGATAAAAAATTGTCTGAATTTTCTGATTTGTCACCACAGTACTATTTCACAAAATGGCATAATTTCAACAAACTTCTTGCTACCATGTTTTTTCCCAGCTGGAAACCAGGTCTTTGGGATGCAGAGCACTGCAGGGATGCAGGAAAACCTTGCAGGTGCTGTTTGATATGGATGCTTTTAAGGGGTGCCATTGCTACTCATGCCTGTCAGGAAAGTGTTTTGTTCCAAAAGCGTCAGCCTTCTATCTTTCAAAAAGTAATCAAAGCATGGTTTATGCCAATCCTTCTGCTTAGTTTTAGGGGAGCTCTGTTTGGTTTGCTTTCTACTGAATCAGCATAAAAAATTATTTCTGGAAAATGAAACAACTCTTGCAGAAGTAAGGGTATACTTAGGGTGCAGCTGCTTGGCAAGCGCAGTTGAAGTAATCAATGCATCATTCCAAAACAGAATATGGATGATTGGGATTCTGTACACATTAAAGGAGGTGAAGCAGGTATAGCTACCCTTTTTGTCTCTACGTTTCTGGGTTTCTAAAAAATTTGTGGAAGCTCTAACATTCTTACTCTTGATTTTGAGATAATTTTACTTATTGTTTTACTCTTCCATGTCAGCTCTTCTTCAGATCCTCCTCAAACAAAGAACTGCTCTTTGAAAATCTACTTTTTATCCTATTGCCCGTTCTCAAAACTGCTCTCTACTGGCTTGGATAAGAGCAACCACTAATGACTGACCCCTTGTACAAAGCAAGGTATGATATTTTGTCACAATGTCCAGTAAAGACCAGGTTGTTTTTCACCTATAGAACACCACAACCAATTTAGGCATGGACATCATGGGTAGTTAAAGGGAGAAAAAGGCATATAATGTGGCTTTTCAGACATGGAATCCACTTCCTTTGAAGTCTGCTGCCTCTTTCCTCTCGCCTCCTGCTATTCCAAATTTTCCTGATTCCATGATGCAGCCCAGCTATTTTATCTGCAAGTGCTCTTTCTAAAGAATTACATTACCAAAATACTGTATAAAAAGGTCCACCACTCTTCACCACTACTTCAGTGAAGTTAGCCAGCTCCCCATCTCAGCAGGAACTGAATGGTGTCCTTCAAATTTTTACAGGTGTTTATATGCACCCGCCTGCCCACGGATGGTGTTACAGTGAAGAGGGCAGTACCAATTGACTTCTGTTCCATTTTGGCTGAAAACCCTTGGCTGGAGTTTACTCTTGTGAGTGGATGGTTGTTGGATCTTAACTCTCCAGGAAGAGCAGATTGTGTTACTGACCTCAACATTAATTAGGTGTTCTGTGCACTGATAGTGTAGGAAAGGCAAATAAGCTTTCCAGCTTCTTATGTTTCACTAGAGGGTGAAGGCAACCAGAATATAAAGGACAGAGTACCCAGCTAATTTCAGTCCTAATTTCTATTTAGTGTATGTCTTTCCCTACCTATAGCAAAACAGAAATACATTTTTAGTACAGTAAGAGCAATCATAATTACAATTATAAGTGTAATTACAACAGCATAAATTTTTTAAAATTAATTTTGTAGCAGTTTTTTTACGAGTTGCAAAATGACATAAAATTTCCCCCATATGCTTTGTTATTTCCCCAGTTCTAAAAAAAATCTTTTTTAATTACATTGATTAGTTAATCAATACTCATTATATTCCTATTAGGAATAAAAGTCTTATATCCACAGGAGAAAACAAGTCAGAGTGACTTAGATCCTACTAGATAAAGAAACATCAATGTTCTTTGTGCTTGAGTCAAAGTGAGAGGTCCTGCTGCCAGCCTCATGCTCAGACTGCAAGGCCAGGCATGACTGTATCTCTGTGGAACATTTTATATCAGGAAACATAATTTTTCTTTATCCTTCTACATATCTCTTATTGACCAATTCCATCTTGGGTTTCTAGAACTTCATCTAATTGCTACATTTAATTACTTTTATTTTATCCACTTAACTTCATATTATTTCTTCCTTGTAAATTAGGAATAGAAATCCCTAGATGCACACACACACGCACAGAATAGAATCTGTAAAGTTTTAAACTGCAATACATGTTCCAAACCTAAACAATAGGTTAAAAATAATTTTTAAAATAAGCTATCTTACAATGAATGATAAAAATGTTTTCTACAGAATCTGAAAGAATGGACTGTATAAATTATTTGTGTGAAAACAGCGGCATTTCCAAATGTAAGGCTTAGAGCCCTGTGAAAGAATTCTAAAATTAAACAAAGGAAACCATTTTTTAAAAAAGATAGGGCTCAGTGGGATTTATTAATGCACATCTTTCAGAGATATTCTTACTTATACAATGCAAGCAGTAGGTTAGCATGGACTTCCAAATTATATTTAATTGGACAATTATTCAAAGTGAAAAACCCAACACAGTAAACTAAGGAGGTCTTTAATAAACACCTTGTCTGTTCAAGAAAAAACAGGGAAGTCATTTACTGACCCAAGAGGCACAATTTTGTCTTTGGTAAATTTATTTTAAAGTAATTGCCAACTTCAGGAGTAACAATTTTTTAAAGAGGAACACGGTGCTCTCAGGCAGAATAATAAATTGATCTGTGCCCTGTATGACGGCCTAATCACATTAGAAAGATGTACATGTGGTTGTCTGAGGCAAATAGAGGATGTACATCACCTGGTCTGTGAACCCACTAAGACTCCTTCAATGACATATTGCTCTCCCTCTCTCCAGATCAGGACTGAATCAGAGGGAAAAGACAAATGGTCATTTACACAGGGGCTTTACAGCTCTGCCTTTCCGTCCCCACCTTCCTGTCCAACAGAAGTGTTCCCCCATAGAAGTCCTCTGCAGTCTCCAGAAGATTTCCAATAACCTGCCTTCTGCCAACCAGTATTCCAACACCAGGAATGGGGTAGGTGTTAATGGCATCACCTCTGAAGAGCCACAGCGTCCTCATGAAACCCAAATGCTCTGAAACCCACCGTGACTAATAGCAAATTAAAAGCACAAGTCAATATTTAAAACCTAATGTTCCTTTGGCTCAGCTGGAGCCCAGCTCTGCTAGAACTAGAGCCCTGTCCTCCATCTGGCAGGATACATTTTTCACATCCAATTGTCTTTGATGCCTGGACTTAAAGGCTGAGTCATGTGCAGGTCAAGGGCAGACCACACCTCTGCAGGCACAGGCTGCACTCCTTCAGCGCTGCCAGGGAAATAGTCCTGATGAAACAGCTCCAAGAATCATCCCTGAAACTCCTCTGTGAAAGTAACACTTCCTTGCATGCGTTATTTCGCCCCGAAATTTCCACCTTCAAAGTCTTTTCTCTTTGTCAAGGTCATTCTGGGTGTTGGGACAGCATTGCTAAATAGTGTTCCTCCGTGAATTCCCCCCAGTTTCTGACTAAAAGGCTGGGACTCCTGCAGTGCAGATCCTGATAAAAGATTTATTTGTGGGGAGTGGAAGATGGTGCCTTTAGAGAAGTTAATAAGTTGTTTCCATTTTAGATGCTTTCATTACAAACACTGATAAATCTTAAGGCTAAGAGAGGATGTAAGAGTAATGAGTCGAAGGGCTTCTCAGCTCTTTGGTGATTATCTCTCTCTTTTAGTGCATTACCATGGGACATCTGGCTTCCAAATTTGTGCCTCTCCTTCTCAGATCTGAGGACCAGCCTACCAATTATACATTCACATAGGTTGTAATAAATCAACAGCAGCCAAACTCTGACAAGGTGATGGCTGTTGACAGATAAAAACGATACACGTTGTCGTGCTGTTCTCCAAAAACAAACACATGCTTTTATCAGATTTTTTTTCTTTTAATCAAAAAATTGCCTCTTTCAACACAGAGTCACCTAATTTCACAGAGGACTTGCACTACACAAGGTTCCCCTGTCTAAACCTGAGCTGCATGTAAAGCCAGGTTTTCAAACAGGCCCTGAATTCACCTCCCGCTGCAGTCGAGGAAAAAAAAACTGCTGCTCTGATCCTGGGTCAGTCCAGACCCAAAGATCATTAACCTTTTACTCTGAGAAACAGCGTTCTGTGCAGAAAAAAGGACTGAGACAAAAAAAAAAAAAATCCAAGGATATATAAGTCTTGGATTTATTCATAAGCCAAGTAGAGTCTGGATAGTGAATTTTCTTCAATAAAGGAGAGATATATCAAGGTTATATCCAGCAAGTGCATCTGTGTGGTGGGTACTCCCTGGCCCCCATCCTCTGGGTCTCCAGGGAATTCCTGGAAGCGACAGACTTTTCTTGCCTGACTCCAACATTCTGAAGGTGTCTAATTTAACCAAATTTTCTGAAGAGCACCAAAAATAATTCTCCTTGAAAGCAATACTTATACAGGCAATATGAATGCTGCTTTTCAAGTGTCTTGTGCTCTGCAGTGACACCAGGAGACCTCAAGTAGGTTCCTTGCACAAACACCCCAAATTCAGTGGGAAGAATTCCAGTTGTAAGACTAATCACCCTCTTACCCAATCCAGAACATTGTTGTACTCTCTAGACCTGAAAATGCTATCAGGTGATTGCAAAAATGTGACTTAAGTGATGAACGTTTTACAACAGGCTTTTTTGAATGCTCATAAGCTACATGAACTAGCAAAGATTTGATCACCCAAAAAAATGTGGGAAGCAAAGGGCTGTAATAATCCTTTTGGAACTCCTGTTAGCAATTCTCATTTGGGGAATAAGGCTTTATCCCAAAGCTTCTTAGCACATGGTGGCAATTTATCCACTGTTTTATCCTCCCTTAAAGAGACCAGGACTAGTTTCACACCAAATGATGTGGAATCTCCAGAAAAGTCAAAGACAGAGGCATCAGATTCTGCAAAATTCCCCGTTACCAGACGAGAAGAATGCAACATAATCTAGCTAACTAAAAGTATTTTAATTCCTTCAGAATTTCTTGCACATCATGGAAAACAGCATCTCTCAGATGTCTCCACAGAGCTTTGAATCAAATACAGTCTTTTCTAGTGAAGTGACTGGACAGAAAGGTAGTATGTTACCCTGCAGCTCAGTTTTATTCCTTGGCAATGTTATCTGCGAGAAAGAACTCATCAGACAAATGTTTTGAACCCTTTCTTATTGATTTCATCTCTTTCTTTTACCTTTTTACCTTCCTTTTCCATTCCATTCCCACTACTTAGGGCTCTGCTTTGACCCTAGAACTGGCAAGTCCCACAGCAATAAAACAGAGATATGCAAACTTACAGGTTAGGCATCTGTTCCCTTTCTGTTAAGGGAATATGATTCCCCTGACATACACACTTATTCTCATTTGTAAGGTTGAAGAACCATTAATTGGGGAAAACACTGACAGAAATTTAGTCTGCTTTATGATAAATAGCATTCACCTTTATTTGACCAATTTACAGAATCAGGCTCTGAAACTTCAAAATATGTCCTTTGTCTGAGCTCTTGTCTTCTCCCATTTAAAGTTCAGTGCTATGGAAATCACAGCTGCTGTAGGATGTGTAGCTGTTATGTAAGCCAGTGTGTTCAGCTTCTTAATATTCAGTCTTACTTTTTAAAAAAATCATACAACCTAATCCAGGTATGAGTTGTGTTTACAAATGACTCTGTAAGTGAATATTCTTGTAATTAATGTGATCCCAGGAGCTTATTTATTGCAGAATTTTAGCTCTGAAAACACATGCAGCAGTACGAATAATATTAGAATAACAATCTTAGATTCTCAAACAAGTCTGAGGAAATTATTCATCCAACTCACATTGTAATTCTGCAAGAATTAGGCAACTAATTCCCTCAGGTTTTATCAAATTTTGAAAAATGTAAGCTGAAAAACAAATAGCAGCTGAATTCAGCTAGGTGGGGTACAAGAGGTCCCTGTGGGGAGCTGCACCATCAGTAAGTGCTCAGGCTGCCTTCACTGACTCTAGGACACAAATTAGTACTCCTGATGTAAAAAGTAGAGCATAATATGAGACAAAACCAAATGGCTCATTCAGCTACTGCTGGTAAATTGGGGAACTTCAGAAGGGAGAAAAACTCTTGAAAACTCTTCAAGTGGTGTTAGAATTCAAGATCATTATTCAATCCACTAAAAAAAAAAACCACCAGAAAATAAAAAGTGCTGAAATATGAATGCCTTAAATTAAGGTAAAATTGTTTATGGTACTAGAATGCAGAAATGAATGGCTTCTCTTGGGATGCTCAGTTGAGCTTCCAATAGCAGAAGTAAATTCATATGAAACTTTGCAACTTTCAAAATTGGCTCATTGTTTGCCACTACCGTCTTACCAGGGAAAATCCTTGGGCAAGATATTCAAGAAACATGCTCATCTAATGGTTTTTTATCATTTGGGTCCACATTTACTTACAGCCACCTCTATTACTAATTATTTTTCTGCCTCCTTTATTTTAGTCATTAAAATCTGTATGGGTTTTATTTTCCTAAGCTAAGTAAATCAGATTATGTTATTTCCTCCAAGAAAACTTTTTCATTCTCCTGAGACAAAAAATCAGGTTCCTCATTGCATCTCTACATTTTGTTTTTAAACAAATGTCCAGAATTATACCTGGGACTCCTAAAATTACCCTTACACTTTCTTACCATCAGTAGATCAATTTAGTTTTTGCATGGCAATTTCACCAGGGTATGTCCTCTGAAATCTCTATGGGTTTCTTTTTTCTTTGGCAGTGACACTTAATGAGCCTAATAGGAAAAAAAAAATACATTTGTCCTTGTGTGCTTCATATAAATTAACACCAATTTCCAGTTTTCCAGTCCTAAAGATAGTCCAGCCCATTCTGTATGATATTTTTGTATGAAATCCATTTCCTGCAGCACAACTGAAGATGCATAGGCACATCCACAGGACCCACCTCACCCTCATGGCAAACCTGGCAATGACCAGCCATGGACTGTTCCCCTGGCTCTACTCGGGGACACATGACACTAAAATCCCATGAACACACATGGACATTACAAAGACTAAGAGTGGGACATGAACTCTACCATCCTGTCTTCCTACAGGGGGAAGCATAATTCCCAGTGGCCACTACTTTTCCTGTGCTCCTGGTGAGTTATTGGTGCCCCATAATCTTGTCCTAGAGCCCTCTTTGTAAAATGCTTTCAGTGCACTCAGGATGTCAGGCCCTAGGTAATTATGTACCAGTCACTGATTTACTGGCAATTAACTAACATCAGGAGAAAAAATGATACTAAACTAAGCATTCTGTGTCCTAGCCAGAGGAATACAGTGAATGCTCTGGTGACATTACCCTCTCACTGCAAAGGAAAAAAGTTAAGGTATCCATGGCAAGTACTGTGAGCTCTTTGCCATTATCTCTGAACACAGTATCATTTCTCTAAGGTAAGGTAAAAAAAAAATCTACAAAACCCCACTTCTACTAAAAAAAAAATCTTCAAAAACTCTTATGAAATATATAACCCATTCAGCAATATTTCTAGCCCATGGGTTAAAAGAAAGATCACCTCAAGGATCATGACAGCTATAAAAGGTAAATGTCAAGAATCCAAGGGTAGGGTAAAGCTTTTGCAACTACCTAAGGTATCTGTAGTTTCACCTAGAGGGTAATTGAAGCACTCCAGCCATGTATGTGTGACGCCTGGCAGAGCTGCAGCACCAAGAGTGTGCTCTTGTTTGGAGCCACCTCAGATATCCCTACACAGATGTTCCCAGCACAGAAATCCCTCAGGAGGACAGCTCCTGTAAATGCCTTCTAGTCAGGATCACACATGTGGGCCTGGCCCTGTGCCCAAGGAAACTCTGCTAGTTGATTCCAGGTGAGTAAACAGGTTTAGAAAAAACCTGCAGGACCTCAGATGTTGAGCTTGCTTGGTAAAATAAGTGAATGATATAAACAGTGGTTACATTCTGAGGCAGATGAGAATATGATGTTTAAAAAATGAACAGAAGACACAGTGGAAAGGGATCTGAGAGGAGATAAAACAAGTTCATGACACCAGTTACAAGGAAAAAGTCAGTATTACCAAAGATGGTAAGGGAAGGAAGAAGGAAAAAGTGAGAATCTCAAGGATTATGGACTGAAGAAGTGGAAGAATTGAGGTGAGAAAGCTAAACACTGGAAATGGAAGGAGCTGAAAAAACCCTCAAAGATCAAAGACTATAGACCTAGATTTTCAACCTGTGCTCAGGTGTCCAGAGAGTTTCACAAGACTGAGGAGATTGTACTACAGTTTTAGGACAGTGATGAATTGCTTGAGCTGGAATATAATAGTTCATGGGAATTCTAAAGAAAATAAAGCAACACAACAAGCTTGGGGACCCAAAGAGAAAAAAAGGAGAGGAAGGAAAATGCAGATGAGTGGGTCATGAGGCCATTATATTTGGCCTTTCCAAGAACCTGATCAACTCCTCGCTCTGTCACAGATCCTCAGCCTGACCTTCTTTGGTAATTTACTTATTCTTACCTCTGCATCACATCCATTTTCCATCTGCCTCTCTTTCTTTTCTTCTAAGGGCCAAAGCTTGTCCGAGGAAGACTCTGCCTCTAATTATTTGTGGGTACAACTCCCAAAACAATGGGGTGCTCATCTCAGAAACGAGCAATGAAATCACTTGCCAAACCAAAGAAATATTGTGGTAATAAACCTTTCCTTAGGGACAGAAGCTATTTAGGTGGCCTGTTATATACAAGTGAGTCAGGGTCATAAAGATGGTGGCCAAAGGGAAGCAGCAACTCGTTCTCTGTCAAGCATAACCTGTTAAAAAGTCATGCACAAGAGGGGAGAGCCAATGAGATGAGTCATGCCTGGCCTTGCCCACCTTGTTATCAAAGGCTGTGCTGCACTCATTGTGAGGGGTGGAGGGAACCCTTCCACCTACAGCCAAATGGAAGAGCTCTGCCTCCTGCTGCGGGCTCCGAGGGCTCCTCTGTAGGTGTCACTCCAGCTGCTGATGGCCATAGATAATAACAAGTTAGGGTACAGACTAACCAGGAAATGATACCACCTGCTACCCAACATAAATTACCAACTCCTCTGGGTATAATTACTCTTGTCAACGTGTCACATGGCTATTATAGTCACTCTCATGCAGCAATGCAGAGCAGCGGCAGATTCTGCAAGAAGAATGGGTTTTGTGGCATTTCTATGCATTCACTGGGAAAAAAAAACCCAAACAAACAAACCAAACCAACAAAAAACAACAAAAAATCCCACCCAATTAATTTGTTCCTGAGATGGAAAAGAAATGGGAAAAATCCTGTAACACACACAGCAGAATTAGTCCCTCTGCTGCACAACTGGTGATAGAGGGAAAACAGAGAGAAATGAAGGGCAGCCTCCAGCAGGTTTCTTTGCCAGCTGCCTCAAAGCATGGGCCTCTTCTCATTTTCACAGACAACAGGCTCCCAAGCTGCAATTCCCAAGAGACAAAATGTGCACATTATTACTTGACACTGCACCATTATATGAAAAGTCAGTAGACTTTTGCTCAGTCTGCAGGTGAAGTGACTTTCACAGCAGTTTTAGACACCTGTTTGTGAAACAAGCAGCTGTATCAGAAAGAGCTGAAGCATGAAAGTTCAGTGTTATTGCTGAAACAGCTCAGGTGCCTCTGAACTACCCCATGTTGCCTCTAGACTAACGCTACACTTCTTGAGCAAGACTGCTGTCTTGCTATGCTGTCAGCAATTCAGTCACTGCCATTCTATTGTGAGTGCTTTAAAACACTGTCTGACCCTTGAGGTGCTCAGAGAGACTCAAACAGTGAAGAAACTGAGCCAGCCTTTTTATATGCTTCTGCTGAACGGGCTGTGGCTCAGCAACTGGCCACTGGTGACAGTGCCCTTCTGGGCACACTAACCATGAAACAATCAGATTTTCTCCAAGCCCTAAGACTCTGTGTGAGGCTAACCACTGTTTGCTTTGCTGAGAAAAGTCTTTCTCTTGAGCAGAGACTGCACCAGAACTGTTAGGCCATTTACCCACCAGGCTTGACTGCACAATAAGGGAAGCCCATGATCTTATTCAAATTCATATATGTACAATTGAGATAATTCGCCTTAAGTTTAAATTCACACTCTTTCTGTGTAGAGCAACACACAAGGCACAGAAACCACATCAGAACCAGAAAATGGCTATTTACTGAATGATATGAAAAGTACAATATGCCTGCACCTGCCAAGGGTCTCTCTTGATGATTGCTTATGATTATAAAGGTAAATTATTTGCTTGTGTAAAATAATAATTAGAAAAAGTAAAGGTCATTCATCCAGCTATAAACCTGGCTGCAAAAAATCATCAGCATACAGAGTTAGCAGGCATATTCATTGCTTTATAAACAGCAGGCCAGGATAACATTATATAGTTTGCAATCTGTATTTGTTCTATGTGAATCATAGCTTTGCATAATTTTATCACATTCCTGCCAGGCAAAAGCAAACATTAAAAGAAATATTAGAAGCCAAGCAGTTAAATATCCTAGAAGAAGAAAAAAAACCTCACAACTTCCTCCACAATGTAATGACCAATGAGTGTTATTTTCTCAGCTTTATTTGGCAGCTTGTGCGTAATTTTTTTTGCCATATCACTTTAAAATAATTTCTAGTATGCAATTGGCTTATTTTGATTGGTGTAATATTGTTACATTGTCCTAAAGCACTGCTACAACTGCTTGGACTTTCTATATGTGACATGATTGATTAGGTGAAGATAAGTAAGAAAATATTACTTCATGAATCCTGACCTTCAGTGAA
Organism: Ammospiza caudacuta; assembly: GCF_027887145.1. Taxonomy (NCBI): domain Eukaryota; kingdom Metazoa; phylum Chordata; class Aves; order Passeriformes; family Passerellidae; genus Ammospiza; species Ammospiza caudacuta. Next base: position 15,289,650 of record NC_080598.1, on the reverse strand, counting down.
TCATCTGAGATGAAGATAATTTAAATACTGCATGACTTGCAGTCAGCACCAGAAAATGTTACAGAAAAAAAAAAAAAAAAAAGAAAACACTTAGTGAAAATTTCAGCTATGACTAAAAACATTTTCCATTAAGATTCCTCTTCTCCTTTTTCACTGCTGGAAACACTCCTCATCCCTAAACTCTCCAGAGACAGCAAACAGAAAGTCACACAAGATTCCACTAGGCCTGCAGAGATCTTTTCTACCTTTACATCCCTCCTGCAATTCATGTCAGCTCTTTCCTGACACTTCAGGACTCACAGCTATCGAAGGGGACATTTCCTCCTGTCCTAGCCTGGTAGTGAGTGTTCAGTGTGGGCACAGCAAGCACTGCCCCAGCCTTTGGCATCTGCCCCGATCCCAGGGACAATGCACAGAGCAGAGGTGGAGCAGGAGTGACCCTCTGGGGTGCTCTGTCCCTCTCCCTGCCTGTCCCCTGCCAGCTGCAGCCCACAGAGCCCAGCCCCAGGGGTGCCTCAGCCACTGGTCACTTTGACCGCTCCGTAGTCAAAGGAAGCCCCTACAAGGCCCCACCACAGCTGGGTGCTGCCATCCCTTCCCAGTCACACACTCTGCAGGGCTCATCTCCACCACCACCCCATCACCCAAAGCACAGCATGAGGGAGGAAATTAGAGATGCACTCGTGTGGGGTTTACTCAGCTCCGCAGGTTTCTTTTGCCACTAGCTGTCTCCCACATACTGAAAAATCCCAAACTCCCCCTCAAGCCTCTATAATATCCATGAGAGAAAAACTGGGCATGAAGATGGGAGCAAGGAGCTTAGACTCATTTCTCACACCCACTCCTTTGCTCTAAATATACAGGAATTTAAGCCTGTCCCAGTAAAAACATACTCATCCTAGCAAATGGCTCCTCAACTCTACCCCAGTTTAATCCCTGTTATATTTTCATTTTAAAAGAAAAAAGTAAGTCAAAAAAAGAACTATATAGAGCTAAACATTTGGCAAAAGTAGTTTGCTACTGTAAAGAATTTCCCTCTGAACTATTTATCTTAAAGCAAGTCAGAGCAGGCATCAAAGGCAGCCGTGGCATCAGCAGAGTGCACACTGTGCACACTGTCACTTACTGTGACTGAAAGGACAGCATGTTTTCAAACAACTGCACTTGTGTGAAGTGTCATCACATCTGACTGCTTAATCCCGATTAAAAAAGGGGAAAAAAACCAAAACAGAAAGAAAAAAGGGCTTGTCCATTCAGAGGTGAGGCTGCACCGATGACATTGTCCAGGAGTAATTTTATAGGGAGTGGATAATCACAGCAGCCACGAGTGACTGGATTAGAGGCAGGGTGCATCTCAGACTCATCACCATACTGAATGTTCTGTGAGCAGAGCAGTGCAAGGCAAGGATGAAAACCAAGGAGAGACAGTTCAGAAGTTCCATCCAGCAACATGCGCCGGGAAAATTTGTACTTTGCAGCCTTCCCTTTCCCGTGGGATGCTACAAAAATGCAAGATTCAGCACTGTCAGAGGAACCCAAATCAAAGAGGAGATGGACTTCCATGAAGCAGCTTTAAAAATTTCTTTTGTCCTTCAGAAGAACCTTACTAAATTTCAGTAATAAAAGCAAACTCCAAAGAAAAAACTATGAAATCATGTGAAGTGTTGCTTAGGAAATTCAGAGCGATGCAGGAAAAAAGCTAGAATATGTACAGCAAGGAATAATTCCAGGTTGTCAGAGGGATGAATTAAAATATTAGATGACCTATTTTTCTGTTTATGCTTTAAATCTAAGGCAGCAACTACTTTTACTAATTAGGACCCAAAGTACTGATCACTGCACAAAGTCACTTAAAAGTAACATCAGACTCTCAGTAGCACCACAAAAACAGCGTTCTGCCTATGTGTGATAAGCAGGCATTTAAATTTGCTCATTTACAGAAGTTCATCTGTTTGGGACCTAACCGGGAAGCGCTCAGCATCTTGATAATTCCTCACGTTAAGGAGAGTGTGACTCCAGCAGACTTTGTTCTATTCCACTGTGTGTTATCTCCCTGCACATTCCCAGGGCTATGCTATGAGAGATTGCAAGGTGACAGAATATGTTCATACAGCCTCTAAGTGCTACTTTGCAGGATGCATTGTAGTCTGTTACCCCGAGGCACTAAAGTGTTTAATGATGTTGCTGTATGTCATTAGTTAGTATTCTCTAAGTGGATCTTATAAGAAAGCGTTCTAAATTATAAATCGGGAAGTTAACTAAATATTAGTGAACAGAAAACGTTAAGAGATAGAGGTTGATTTTATGCTGGGTGGGTGGGTACAGTTTCAAAATCTGCCAGAACCCCTCATGCCAGCAATCAAGCCTGTAATGCCTAAAATGATCCAGCCCTGCCCAATATAAATCAACAAAACTGGGAGAATATCTTGTTTGCTGGTGTTTGCCTTCTGCTTTTACCTGTAGAAGTAATGAAATGGGCAAAAGAAAGCTCAGCTATGTTTTTTTAACTCATTTTCTTTCCAGGACTTGATATAAATGAGATGTCACGCATCGTAACTATTTGGTTAACCAGCATTTTTTATTAAATATCTATTAATTTGTATCAATGCCAGGTTTTCTAATGATCACAGTAATTTCCTTGCTTCCAGCTATTTGTCAGAGACTTCTCTGCCTGCATGTGTGTTACAGAGTGAGAGAGGGAGACATGGGAGAAACAGAGAGGAGGAAGAAGGCTGCAAAGTGGGGGTCACTGAATAAAAGTGGAAATGGAGCTGCAGAATTACAGGCATAGCTCACAGTGACACCTAGAGTCAATCCTAATACTTCGCCATTGTAAATCCTTGCTCTCAGGCTCTGTGTTCCTCCCCGTTCTCTAAAAACTTTGTTTACAGTCGCAACTGATGTTTCCATGCTCCAGCTCTACCTCTGGCTTAATTAAAAAACAAAAAATCAAACACACAGAACCAAAGACATCCCACTTCAGCAAAAATGTCACAGCTGTTTTCAATAAAGCTAGAAAAATCTGGAGAGGTCGCCAGCACAAATCACTTTTTTAGAACAAAATGGAACATTTTTAAGATTGGGAGAAAAAATGTGGGAACTCAGCACAGAGATAACCCTGCAGCAGTTGGACATTTGCTAATTTCCTCATTAGAAGAGCCTGTTAATTTAGCCATATGTGAAGTTTTTCACAAGTGCCATGTGCCTGTGGTAACCAAGAGTCCTTGAGAGTCAGGTTGGCAGCATCTGTGTGAGCTGGGACACCCATGGGGCTGAGCTCTGAACAGCACACAAAGGGTGCAATGCCCCTCTCTGAGCCCAGAGGATACTCAGGGTCCTCAACCTCTGCCCTTCTTACTGCTGGTTCCTGTCTAGGTATGTTATAAATAGCTAAATATTGGGTTTGGAGAACATCTTGGTTCGTGCTATTCACCCCTCTTTGAAGGTCAGATTGCAAACTAACCACTCCTTGAATGCATTTGTGTGCAGATGGCCATGATGCCAAGTTCTTGGATGGCAGCAAGCCTGGAAATACAGCTGTTAGGAATTATAGAATCATAAAAAGGTTTGCATTGGAAGGGACCTTAAAAGATAATCCAATTCCAGCTCCCTTGTCCTGGAAAGGAACACCTCCCATTAAACGAGGTTGCTCAAAGCCCCATCCAACCTGGCCTTGAGCAGGGATGGGGCATCCACAATTTCTCTGGACGACTCTCCCAGTGCCTCACCACCCTCACAGCAAAAAAATTTCTTCCATAGATCTAACCTAAATTTCCATTCTTTCACTTTGAAACCATTATTTCTGGTCCTATCACTACAATTCCTGATGAAGGGTATTCTTGGTTCTGTCTTATAAAAAAATGAAACACTGATTTCCAACTTAATCAAAAAAAAGAGTACAACCAAATATAAACATGAATGACAGCAAGTAATTTTATCAACTCTGCTGACCACTAAGCCATTATTCAGGATTTAGTGACTAAAAAAGGCTGTGTCTTTTGTCCCTTTGACTTTGAATGTCTGATTAAGTGAAAGAAATTCATCTAATTAAGACATCCAGAAGATCATATTCAGCTTTTTGTGATTTATTGCAGAATTTTAAAAGTTAACTTTGTTTTAGTGTGACTTTTATATATTAAAATTCAGGACCATCTGCACAGACTTTATCCATGCATATTTCAAACTCTGGAAGAGCTCAAGTTTGAATTAGTGCTGATGTGTGGACATTGCTCATCATTAACACACTGTACGTGTGCCCAAAAGAAAGGTCAGGGGATCTGAAATATAGAAAAACTCCCATCTGACACCTGCTAGAGAATAACGATATTGGGCCATGCCAGGTTTACAAACCTGTTTGTGAAATGGGCAGCCAGTGGGAAATGGGGGTTTACATAAGAGCACAACTTTGTACAGTGCAATTTCCATCCCACAGCTGGTTAGATTTTTGAAAGCTATGCCAAATACCACAGTTATAACTTGAAAACGACCAAATGTGTTGGGTACAAACATGAACAAGAAACAAGTAAAGAACTATCCAGCAGCTATTATTGTGTAACATCTCAGGTTTTGCATGGATAATCTGAACGAGGAGCAAAGGAGAAGAGACTATAAACCTGAGTAGAAAATTAGAATTTTTTTAATTAATGTGTTTTTTCCTATAAATAAGGGATATTTAAAATTTATTCCTGCGGCACATATTCATAAATGTACATTACTGCTTTTAGCATGAACAATGATTAACAGTACTAAGTATTCTATTTTCTACCATAACACTCATTTTCTGATTATCTTGCTGTATCTCCTTTGAGTTTTTTCCCAAAAGAAAAGCAAAAGGGTCCTATCTAAACACAAATGCTTTTAAAAGCAGGCATTTCCACATTACTAGTGTCACAAATACCAGCCCAAATCAGTCCCCTGGTGAAAGCAGAGTCTTTAAAAGTCCTTGCACCTTACCTTCCCAGTCAAGTTGAAAGGTATTGAACTATCAATCTCTGGTCAGATAAAGAGTGACAATGTTCTTATTACTTGCACATGACACTGAGGTCCCCAAACACTGCTATCTGTTGTGACACAGCCCCAGATATTGAGTTTGGCTCAAGGAAAAAAAAAAAAAGAAAAAAGTAAAAATGAATGGAGTTTTTGGGTGCCCATACAAATTTAATCTGTATGCAACAGGGCATCTCCCTCTCTGTGAGCTGCACACCCTGTTTGCTGGCACAAATATTTCATGAGCTGAAATGAAGACAGGCCAATGCAGTCACACAGTACTGCCTCATTAGATGTCACCACTGGCAAACATTCCTGCTGCATTCCCTCTCAGCTGGCAGGACCAGCAAAGGCTGCAGGACACTGGGGCAGAGCCCACTGTTCCTTCAAACCTCAACAAGGACTGGTGATTTCCTTCTGCTCACTTTAGACCAGGCTGCCCAAGGGAGCAGGAAAGAGAGGAGAACACAGAGGAAAGAGCTTGGAGCCCTGTCCTCAGTTACACCAACTTCATTCCACCCAGGGATCCACAAATAGGAGATACCCAAAAGATGCCTTTTTTTTTTTTTTAAAGATGTGACTTAAAGTGAACTTTCCAAAGCAATTAACTAGCAAAAAACCTTAATTTTCCATTCAGATTCATACCAACTCTGTTTTTGGTCTTCTTTCAAACAGTTCCCAGCTTCTGTCTCCGAGCATTTCCATCAATAATCTCCACATAAACAAAAAAATCAGAGGAAGTACCCAGGGACTGCTGCCCACAGACATGGGGTGTTACAAGGAACATCACCAATCCTTGAGGACTGGCCATGAAAAAGATAATGTTGAGGGTCATGTAGATCCTACCACAGGAGTTTGAAATATTTTTATGTTTATTGTGGCAAAGTCTTACACACTGATGCCATTCACAGGAGCTGGATGAGGATCTGAGTACTTGGATCGATGTTACAGACTATGTAAAGGTAGAAATTAGTACATTATTTTCACTTATAAAATAGCAATACTGGGCCCACAAATAGGGCTATAAAACTGTCTCTCTTCCGTATAAACTTCATGGTCACAGGCTCTGAACATTTGGGGTTAACATTTCCAGCCTGGGAAGTTCATTGAAACATCTTTCCCATTTTTGTGCAACAGCGAAATGTCAGGAAAGGTGGAGCATCAAACACTGCCCCCAGTCTCTGACCCTGTTATAAGGTCAAGTTCAACTGGACACCCTTTGATTTTTGACCAATTAAATTGTAAACCGGCAGGAATTCAGAATGCGTGCAACTGCCAGACACGGGATCTAGGGAGAGCATGCTGCTCAGGTGAATGCTCTGACTACAGGTTTACTTCTTTCCCTTTGAAGTAGGCTGTCATCCATTTGGATGGAAAATGAAGTGTGAAATATAGAGGCTTTACAACGTGTAATGACTGCGACAATTTAGTTAAAGCTGATTTTCAGAAGCCAAGAGCTGAGTTTCAAATTAAATTCCCTATCAGTGGCCACCATGACAGAGTGTATGTTTAGGAAATTATTTATTCCAACATGACATAATTAATTGTAATAATAAATGTTCTTTAAGTTCTGTGTGGCATTACAGGCACTGAACAAATAACAGCTGGAAGACAAACCCTATAGAAGCCTGTTATTCACACACATTGTTCTGGCTGTTCACTTAGCAGATTCCTGAAGAGAGAAGACCAAATAGACTTGATCTAATGCTTTGAATTTTCTGAATTTTGGTAAAAAAAATATTTTTTTGTTCTTTGACTAGTTTAGAAAAAAAACAGAATTATCTTTTTTTTTTTTCCTCCCAAAATAAAACTATGTTATTGCAATGCCTGACCAGTTCTGCTCCTTGGTTGCAGTGTTAGCTTTTTTACATCCTTGCTAAAGCTCTGTGCCCTTGCTAAAGAAACAATGAATTGTGTGCATATGTCTCTACACAGACACATTAATACTGCCCTCTGCTTCCTGCCCAGAGAGACTGAGAACTTACAAGAATTGACATGAAAAGGAAAATGTCTTTAGCTCCACTTATCGAGTATTGCACCTTTGAAGCTGAAAAGCAGGGCTGCCAAGATCCAATTCTGCATGAGATAGCCAGCAGGTAATTGCTCATGTGAGTTTCAAAGTGAAACCAGGATTTCTGTAGCAATTGTGTCATGACTGGTGGCACCAGAACAAGGTGCCCCTGCTCTCCTCATCAGCACAGCCATGAGAAGCTGGGGAAGGACTGGAATCCTTCAGCACAAACACCAGCTCTTGTAGCTTTGTTAGACTGAGTGAAGGCTGACTCACAAATCTGCTGCAGATCAGCATGGGAGGGTAAATGCCAGTTGCATGAGAGTTTCTCCATCTCAGCTACAGCATACGTGTTCGTCCAAAATTCCAGCTAATCTTGAGAATGATGAAATATAACCTGAAGCTTTTTGGCCACAAACCCTCCATTTGGGTTGAGGTGGAGAACCCTCTTGCAGCAAAGGGAACAGTGACAGCATGCCTGAGTGCCACACTGCTTTGCATTTCCCAAAGGATCCCACAGGACTCTGCTCCTGGGAGAGAATTGTAAAAAATGTTTCTATTACAGGCAGACAGAAAACTTTTCCTTTCTGACGCAGAGCACTCAATTCAGCTGGAATTGCCCAGTACAAGTCACCCGTGTCAGGATATTACAAGGACACACAAGCTCAGCCTCTAAAAAGCAGTTATATAAATATCGAAATTCTGCATGGTGGAGAAGCTTCTTTCTCTCTCACCACCCATCTAAAAGATTAATCAGATCAATCATGGCACATTTCTTTACAGAATTCTATGACTTAAGTGCTACAGACATTAGCAACATTTCAATCTCCTGTCTCTGATCCTGAAAACATCATCTGTTAGGTTTTTGGCAATGCTATAGGAAAATTGAGCTGCTTAAAAAAACCAGGGAACATTTTAGGAGATACCAGTGTCAATCTTTCACTTGCTCTCTCTACCTCTCTGCAGAAATTTACATAGAGTGAAAAATATGGAAAACTGGCATGGTTGGTGGCACTTTATAAAACCTCATTCAATGCTAAAAAGCAAGCAGGGAAAGAAGGCTACCGAGCATGATACTGATAAACTTATCTCCTGCTTTCAGTAAAGATACATGAAGAAGCTACATGTTAAACTGCTACTGTACTACCATGGAATATGCATATGGAAATGAAGGGGAGAAGAAAAGCCACAATTTTATTAAAAAGTGCAAAGACAGTAGCCTCACCCTACTTTGAGCCCTAGTGGTTCTGGGAAAAAAGCCTCTTTAAATTCAGATTATTTCTCATTTGCATTTGCCATTACTGGGATTTTTCCTATAAGGTCCAATTAAGAAAAATATTTCTTTTCTACAAGGCAAATTTATCAAAAATTCAAATAAACTCTTTGATGCATTTTCTGCATAAACTAATCATGAATAAACATAACTCTCTTGCTCTAAGAACAGATGCCATCCTGTAACTCCCTGCCCCCGACGGCTCTGCTCTCCAATCATAAAGGAGAAGGAAATTGTTTGGCCAAGTTTACAGAATGAACCATAAATCATAAGCATCTTTGCCAAAGCAAACTCATGTTTCTTTTATGAAACAATTTCTCCTAAAAGAATTTATATTCATTTTTATATATGCATTTTTTATAAAATACATAAGGAAAGTAGAACATACTGTTCTGTTTCTCCTTTAGAAATGCTTAGTATTTTTCAGTTCTGGTTGAGAAAGCAAACATTTGCATTTTCACGTGGCTTTCTGAAGCTAGTTGCATGGACCTAGCTGCAGTACTTTGATGGATATAGGGAATATTAACATTGCTTTGGAATATTTGAGTCACCATTATTCACAGAAGTCCAATTTGTAACCAGAAAACCTTAGGGGACTTTTGTTGAAGTCAGATGCTGGAAACATGAAGGAAAACTTGCACATCTTCATAATCAGGGAAAATTTCAAAGCTGGATCCTTTCTTGGGATTTAAAAAAAAAAAAAAAAAAATCCCAACTCTACAAAGAGCATAAAGGGAGCCTAGCCATTCCAGTAATACACATGCAGCAATGAATGTGACAGGCTGGTGCATTTCTGACAGGCTGGTGCATCTCCCTCTCTTCCCAGACAGCATTCCAGCTTCCAGAGAAAAACCTGACCAATCCAAAAGGATTATCAGGAGCCAGAGGTACCCAAAGAACGGTGCAGGGAGCATGGCAGAGCCCAGGAAGGTGAGCTTGGAGGGGACACTGCAGGTGACAAAGGCCCTGTCTGCACTGCTCCCCCTCATCTCCCACTCACCTTCTCTGAGCAGCAGCCCCAGGAAACTCTGCTCTGCCCTCAGGCTTTGAGTGGAGGGGAAAGAAGGCTTATCTGAAGAGGCAGCACCTCATCCCTGCTGCATGTGACAGTCAGTCACTTCAGTGCAGCTTTCCAGCCTTCCACACGAGCTCAAGTGCTCTGGCTACATTACTCACGTCTAGAACATGCCATTCAGACTGTCTCAGCTTGTAGAAGGCTGAGTGCCTAGTTATATCCATGGCTCTTGAGTGTGATCATCCCTCAAGGGCCCACTAGAGCACTCTTCCAGGCTACATTGAAAGGTTCAGGCCTGTCACAATGCTTTATTTCCTTGAGGGATGCCTTTGTGGCACAACGCCTCTGCTTTTACTCTGAAAGGACTTCTTGTCATCCCTGTCTGATCTGATCTGTGGCTCTGGTTACTGGGATGGACACTGAGATGTACTAAGCGGGACAAGACCCTGCTCCTTCATGTCCACCACTCTTACGTCGAAAGACCGGGCCTTTTGTAGCAGAATCATAGAATTTCCTTAATTGGAAGGGCCACACAAGGATTGTCAAAGCCCAGCTCCTGGCCCTGCACAGGACACCCCAAGAATCCCATCTGAGTCCACCCTCCAAACACTTTTGATCTCCATCAGGCTGGGGCTGTGACCACTGCCCTGGGGAGCTCTTCCAGTGCGCAACCATTCACTGGGTGAAAAACATTTTCCTGACAAAACCCAAAACCTCCCATGACACAACTTCAGGCCATTCCCAGAGGACAGATCAATGCCTGCTCCTCTCTTTCCCTTCACAAAGAAGCTGTAGATAGCAATAAGATCTCCCCTCTACTTCCTCCCTTTAGCAGAGTCAGAGCTGATCTCAAATTTCCACTCCCCACTTTCTGTCCCACACAATTTTGAAGGTTAAGGCTTTTTCCCAAGCACAAGAAGTTCAAAATTCATCCTCACATCATCTCTTTTCTGAGACTTGCTTTGTTTCCCCCGCCTGCACCTTATCTTTGTTTCCCTCTAATGGGATCCTTTGTTTTCCTACCTCATCATGCTTGTCACTTTTCCTTCCTTTTCTGTTTCTTTCGTTTTTATGTAACCAACACAGCCCAACCCAAAACAGGAGCTCCAGTGTGCTGAGTGCTTTGCCAACACTTCGAAAAGTCCTGTCTGTTGTGAAGAGTACTTGGCTTTTTCCTTGGTTATCCTTACCCTTTATACCCTATGCAGCAACACATCGTTACAGCTATCTGCCATTTCCCATCCATTGGGGTAAAACCTCTACAGCAAGAACACTTTTCAGTTTCAGCAGGTATTAAAACCAAGTGCCTTGTCATAGGCAGTGTCCTTTCTGCAAAAAAACTAAAATTCACAACAATGACAACACAAGACCCTAATGCCAGAGCCCTGAGGTTTCTCTATTTTGCCTTGTCCTTGTCTAGCATACCCCAAATGAAAGTCACTGTTTATTACATTGTTATGCTTAATTGATGTCTTCAGAAGAGACAATGACCACTGGAAATGACAGCTTTTGGCTGGAAAAAGTCCTATTATTTTCTGATAACACAGCATATAATATGTGTCATTCAAAGGATGAACATTTTCTTCCATCCAGAGTTTTCATCTGCTTGCTTGTCGCACCAAGCATATGCATTACCCGATTAAATAACTCATGGCCCCATAAATCGTTAACCATGTGTACAGTACATAATTCAGCCATCTGCAAACTGTGTTACAATGCACTATTTCAAAGCTTTTCTCAAGTTTAAAAAAAAAAAAACAACAGCAAAAACCCATCCAACAAACCCACAAACAACAAAAAAAACCTGCAAAGCTTTGTTCACCAAACACTGTGCTGGTGACCTTTCTCTCTAGTTTCCCTTGCATGTTTGTTCAGTTAACTGCTCAAAATATTTGAATGCTACATTCAACCCCTGCAAAGTCAAACCGACGCATGACAATCCATCAAAATCAGCCAGATAACAGAAAGCACATTCCAATTCCAGAATTATTGTTGTCTGATTCTAAATGACAGGGTATGAAACAAAAAGAGCACAGAGCCTGATTTGCCACAGCAAAACTAAGCCCAAAGAATGATAAGGAAAAAAATCCTTTCAATGAGATCCTACAGAAATGATAAAAATTGAAGAGGACTGGAATGCATGCAACAAGACAATTGCATTGTCACACATACAAACTTTGATCAAATAAAAAGGTTGCTAAATGTGCGTATAACTGAAGACTCACTAAAACAGACATTATGAAACTATTTCTGACATTTAAAGCAAAAGATGTGTTCATGCCATTAGGTCTAGATGTAAACTCTTTCCCCAGGGTCCATCTCAAACCTAAGGATTAAATATGGAGTGATGAAATGTTTCAATTACCTTCATTCAAAAGACTTATTAATAATTAAAATTTATAACTCAGAAGAAACAAAAATAACATTACAAGATAGCTTGCTTTATGTTAAAAGCTTTGTTACCATTCTTAACCAGCAAAGGAATTTGTAAAAGAAAAAACCTAAAACAAGTACTGGCAAATTAAAAAGCAGGAATCCCCCTCCAAGTCCTTTAATATTGGTGAAATACAAGTATTGCCATTTAGGAATATCTTTGTCACTGCATTTTGCTAACTCAGGTAGGTAGACACAATGAAAACACAGGCATGTTTGTCTCTCCCTTCCTTCCCCCAGCAAGGAGCAGATTGGCACTTTGCTGGGCCATCCTGTGGAGGGGTCAGTGCCAGCGCAGCCAAGTCTCACCAGGCCCCCCTGCAGCTTTTCTCTGCCTGAGTCACAAGGCTCCCAGCCTGATCCATGTCTCCTGGTGACAGTGCAGAAGGAGAACCCCCTCACTGACCCAGGAAAAGATGTTCCCAGAGCCGCCCGCTCGTGTCAATGGAAAGGTTTAAAACCTTGGCAGAGAGTTTGAGCCATATTCTGTCTTTAATAAGGCGTGAGTCAGTGGTGAGTAATGCAGAAAGAAATGTCCCAGCTGCTGGTTTCTGAACACCTGGGATCCTTTAAATAAATCCCCTACCCTGGACATCAGGCTTTCTTCCTCAGAAAAATCCAGGATAGCACAGCCTGTGGGCAAACGTGATCAAGAATTTAACTGAGAAGGACTGGGCACAATATCTTTGACAAGCACAGAGTAAAAGAAGGAGTTTATCACAGTGTGACCCTTGGAGTGCCTGGACTCAGTAGGGATGGGATCAACTTTGAGATGGGGTGTTTTTGGGGAGTCAGATAAAGCAATCCTCTTGTGAGGCAAGGACTCACCAAACAAAAGTTGAAAAAGCAGCAGGACAGGGGAGAAAATGTTCTTATAAAAAAGAACCAAGCACGGTGAGAAATGGTGATTTCAGCAGCCAAGTCTTGATGGGTGAATGTTCAAGATTAAAGACATTGAAAGGTACTTGATTCTGAACAATCTTGCCACAATCCTCATGAGGACTTGACACATACACAAATATTCTGGAGTTTAAGTTATGTTGAAAATAGTACAACACAAGGACCTGTTCTCTGACTTTTTATGATTTAAGCTGGAAAAGGAGTTGCAGGAGATGCACTATTTTCCAAACCATTTCCCCGTAACTTCAGGAAAAAAACAATTGGTTCCATCTAGCCTCAGTGATCAAAACACTAACTTAGCTGCTCACTTGTCACTTCAGACATGTCAACTCCCTGCCACCTAGACACGTTCCTTCCTACTTGGCTTTTCCATTACCCCTACAACAAAGTTCAAGCAGCACTTCTTCAGCATAATGGAAATTTTAAACACTTCTCCTGTTTGTCTGACCTCTGCCTTAGAGAAAATACCTGTGGCGTTTTCTCTCTGTCAACACTAGCAGTACTGAAGTCCCTTTATTTGTCTCATCTTCTCCTTCTCCTCACTCTCTTCAAGATCTTGTCCTGCCACAAGAGCTGCAAGGAGTTGTCCATTTGTTGCTGGATAGACATGCTGGGGAATGCGGAATGGTAAAATGCCTATCTGGCCAGAGATATGCAAGAGCCAACAATATGCAAAAGGAACTTGCATTGGCTTCAGCAGCAAGGTGAAAGCACTGAGTAAGTGTACCAGCAGCAGAACCCAGCCTTTGTGAAATACAAACAAATAATAATATAATTAACAAAATCCCTCAGAATTTGGAAGGGCTGCTCCATAAGGGCCTGTTTTAATGGTTAGACCCCAATGTACTCAGCATTGTAGCAAATTTCCTGCAGGCAGTGCTCTCTTGCCTGCTGAGCTAGACATCATCTCCCTGCTGAAAAGGGCTAAAGCAGCACTCCTCCTGGCAATGGAATCAGCTAATGCCCAAGGCAGGGCTGGCACCCTCAGAGCTTTTGTCCAGTATTGAAATGCTAGTGTGCTTCTACCCATAGGAAAATCTGTTCTGTGCAGAAACTTTAACACATTTTGACTACAGAAGTCAGCATCTAAATCCAGAGCGTATTCTGTAAAGGGAAATAAAGGGGAATTGACATGAAATGCCCAATTCTCACATTTGTTCCTGAGGCTAAACAATAAATTTTGTTTTCAAAAATACCTACTCTCTCCTTTACTTCATAGTTATAGCACTTATCTAAAGTAATAAAGGAAAATACACCACCATAAAAAGTCTGCAAACTGCTCCTCCACAGATCTTATTCCACTGCCCATTTTTCAGGCTTTATACTTTTCTAAAATTATAGAAACTAAACACTCTATTTTTAAACTAAATTATAAACCAGCCAAGCACCATCCTATATGTACACACATAGATTTAAATCGTCGAGGGAAATTATCGCAGCACCTGGGCACGTTTTACAGAATGCACCTCTGATGGAAACCACCACAGAAACTGCTCCCTGCCCCTCCCAGCTATTGAAGCAGCTATAGAAGGACCCTGAAAAGGGTAGCCAGGATACCGATTGCCAAGCGAAATTCCTGTCAGTGGAAGCCTGGAACAAAGAGGTGCATTTAACGCTGCTTCCTCAACTTTGCCAGCTTGAGGCTCAGACAGATTGCTGGCAGGAGCGGGATGCTGAGCCAGGAGCCTGGCGCTGAGAATGACCTGCCCCCTGGTTCCCACGAGCTCCTCCCTTGGGACAGATGCAGGGGACATGAAAACCCAGGCATTGATGGGGAATCGGAGCGCGGGGCCAGCAACAGCCGGGCTCCTCGCGCCGAGCAACAAACTGGGCGGAAAACCCTACAGGATGTAAAGAACGACACCACAAATTGGGCTCCACACAATGCAGTCGGCTCCTGCAGAACCACTTCCAGGACATGTGCACTTTAGTAAAGGAGGATGACCTTTTATAGAAATTATAGAAATTTTTTTACCCTGCCCTGTGGAGCTCTAAGAGACACACAGCGCTGGTTTACATTTTTTAGGACGATTTCAAAACCTTACACAGAAACTATCACTGTTTTTCTCAACTCTCGGTGACTTTGCCAGGGTTTCATTTTATGCAGGCAATACAATAAAAGAAAATGCTGCTGGAAAATAAATGTTGCCTATTCTCAGAAAGGATAAGGTAGAGCTGATCCTTAAAGTGGGTGGCCCACAGGTTTGGTGAGTTACCTGCTGGAACTCTGGTGGCTCAAACCTGATATTTCATATTTGTAGCTTTAGCTTACCAGTGTCAAACTTTCAACATGAATTAAAAACGAGAAAACACATGCTTTCCATATCTTCTTATCAAGTCAGTACCCTGTCTCAATGCACTTCCAGCTCTGAATCTGCACATCCAGCTCCCCGTGGATAACTTTCTGTCACCAGTTACATTGAAATACAGAAAAATCCAGTTTTATTCTGATCTCTCAGCAATATTTGAATCCCTGAAATTTCAGCCACAGATTGATATAAAATCATTGCAAGGCAAAAAGAAAACCCCAGACTGAAAAAAGCAATGCTTGATCCACAGAAGTCACATATCCTGTAGCAGATGGACACTGTGAGGCAGAGTACACTGTACACACCTTCTGTGGAGCTATTTCATATTTACATACACTTAAAAATTAAAGGGATGATGCAATCCTAAATGACACTGAATGTGTGTGGTTCAAATATTACTCATACAGGTATTCCAGAACTTAGAGCCAGTGAAACTTCCACTGCCATTAAAACACCAAAAATTCTGGTGGTCATTGTCCAATGATGCATGTTTTAAAAGATCCATAAGGAAAAAATGATGGTATATTTTTAATTTTTCAATAAACATGCAAATTGTTTAGCTATAACACTGTTCTAATTTCTGAATAAAATTTCAAAATGTCAATGTTATACCTTGAGAGTTCAATACTAATGATTATACTGTGTGAAATTCTGATAACATATTTAGCAGTTTGGTTTTTTTTTCCTTTTAAACAAAAAAGAGCCTGAATGGGGACACAAAAAAAAAAAAAAAAAAAATCACTATAGTATTCTGAACTTCTTGAAATAGAAATGTCTTTTCTGCAAACCTAACCAGAACTGACAAGTAATACAACAGATTTATACAGGAGGATATTCCTACCTGGCATTTTGACTCTACTTATAGAGGAACAAAAATTAGAGTAAAATCTTCTAATCCACTGGACGACATGAGTAATATGTGGTGCAACTAAAATTTTACTAGGGGGTAAATAGTGATGCTGTAGCTTGTCTGTGCTCATCCTAACAGAGGAGGGTGCCACATCATGGGTGTGAAGTGTCTGTGGCTGCAGATGGAACATTTTCTGTCCTGATGTGGCTGCAACAGCACCACCAAACCTCCAGCCCCTGATGTGACTTTATTGCCATGGCTGTGACACTGCCACGGTGTCACACTCAGTGTCCTGCCTTGCTTTGGCATTTGTGGACACATGAACAGTGCGAAGGCAGAGTTTAACTCATCCTAGTAAATTCTAGAGGCTTGGCAACCCTGCAAAACTATTACACCCCTTTCATTCTGTAAATATTTTACAAAGCACTTTCAAGGGTGTTGTAGGAAATTATTATGGCTAAATGGGCTGGGTTTTGTAATCCAGATTTTAGCAGGTATTTAAATGTGCAAAAATGCTTGTAAATGTGGTTGTCTTTTAAAATACAAAATAAACTCAAAAACCTGCAAACTGTGGATAGTAAAACACATCTACCCTCCTGTTTAGGGTGTGTTCTCCCAGAATGAAGGTTATCACAGTCACAGATTATGGGATTAGTATTACAAAAGGAGGTTAGATCACCTGAAAATTATGATATGTATTAAAACACCATATTTAAAAAAAATAACATTTAATTTAGCTCAGTTCTAGCATATGGAGGGGAGGGATGAAGTGGATCAAAACTTTAAGCAGTTAATAATATAAGAGTCTTCATATTTCTGCATAACTATGTCATCTCTAGATGTTAAAATTTATTCTTGTGGTTTCTTCTGCAGGATTTTCAAGTTCCATAAGGTTTTCCATTTTTTACTGGCAAAACCCCATGAAACTAGAGGTCAGAAGTGACTTTACTGAATATAAACATTTGTGAGATTAATCTTCAGGAAGCAATTATTCACTTTCACAAAATGGAAGACAGACTTCTTAGAAAAGACACAAGTTTTGCCAATGAAAAAATTCCAACTGGCATAGCAGAAAACATGACAAGACATAAGCTAAACTAGCTGGTTTGTGTGTCTAGATAAACAAAAAGTGCACAAATTTCTCTTGTAGGAATTGTGATTCTCAATCGTGATGTAGCACAAGAAACATCCTGGTAATCGTCAACTTGAGAAGCTTCAGGACATTGCATATAAACATTCTGAGGTCACATTTATAGTTAATGTAAACTTGCACACACGTAAAACCACAATACATCCAACTCTATGCATACATAAAACATGAAATAAAATAAATCATGCCAATGTACAAAGCCTGAAATCTGTTCCTTGAACTTCATGCATATTCCATATAATACAGATTACATCCAATTTTTAAAGAAATTGTATTGTACTTTAGACCTTAGAAAGCAATGCAGAGAAAGCATTGGCAAGCTTAGATCTCCTTCAGCCTGCTGGACTCCTCCCAAGGCAAGTCTGAAGGACGCCCTCATCATGAAATGCCAAATCTGAGCTGGCTGCCATCAGCCCAGCTCTCAGCCCTTTGCTGAGAGCTTCATCCCAGACAGCCCCTAACAAAACCCTGTCATGCTCTCTTTCAATACTGAAATAATATGCTACTTCTTAAAAATTCCTTCATGCCTGCTATAAATGAGATTCTACAAAAAAAAAAAAAAAAAAAAATCTAAAAAACAAACAAATAAAAAAACCCACTACAACACATCTCATTTCACAAGAATTAACTGTGAGAACTATTCTGCCATAATTTTGTAGTGAAATCCCAGTTCAAACCCCTCCATTCAGAAGTAGGGAGCTGTGAAAACACTGCCTCACTATACACAGAGCCTCTGCTTGGAGTGGTACATGGCAATCAGGTGTTTGGAAAGCAGTGTCCAGGGCAGCAGCAGGAGTCAGTCTCCTAGCAGAATCGGGAAGTTAAGGAATATGCAGAACCTGTCAAATACAGCACATGCATCTCTAGAAGTACATAGAAAATTTCTTATTTACTGCAATGAGGGACAATATTTCTGGGGCATTAGGCAGCTGTGTTTGTGGAGACCCACTGCCAATTCTTCGCTGCCTTTTTCTGAAAATGTCCGCTTGTTAAAACCCAAAATGAAGAGACAGAAGCACCAGCACAGCAGGCTGGTGATGAGAGCATTCCACCTGCAGGTGTGTATCCCAGAGGAAAGGACCCTGCTTCAAACAATCCAGAGGGAGAGATTTGGGAAACCTCCCCTACAGGAGAGGCTTCCTCCCCCAAGGTAAACTCCCAGGCTGGCAGGTTTTTGGCTGCACAAGCACAGTTATCTTTGCTGTCCAGACAACAAGCAAACATTGTGAGAGTCTGGTTGTGCCACAACACAGGTAGGAAAAGGAGCTCAGTCCCTGAAAACTGCAGGCTTGGAAAAGGCTTCCCCCAGAAGTCATACAACTAAATGAAAAACTGCAGCTCCCTATACAGAAGGGAAAGGCAAGCTTGCCTCACCCTTTCGTTTGATATTATTATCCCACATCAAAGAAAATATTTTGGCATAACCAGTTTACATATTTATAAAAAAATAAAACATCTGCTCAGCACACTATTCAAACTCTATTGGGGACAAATTCTGCTTTCACGGATACCCACATAACTGTGGAGAACTTAGTGATTAGAAATGTTAGAAAAATTGGACACACTTCCCAGGATTATTTTTCTGAGCTGTTCTGTTTTCTTACTCCCTCAGATGCTTTCCTCTCTATCCCCTCCCCTTAAACTGTGTCCCAATTTAAAAATCCATTTCCTGCATTTATCAAGACATTTTTTCCTTTTGATGAAAGGTATCACCTGGCTTTGCTCAGAGATTTATTGGTCTGTATGAAAGCCTGGTCATTCACCTTTCTTTGCAGGCTTGTCTGGGTTTTGGGCGCAGTAGGCAGAAGTTTGTTGGAATTGCAATAAGTGAATCTTATTGCTGCCCTCACAGTTCTGTGCCTATGACTGTATAATGGCACTTTTCCTTACCTGGGATAACAACTCTACTAAATGTGTTTCATTTTTTATCAAACTCGGGCTTTTTTAATATGAGATATAAAACTTTGATATTCCTATTACATCCCACAAGGGAAAAGAAACACCATTTGCTATAATCAGGGGAAATGTTTTATTGCCTAAGACATGCATTTATCTCCCTCACAAACAGAAGTCATAAAAAGAACATACAACTAGTTAAATGTTACTTGATGTACCTTAGGTCCCAACTGGTTTGCTTTAGGTCCTGCAGTGTCTTGTGGAATTAAATCCAGGCATGAACACAGGTTAATGCTTTTTCTTTCCTTTTAGCAGAACTCTGTCAGTCTGGCCCACACCCCAAGAGCTTTCACTTCAGACTAACCTGCAAGCAGCACTGTGGGTCTCTCCTTTACTTCTCCTTCCCAACGCTCCACCGATTCACCGCTGACTAATTAATTATAAACCTCTGTTCTTAAAGCTCTTATATAAATCTCTGTCCTTGTTGCCATCCTGCAGATCTATTCAGTGATCACACTCTTACTTAAATCACCTAAGAAAGACTGGTCTGTCTCTTTTATCTGAAAAGCTGTTAAGGAGGCCCAAATTCTAAAGCTTTTTGTAATGAACTGTTCTTTCTTGAAGACAGTTTACCATCAAGCATCCTCGCAGGTCTCATGAAGGGCTACACTGCACAAACTGAGATGACAGTTGTCAGAAGGGAAAGCCAGTCCTTTCCTGAATAGAAAGAAGAATAGTTGTCTTTTCACTTCTGTCCTTTCTCCATTGTACTTTCAAGGCACAACTGGAGCTCCTACAGCAACAGGTATTTTTCTTTGCTAAGATTCATTGTTGGAAGCTCACTGGTATTCTGAGTTCCTAATTCTAAACCCACTTCTCTCTTTTATAAACCTGCACGTTATTTGTATCTAAAGGACATTCTTTGTAAAGGCAGCAGTTTTCAGAAACTTGATTCCACTTTCTTCCAGGGCTTTCTATCTTCCTCTCCTCCTCCTCCTCCCTGCCACAATGGTCTCTTAAAGAAATATCTTATGTGCGCTGCTATTCAAAAATAAAATCTGGCATTTGATCTTTTCTGCCCAGACTTCCTTCTCATTCTCCATTTTCCTGGATTCTGTCACATGTTGCACTGTTAGCTTAACAGCCACTGTTTAACAGCATATATTGAAAATACCAGAACAAATAAACGCATCCAACGCTGTTTCATTTTTATGTTTGACATAGAATAATAAGCAATTGGAGAAAGAGAATAATTTCAAGTTTTTCTAGTCTAACTTTCTTGGAATTTCATATTGAAAAATATGGATGGCAATCTGAATGACAAAATCTGCTAAAAAGCTCTGAATCTAAAATAAAAAAGGGTTCTTATAGAGCAGCCATTTTGTATCAGTCAGAAACTGTAGGGTTCCCAGTGTCAGATTTTAATTTTGTACCCTGTGCCACACACATTTTTAGATATTTAATCCTAGGTATTTATGCTTCTCCCTTTGAAGGTAAGGGTTCATGTCTTAGCTAACATCAGGCTGTCCAGAGTTTTCCATGCTCAGCCCTAGGACTCAAACTTTACTACAGCTCACCCCTAATATCCAGCCTTGAACGAGATCAGCCCTAGCTCATCCAGGGCTGTTTCAGTCAGTGTCATAGATGGAAACACAAAATAATCTTCATCTTGGTCACAAAACTCAAGGGAGCAAGTTTGCATTGTTTAGAATATATGGTGTAATAAATCAATGTTTTCTTAGCTGATCGAAAAAAGAGATATGTATATCAATATTTTTTAAAATATCTCCCAAAGATAGGGTGCTTTTATTTTTGGGATTGGGAGAATTGTTTTGAAGGAGAATTTTGCTGAAATTTTTGGGTGTCTCAGCTTCTGCTTAGATGCAGATAAGTGTTCTGGATTTCCAATTACAAATCCATTCCATAGATTTATGAGCTCTCATGCACTTTCATCTTTACTATATCCTTAGGCCTATGACATTTTGGATGAGTGGGAATGCCAATTCCACAAAAATTCAGACAAAAAATAACAGTTGACATTTTCAGTCATATGTGATCAGGTTTAACTATGACTTAAGGTTGAAATTCAGCAAATCAACGCACTTCATTACTTTCTCCTTTTTTTGATGTGAGGCTATTTATGGTGTGGTGGAATGTGTTTTTTGGGTATTTTTTTTTTTTAATTATAGATCTGCATTTTAAGTTTAACTGAAGAATATCAAGATGAATCTTTGGGTAGCTGGACCTAAGGGCATCCAACATCAGCTCCATCATAGCTACAAAAAGCTTGAACACAGCTTTTGGATCACATTTCTACTTCTCCAGTTCCAGAGAGAAGTCATGACAGAGACCATAATGTGGTAAAGAGACAGGTTAGCCAGTATAAAGAGACTGTTTGGAAAAAGAAATCATTTTTTTCTCTTCATTTTTAAGTGTTACTCATTTTTCTCTGACTGTGCAGGACATTGGCCTGCAGAGAGCTGCTGAGCAATGGCCTCTAAAAAGCACTTCTTGCCAGCCACCCTTTAGATTTGTAAAATCTGATCTCTATTCGTCTGTTACCATTTCACCAAGGTTTCTGTTATGGGGCAACAGTACAGACAGCATTTAAGTCACCTGCTAGAGTTGTGACACTTCAGCAGCATTTAACATGTCATTTGAACAACACTAAAATGTACTTGCACAAGCATACCAAAAGTTTAAGGCAAATGGAAAAGTTACCAAGTTATTTTCTACCTCTGCCTTTGAAAATTTTGTTTCTGGGAATGACACTTATTAAAAAATAGCTACAGCTTCTATCCCCTGCCCTCCCATGAGCAAGATTCCACACTCTGCAGCATGCTGTCTGTGCTTCCTGTGCACCAGATCCATTAGCTGTTTGCTGGGGGAAGTGAAATTAGAAATGTTTTATTATGATTTCCAAATCACTGTGTAACAAATGCTCCAATAATCCTTATGGCGCAAAAAAAAAAAAAAAAAAAAAAAAAAAAGTCTTTTTTGCCCAACAAGCAACTGGCAGCTTTCTAATGCAGCTCCATTAGAGCTCTTTCCCAAGTGAGAGAGGCACTTTTTAACTAGCTCCTCAGGGCATTGTTAGATATCATTGCTTACAGCCACAGCGCCATAGCAGCGCTTCCCACCTCCTCCTGATCACTCAGACACAAGAGGTGACTTCAAGCACGAGGAAAAGTCTCAAGCAGCCAAGAGAGCAGCTGTAGGGATGTCTCCGTGTGTGCAAGAGCAGCCCAGAATGAAACCACAGCCTTCTGGAGAAAGACAGCACTTGAGGTGGTGGATGGGAATAAAGAACAGCTTCTGTGGGTGTCTTTTCATATGTTGGTAAGTTGCAGGTGTTTGGGGAGTCATTTTAAAGGTAATAGCTTCTCATTTTATGCTTTAAGCATTCAGTAGTTTACTAAATGAGCAAACTTGAAGTAAATCTCAAAGTCACCTTCTCTATAGGAGTTGATCCATTTAATCTAAACATGAAAAATTAGGAATTAGAGAGGCAACAGAATGCATATTTTTGAAGCAGAGATTACTAAAAATACTTGATTATGTATTTATTTAAGAAGATAACTGTCATGAATTTTACAGCTCTTACAAGTCAGAATTTGCAGAGATCAGATTCAGAAGGTATTAATTTACCTTCAACAGTCAAAGGCACACAAACAGTTCTTGTGAATAAATCCTTGATAACTATCAAAAACTGCATCCAAAGTTCAGATGCTTATTTGCAACAAATCATCTCGAGACTGTCAGATGTTATTGCCCAGCTGTACTGGGAGCCTGTTAACAAAGCAAACATGAAATCTCAGCCAGTATCAGACTGTCTGCAGGACAGATGGGGGACATACAGCTTCCCAGACCCAGGTAAAACATGAAATTAATTAATCAAAACCATTCCAAAGCCACCAGTGCATAATTTCAGAAATGGAGTGAGGGGGTAGGTGTCCCTATTCCTCTTGAACAGTGCCTGGAGTTTCCTGTCCTGTGTGTCCCCTCCTGCTGGGGAAGGGACCAGCTGAGAAACTCTGGGCATCCTCTCAGCAAGAGCTACTTGACTCCTAAGTCTGAATGCCACTTTCTGCCACAGTGACATGCGGGGTTAATGCTATTCATACTGGTTCTGTCTGCTGCATTTGGGTTTTTTTGGGTTTGTGACTTTAATTCCTCAAAGTCACCAAAAGTGATCTAAGGCAAAATTAAAAAGATTAACATGAACTCTTCCTCAACACTCATAAGAATATAGGACAAGAGAAGATATTGCAGATATCAACCAGAGCTAGAGGAGCACGTGGTAGCAGAAAAGTAAAATATCAGGCACTTCTGGAGAACAAGACTGATAAGGTTACAATGTGATTGAGTTCTCCACAATGGAAATAGATGACCATTTACTTTCTTCATTTATCTGCTCACATCTGCACTTTACATTTCAAGAAGCTGAAACTCTTGCATCATTCCATTTATCTAAGGGACTAAAGGCAGCACACAATCCACATGGAAAAAAAAATAAACATGGCCCTGGGATATATGTTGAGCAGTTTTTCAGTAAATCTTATTTATTTCCTCCGAGTCCTCAATATCTAAAGCTTTTATGTATTCATTATCAGCAACATGTCGAGTAATGTGATAACTTGACAAGGTTCTATTGAAGCAGCTTAGTGGGACATACAGTACTTATGCTGCCTGATAAGAAAACATTCAGAAAGGTCATATCCTCTGTTGTATTCCCTATCTCTCTGGGCAGCAGCAGTTTGAGTTTTTCTGAAAACTAAAGTTTGGAAATATTCCTGGTAAAAGTGAGTGAAAAACGATCTGGCTGCATTTGCACAATGACTATCAGCTGTTATTAATATTCATGTTACTTTCCAAAACTGGATATTAAAATAAAAAACCTCACCAAAAATTTAACCCTGTTGACTGGGTGTGATTGTGACACGAGTAGCCCATAACAAAAGCAGAGCGGTTAGACATATCAGGGCGATACTCCACTGACTGGGACAGCAGCACAGATCCCATTCCACCTTGCCTGCTCCCCCACATCTCCTGCTAAGCAGTGTAGGAAGCCAAAGCAGATTTAGAACACGACAGAGCAGAACATGCACCGTGGCTGTGCCTGACTTGCACTTGTACAAGTAGCAAGGAGTAACTCTTATCTGGAAAGCCTTGTGATGCTGGAGACCTGCAGAGCTGGTTCTGTGCCACTGATGGGCAGGACAAGGACAGGAACGAGGAAGGAGTGTGGTCAGGTTTTCCCAAGATCCAGAACACATCCACTGCCTGAGCAGACAGTGCCTGGGGCCACATCAGGACACAGCAGATGAGCAGAAGTGCTCAAGCCCCTGATATGCCTCACAACCACAGGTTCACAAAAGGATATTGTGGAGCTGTATTTGCCAGACATTCTCCTGAGCTGCAGTTTCTGTGACTCCAAGGCAAGCTTGGCCAAACAAAGAAATTCCTGCTATTCAGGTAAAAAAACCACACAATGACAGCCCAGTGACCTCTGTTATAACAACACCACCAGTTACAAATCATCTATTTCAGAGCTACTACTCTATTTTGGGCAACACTGTCTATATGAGATGCTGCCTGGTATTATTTGGGATATGGGGACACACTCAGATGTGTAACACATGTGCTTTGCCACAAAATATTTATGTGCAGGCACACTACAAATATTACAAGTAATTTTGAAAGGCATTTTCTCTAAGCAGTAATTTATAGTGGTTAGAAGTCTTCTTTATTTTTCAACATGTCTTACTGGTTATTTCATACTCAGGTTGTTTTTGCCAATACTTTCCTCTGTCACTGATTTCGCTTGCTGCATATAGGCCAATTTCAAGCAGGTTTTACTTACAGAAAAATAGAAACATCATTATTGGACTTCATTAGATACAAAGTTACGGAATTTTAGTAAAAACATTGTCTGGTTGTAAACCTGGATCACAGCTGGATGTCACAAGCAAAAGAGTGAAATGTGTAATGAGGCAAAAGGGGAAAAAACCAATACTATTAGACAAATTAAAGAATCATCATTTACATAAATACCTGCTCATACTTAAATCCTGTGAAAGATAATAATTCTAAATCCTGGTAAATACTGCAGCTCAGTTTGTCAAGGGTCAAACACACTTGTTTTTTTCCCCTTCACTCAGAATGCTGTTGGGATCAGAACCAGCAGATTACAGAGCTGCTGTCAGCTGTTCTGCCTGAGGGAGGGCTTTCCTCGCCATGAGATGAGGGGCTGCACTTGAAAACAAAAGGTAAGTGGGCAGATGAACACCTGTAACAATCATTTCTCTAATTCTGACTGAAAGTCAGCCTCACCATCAGCTCTTGGTGCACTTTTTTTAAGTCTCACTTGATGACAGAAGCCTAATTCTTCTTCCTATTGACAACCCCTGTGAGCAAAACCAAAGTTAATTCCAGGATGCAATCAGCAAATAGCAGCAGATCCAAGATGGAGAGTGAAACACTGCCCTTAATTTGTGATGTCAAGCTCTTTATGGCCTCAACTATGAGCCAGTTAATCAGAGGCATCATCTGGGGTAACCCAGCAGATTCTGCTTGCAATCAGAGCTGCTCTCAAGCCAAGGTGCAGCTCCACATGAGCTGTAGCTGAAGACAGAGTGCCTCTGTGCACAGCAGGGCTGGGGGGAGCAGGCAGCAGAATTGTCCCATGTTTTATTGGCAAATAATGATTTTATCAGATCAGAGGACAAATTTTAGCTCAAGGTGAAGCTGACATCATGCTACTTTTGAAGATGAAAGGAAATTAATCTGATTTTGACTTTGTGCCTGGACCTCTTTACAGCATCTCACCAGGATGCCTGGGACTCTAAGAATATGGAGATTCTCACTGGCCATAAATCTTGTGCTAGGGCTTACCATTGGTATTCAGACTTAAACTCTCTGGCTTTTCAATAACTTCATCTGTGGTCCTGTTGTGAGAGTTATCTACTGCCTTTCTTTTTAAGAGGTTAGTAACAATTAAGAGCCTCATAACAAGGGTCTTACAAGAATAGACACAGTTTTTATTCAATTAATAATCTCTGTATGTTCTAATGTCCACACTGGGAAAAAAAAAAAAAAAGACAAACTTTTCCATTGATAGCATAATTTTATCATTTGCTGAATCTTTACATGCAATACAAAATAGAGCTTTTTCCTAACAAAAAAAGGAGGGGTCAGAGACCAATGTCCAAATTTATAGTAGAAAAATATTAATCTGGGATCAAAACTGCTAATAAACCATATCAAAGACAATTTTAATCACAGGAGGACTTCTAATTAAATTAAATTTTCACAGGGACTGTCTTTGACCCGTTTGTTCAAATTTAAGACCAGTGACTGAAATCTCACTGTGGGGATTCCAGGGTTGGAAAGCTTTGGAGTTCCCCTCTGGCCACCTCTGATTCTAATTGGATTCCTCATGCAAAAACATCAGAGGAGGATCTCCAGGTACTTGTCCTGAGCCCTACCCAGCTTGGATACATTTTGAGATTTAACAGTAGGGCACTGAAAGCCAGACTGGAGAGGAGATTCTGTGAAGGGAAGGTAAATGACTGTAACCTTAAATGTGCTACACATAGTAACTTCTTAGAGCAGAAATGTGTACTTGGCTCCATTTCCCAAAAGGTTGTCAGAAAACCCAGTATTTCCTTATCCTATAAGTTTGCCCTCACCCCATGCCTCACAATGTTTTTAACATACAGCAAGCTTCAGCTATGTAGAAGAATCTTTTTGAATTTGTACAGGTCAGAAAAAAATATTCATGTAAATGGATTTAATTTCGCTTCAAGAAATTTACAGTGTAAATACCGGCAAGATCCTTGAGTTTTTTATTGTTTTAAACAACTAAATCTAAATTTGACAGTCTCAAATTTAACAGTTCTTAAGCAGAGTCCTCAGCAGGTATAAACCAGCCTTGCTTCACCAATCTCAGCAAATGCTCCAAAACTTGGCTTCAGGGACAGAAACCCTAAAGCACAGCATCGGCTTAGGAGTTACAGCTCCTTCTCTGGAGAGTGACTGTCATAATATGTTTGTACAGCAGCCAGCATGCCCAGGCTGTGACCTTGGCTGGGATCCCTACCTCATTAGAAATAAAAATTATCTTAGGAGACGCTGGAAATAACATTATTCTGCTTCAGGTTAGGCATAATTTAACCTCCCAGAAATGAGTTCAGATATGCAATTCTTGAACAGAGGAGCAGGGAGAAGCCCGGCACAAGAGTCAGGCATGCACTGCAAAAACTGCTGAAGGTGAAACCTGAGTCCTGAGCTCCAGCAGGAGAATCAAAAAAGAGAGGAGAATTTCTACACACAGAACTTGAGCTGTAAAGTAAAGCTCACTCAGCCATTCTCAGTGATAAGCTCAGACAGATGGGGTGCAAGCAGGGGGCCTTGAATGTGCATTGTTGTGTGTATCTGAGGTTTTGTAAGGTGTACCTCAAGGAATACAAAACATAAAGTTTTCTGAGCATGTGAATTAAGAACCTCAGGGAGCAGAAGAAATATTGATTAGACTCAGTATGCTGCTCAGTGCAGAAAAGCATAGGAGATAATCAACGAGGGTGATTTCAAACCTTTCCAACCTGAAACACCAGGGTAGGACCTGCAGCACCTATTGGCAACGCTTGCCAGGCTCAGACAATTGTCTCATTCATTTCAAAATAGCTTTACAATGTATGTGACAAGAGTAGAAAGGGTTCACCTTCATGTAGACCAAGTGCAAGACAGGTCCTGCAAGATACTTTTTGATAGAATCACTTTATAAAACCACTAGAAGATCTACAAGATTTTCTCTTTATTTTGAAATGATCAAGGGTTGTCTGGCTTCTAGTAAGGAGGAAAGCTATCTTTTTTTTTTTTTTTCTAAAGCAAGAACTAAATTCCAAACAAAAGTCTTAAATAGAATTTTAAAGAATTAGTCCTGCTCAAATTTTTCTAATATTATTAATTGATTTGTTCTTTCCCTCCAGAAACTCTGATGAGAAGATTTCTGATGACTAACCTCAAGTTTGACAGATTTTTAATAGCATGTGACTGTCAGGCTATTTCACATTTTTGTATTCCAATGCAGTTTTCCTGGATAGGAAAAGAAGAATGAGAGTGTCATGGAAACCTGAAGAAAGAGAGTAGAGGTCGATGACAGCCTGAACAGAGGAAATAAAGCAAATAATCAATTTTTATCTTTAAACTATTTTTCAACAGTATCAATCCAATATTTTCTAGGGTTTTTTCATTTTTGCATCATTCAGGAATAAGTAGACACGAAAACTAGTTGGGAGTTGTATA
Source organism: Ammospiza caudacuta (assembly GCF_027887145.1). Taxonomy (NCBI): domain Eukaryota; kingdom Metazoa; phylum Chordata; class Aves; order Passeriformes; family Passerellidae; genus Ammospiza; species Ammospiza caudacuta. The sequence continues at coordinate 15,261,521 of NC_080598.1, read as the reverse complement.
TATAGAAAACTTCAATTTAAAATGGTTCATAAGAAGTCACAAGTATGTGAAAACAGAAGCTTGGCAGAGTAGCCTAGAAAGCCTCAACAACTGTGATCATTTACCAGAAAAGCTGAAATAACAGACTTACTTCCATGCAGTCCATATAAACCCCACAAAAATCTGGATCTCTTTGAAAAAATAATCATCATAAATGTGAAAGTTTAACAAAAATGTTCCTTCTTGTCTCGGTAGTTACTGTAGAAGTCAGTGTAAAACTAAGGTTTCTAAATTAATTTTAAGAGCTTCAGGGAAAGAAAACATGAGGACAAGACAGCAACACAGCCACATGGCTCCCTGAGACACACACCAATAGGAAATCAGAGTCAATTTTCAGGCAGAATCCTATAAGGATTTCTAACAATTACTAAACAATCACTGAGTGCCAACCCACTCTCAATATTTGAATTAGATATGCCAAAAAGTGAGAGAGAATTCCAAGCCTCCATATCTCCTCACTTATGAATCAATAGAGCCTTCATGAATCCAACCCTGTGAGATGGCAAGGATCTGAGCATTCAACATTATTACTGTACTGTAGTTCATTTAATGCTGCAACTATAGTTCATTTAATGCTGTGCTGGCTTCTCTTGCATTTTCCTCATATAAAAGTTAAGTATCCACTACAAAAATGAATCATCTAAACTCCAGGTAAAAGCTATCACAGTATGAAAGTAGAGATCATGCTGTGAAAATGATATCAAATGTTATATAAAAAGAGCTATCCTATTGAAAGTGTTTGTGGTTTGTAGTTTACCTCCTGTTAGCAGCTCTCTCTGTATTGATTTCAAAAACCTGTTCAGAAAGCTAAATTCAGAATTTTTATAAAAGTATTTGAAGAGTGCAGCCTGTTAACATCTTTTCATAAGCAAGGAAGCAATATATATTAAGAACATGTACACTGAATTAAATTATAAGAACATTAGGGTTGCAAAGCAAAGCAAGTCAGAAGTTTCAGGTGCCATAATTAAGATCTGCAGTACCTTAATTCAGCCCCCACCCTACACATGTCCATGATGACACTGACTGCACGGCTCTTCCCCAGATGGTCTCAAACCATCTATACCAAACCCACACTCTGAATTTGTCCTCATCAGTAAAAGAGACTCTCTGTATGTCCCATCTTCAATCAGAGATCAGGAGAAAAAGAGAGAAATAAGGCAAGGAACTAAAGTAATGAATGACCACTGGGTGAGTCTCTGCAGTTGTGCCCTAGCAGATTACAGCTGGTCTCCAGCACTGAAGGAAAGCTCACCTTCCCACAGGTGTTTGTGTTATCTTCCTTTTGTGTGTCCTGAGAAACAGATCCATGTCAGAGCAGACTCTGTGCCCATCAGCTGCATTCTGCAGTCAGGACCAGCCTTGTTTGGAGAGCCAGGAGAGCATCAGCCCTGCCCCACCACTCTCAGCCCTCTGGCATCCCCTTTTGCACAGGTGGGAGCAGACAGCCTTACCAGACATCTGGGAGCAAGCGCATTTGGAAAATAAATGTTATTGTTTTCAAAACAGACAGCAACGGAAGGCCCACAAGGAAATCAAATCAGTGATTCTGTGTTGGTCTTGGGCAGCCTGCAGTAAGGCAGGCCTGGGACTACCCGTGCAACAGAGAGAATAAAACAACTTAAAGCTGTACTCATTCAGCAATCACCTTCTACTTAGTGCACAGAACAATGCAGGGGTCCATGGGAAAAGCAGTGTGTGACCATGTAATTAGAGACAGTATCAAAATGTATCCACACAAGGGGGCCCAATTAAGGCTTCATGGACAGCATTATACTTTTTCCTTTTTTTATAGTGCTTGGTTTTTTTGCAGCATTCATGGTTTTGTACCCTTTTATCTATAATTTCATAGGTTGCTTAAAAAAATACAGAAAGGGAGAGAAAAGAAAGCCTAAAAAAATCTATTGTATGGAATGGCAGTGATGCTGAAAAATACAGGGCTGGCACTTCATGGTCCACAGCAGAGGCTTTGGCCATGTGAGTGGAAGGAGCAATGGCAGAGTCTGCAGGTGGAGCAGGATGAAGGAGGGCTGGGCTGGGATGCATGCAGCTTTCCCAGGAATTCTGCAGCACAGGGCACCATGCATCTCAGGTCTGTCTTTGGTGGCCTTCTGCTGCTTCCCACTGCAAAGACTTTTCTCCCATGTTCTTCTCCCCACTCCCAGTCCTTGCCTTGTGCCAATATTTTTGCAAATACAGCCCCTAAATTCTTCCAGTCTGAGTTTCCCATTCTAACCTTCTGCTTGGTGCTGTATTCTGGCTTGTTCAGATTCACCCTAGGAGCACATATTACCCTTCTTATGCTTATTTCTTAGTCCCAGCCTCCCCCTACCCACTGGTTTCCAATCCTACCAATTTTCTTTCTGCGTCCTATCCCAACCTAAATCCATACTCCTCCAATTATTCTGCCATCACTTATGCCAGTGGCAGCATCCCTACTTCCACATGAGTTCTTTCTTGCTCTCCCTTAAGGTCCCACCCTGGCCAAGTCCTTTCACAGCACCTCAGCTCAGGAGGTCTTCCTCCACTGAGCAGCTGTAGAAAGAGAACCTCAAAAGCCCAGGAGCATCTCCTCACTTTCAGCCTTGATGGTCTGCACTGTACTTGGAACCAGGAGCTGAATTCCCCACCCTCAGGATGCACTGCTCTGGGTCAACATATTCTTGAACTTCCAGTGCTTGATACCACAACAGCCTAAAATTTTAGGAAAAGTGATCCCTGACAAGATTTTGCTCAATGCCTGCTGTATCGTGCTTGGTGTGTGCTGTACAGACAGTAATTTCAGGGAATTCAGATACCAAAACTCTACTGATCAAGTGAAAGAACAGATTTTTCAGTGGAAAAATCTGGATTGGATTTTCACTGGAACGGCAAAAGATAATGATCCAACAAAACTTTTAGTTTGAGGCTGAAGAAGAGTGTGATGGAGCTGATCAAACATGTATAAGAACAGGCAAAATTTACTTTGCCTTTTTTTTCTGAAAAGAAGAGGATGGTTTTTTTTCATTTCAAACAGACAGAAGTGGGCTGAGGCAGGCATCCAAAATAGAAAATTTCAGCACAGACAGTGCTGAAATAAGTGACTCTAAGTAATGTTTTAAAATAGGTCACTTGTGACATTAACTGTTATGCTATTAGCTTCTTTTATGGTACATATAAAGTGGGAGAGAAGAGCTTGTACATGCATTTATAGACTTACAGAAGAAAAATATGTAGCACCCAAGGAAGAACTTATATTTGGCATGATTTAGTCCTGGTCTGAGATCCCATATGGTTCATCACATCACTCCAACAGGCTGCTCAATGCTCAGTATACCAACTTCAAGGAAGCTGAAGTACCACCTTTGGCTTGCATTGTGAAAAACATTATTTGACTTCTAAGCAGTAAAGGCCACTGGATGTGGATACTTGAAATAAATATGCATGAACTGTAACTAGTGAACTAAAAAGCAGGTTCCTTATCTAGATACAATGTGGTCTTTACCAAATAAGAAGGGGGAAATTTTTGTATACACCAAATGCATGCCCCAGAAACAGGCACCTCTTTGCTCCCAAGGTCAACATACAAGGGCTGGATGTATCTTTTCCCAGTGTATCAATCCTTTCTGCTTCTCCCCTACCCAGCAAGGTCCCATCATAGCTATTCAGGGAAGCTGTCTCCTGTGAGCCCTCTGCTCCTTTGAGGCTCTGTGATCCAGACAGCAGCTCCATGGTTACACAATTGGACCTGGGAATCACTACTCCTCCTTACCTCACTGCTTCAGCAGGCCACAAGAGAGACAATTTTTGCTTAATTACAAAGGAGAAAGTTATTAATTTTCACTGCAGTAACTTACAGAGCTGACATAATGCCCAAATACTGCATTATTACATAGCCAGTGTTCTGAATGTTACCTGGATTAGACAGAGTCATATGCAGAAATGTCTAGAGCACTGGCAGGGTACACACACAAATGCCAAATGCACGCCTACAACACTTACTCCATTCTCCAAAATAACCACTTTATAAAGACAGCTATTAGGAGTTTGCCTTGCTTGGAGAAAACAGACATTACACCCTTGAAAGGCCAGTATTTATTTATGTTCACAGCTATGCACTGAAAATCACTTCTCTGCTCCTTCCACACCAAAATATCTCCACTACTTCAGCTATTTTTGCTTGTAACTGTTGGGCAGTACTTCAAGCTTTTGCAGGACAGCTGGTATCTCACCTTCCTGAAGCCAGATTTCTCTGCCCCCTGAAGAATTTTTCCCCCAAAGTATTCTTCAAGCACGTCTAATATCTCCTGGAAATCACATTCTCTAGTAAATAGAGTACACGGGGAGATAAATTCATCCCCAAAGGCCAGAAATCAAATGAATGAGGATTGAGAGGGCAGAAAGCCTGCAGAGGAATCAGTCACTGATTCCAAGCAGAAGGAGTGTCATCCATGAAGGTGGAAGGCAGCGTGCTGAGCTGCTGTGATTCAGTGCTCCCTATGACCCACGAGTTTCCAAAGGAAATCACAGCTACACAAGAACTCTGTAGAGAAACATTCACAGACATAAGGTTTGCTACAAGGATAACTCAGCTGAGAATTAGCAGGTGTTCTTTCCCACTCTGCAATTAGTGCACTTGTTAGTCTCTGACACTCCTGCAGCAATCCTGTGTGCCTGAAGGATCCAGCAGGATGGAAGGAAGGAGGACGAGCACCACAGCACCAGGTAATGGTGCTGAGGGAAACCCTGTGTTATCCCAGGAGCCACTAAGTGGAGCTACTAAGTAAGCATGGTAAAGGACACTTTTGGTTTGATTCTTAAAGCACATTTAATGCTATCAGAAAGGCTGTTGAAATTCCCACAAAAAAAAAAAAAAAAAAAAAAAAAGGAAAACAGGAAGTATCAAAGTAATAGCTCTGGTTGTCCAATTCTACACTGGAATACCCTCAGTGTCTTGATCTACTTAATGAATGGTTGACTGATTTTTCTCTTACAAGGAGTCATTTTATTCCACTTATTTCCCAATCCTATGTCCAGTAATTGAGTTGTGTTGTGCCCCACAATGTCTCTACAAGTGCATGGCCAGGACTATCCCTGTCACGAGACCCTGACTACAGCTGAACCTCTGGAGGAGAAGTCTCTGGAAAGCAGTGTGGATTGTTGGCTGGAATGTCAGGAGATGAAGTGTTAACTCAAACTGAGGAGTCACTGCTTAGCCACGAATTTCCTGAAAATGTCACAATGCTTTCTGATCAGAAGTAGGAACTGCTACATCCAGGGGATAGACTATGTTTTTCCCTGGCTGTCACTGTGAAGTAATTGAATGGAGCTTCCAAGGAATCCCTTTTGCTCACCTAATTAATTTTGTTTCAAGATGATAAAAGAAGAGCCAGTGTCAATATACTACACACAGTGATATCACATAGACTTCTCTCTGTCACTCCTAATGCCAAAAGCACTGTCATCCAGGCCCAGAGTCAAGGAGAGAGCTCTACCCATGGCTAAACCTCAGTCCTGGTAATGCCAGGGTAAAACAAACTAAATCCAGGTGCTTTGAGAGTGAGCTCTCACAGTTTCTCTAGCAGCAGCATGGAGGTGCCTTCACCTTGCTCCCCACACAGCCAGGGAACTGCAATTACTGTGTACATGGCACATTCAACAGGGATTTTTTTGCCATGTCCTCTACAGGAGGTTACATTTTAGAGCTATCTTGAAAATGCCACTTTTGCAGAAAATGTTATCTATCCAGTGCCAATTCTCAGATTCAGCATGCCTCAGTAATCTATGGTCCAAGGTAGTGGTTCCACACTATTATGTTTGATGCTTTTGTCTGAACATCAAAGAGCTAGGAAACTTGGAGTTGTTGCCTCCATGCTCACAGCCATCACTGACATCATCAAAGTCACCGCTCTCTTAGCACAACCACGAAGTCTGTGTGTAGAGCATTCTAAATGATGCCCTCAGCACCAGAGCAGACCCTATCTCTTGCACAGAACACAGCAAAATCCCCATAGGAAGCCACTGTATTGGTGCAATTGTAAATACAGGACATTGTATTCACAGAGAAGTAGGTTTTAAAGGAATTGCATTTATCTAATGTAGGGGATGCAGTGCATGGGCTGAGGCTGGAATTTGTGCATGGTGAGGACACTTAGAAACACCTCATTCAGGTACATTGAAAGAAGCAGTCACACATGGGCCTAGTCCAAAGCACAAGGAAATCAGCAAGTGCTCAAAATTCATTGCACAGTTAAGACAACATCAGGGATGGTTGTCATGACCTCTTCTCAGGAATGAGCTGAAAAGATATCTCCTATCACAGTCAGTAGAAAGATGAGCCTGACTCACCATTAAGGTAGCCTGATCAAATTAAGTAGACAATTCCATCAGAAACTCAAATGGAATTTTTTGAGATTTCCATATGTACTAGCCCATGACAAAGGACTCAAGTCAGTTAGCCAAAGAACATCTACAGTGCATGTCAAAAGACAGAAATGCAAAATACATGACCTCTCCTTATTCCCATTTAGGGTGGGAACATGAAGGGAGTTCATTAAATACTTTGCTGAACATATTTCCAAAGTTTGGCAATGGACTTTACTGCAATGCACAAAAATACTTTTCTGCAATTATGCAGTGCTCCAAAAATACCATAATATTTATAAAAGCCCTAACTAGAACCACTCAGTAGTTCAGTGAAACTATTGTTTCTTCAAAGGTACTGCAGCACAAACTTCCACTGATTAATTGCACAGGTCAAGACTTTTGACTTTTAAGATCTTTCCCAAGCACTGCCCTGCAGTACCACCATCAGTTCCACGAGACATTAGCAATCTGGTTCCTGAAAGATGGTGAAGTTAAAAGCTTCTTTCATCAAGATCAGTTAAAATTAAGCCATGTGGTTCCCAAGCATTAAAAATAAATAAATAAAAAAGATATTTCTCAATAGAGCTTTGTAATCTTTTCAAATACTAGAAGGTCACTTGTGTTTTCAAGGCCATTTAGCAAGGTCAGGTTGTAATGAGCTGCAACTACTTTATTTGTGATTTGTGGCTCTGAGGGATTAATTGTCCCCACTCTGTCTCATCCAGAATCTGAGGCCGAATTGTCAAAATGATCCATGGCTTTCGTCCCCAGGCCCATGGTTTCATTATTAAGGTGCGTTCTAATCGATAGTAGCATTTTTAACATTTTGCCCCTTACGTTTTATCAATCCTTATTATCTAATGACCAATACTGAACTGGCACAAGGTTTTTCAGAAAAACACTGACAGATTACAACAGGCAGTCACATGCATTTGTAATTAGACTTCATTACCATTATAAGTGCTGGATGGGAGCAGAATAGAAAGGCAGGAGGAATGCACCCAGTTCACAGAGCTTGTCCCATTTCTTAGAGCCCAACAAGAGTCTGTCTTAATTTATTAATAAATAAAAAATAACCTCAACAACAAAATTTTGGGATCTTTTTCAGGTTAATGTGTTCAATTTATTCCACGCCACTGGCCTAAGTGGCATCAGAAGCTTGGAGAACTGGTCAGCCATCTAGAAAATTATGAAGTTCTCTTTTGACAGACAAAATACCCACTGCAAAACAAAGCAAGTTTGTTACATTTCACATTCTCAAATTTGATTATTTGAATTACTTTGATTCTTTGTCAGAGTTTAATCTGTTCTCACACTGATGAAGCAAATAAGAATGTTAATTTTCATCTCCTCTGCTGGACACCAGAACTATGACAGATAAAACTGCAACTCCTCACCCAAAATCATGGCTGGTTTAGAAAGAAAGCTGAAGGGACAGATTCTCAGATGGCGTAAGCTGGCCTAGTTCCACTGAAGTCAATGGAAATACACTCATTTACGTGTCCTGAACATCTGGTCCAATAGCGATCATTAACAGAATATTGCCCAAGAGCAACATTTTCCAAGCTGCAGAAAAGCTGAAATAGTTATTTTAAATTCCATAGCATTCATTCTCCCTCCTTTTCTATTAGAGAGTCCTGGGCTGACTAATGAAATGGCATGCTCTGGCCTCCTGGCTTTCTTATTCAAGGAATGTGGCCTCCTTCCCAACCTGACCTTGTCAGAGCACGCAGCTTCCATCTCTGGACAGAATGTAAAACTGCAGGCTACACACAAACACGTACGAGAGTTCCATTAGGAACAAAATGGGGCACTTGGCATTTCGCTGACAAACACAGAGCACGCAGTGATTTAGAACTTCAGCTAAATATGGTGTCACTTAAGGAAAAAAATTTAAAAATTAATTTTCCAAACACAGCCTGAAATGACATACTAGTTTGTAAATTCTGAAAATCTAAAAATTATTGCTGACTTCAGTAAGCCTGGAATATTATTTCTAAAGTCATCAGATTTGGGATTTTTGTGAGATTCTGGTCTGTTTGCTTTCTGATCCATATGCTTTCTAGCCCTTATGATAGTTTTGGAGTAGATTATTCTATTTTCTTTCTCCAAAGAACTTTTAGAGGTTGTTGGAAAGAAAAACTCCTAAGCAAACTGTCCACACACACAGAAAATAGACAAATGGCTGTCATGACTCCTTGACTTCACAAACTAGAAATATTCTTAATCACTTGTGTAACCTAAGGAAGTTTTTCTGCTTTGCAGAAAAGGCCATAGGGCCATTTCAGTGCTAAGATTATCTAAACCCCACCACCTCAGCTGGGTGCTGAAGTACCAAGGCCTGTCCAAGGACACTGAAAGTTTTACAACTCACACTGCGCTTATGGATGAGGGAATTGATCCTTCCTTATTACAAACAGCAAAGGCGGTAAAGAACAGTACCCAGCCCTAGATTATATTTGTCAGTTACACAACAGTTAGAGGTCATTAAATGTCTAAAACTTCTATTTTGAAAGGATTTACTGCTCTTCCCAGCCAACACCTGGTTTCTGTTCTGTATTGACACTGTTTGCCCATTTCCATTTCTCTAATTATATTCCTATTAGATTCCAGCTATTGAGTCCTTTCTTTTGGATCATGGCAATTTACAGCAAAATTTTGCAGTCCCTGCAGCAGCAAACTTACACAGAAATTACACAATGGCATTCAAGAAAAATGTTTCAATAAATCGACATTGTATCCAAAATTTTTCCCATAAAATGAAAGACGAGTCCAATGAGATGGGGAGGATGATATAAAGAAAGTAAATCCAAGATAAGTGAAGTTTCAAGTACAACAAAACATGTTTGGTAAGTTTATAATACTAGAAACACTTCACACTGCATTCCCTTAAAAAGCACACAAGAGATGGTTGTCCAGAAAACCTCAATCCATTAGAGCTGGCAAAGTGAATTTTGGAGACCACTTTGATTAAACATAATCAGGTGTACTGACAAAAATATCTGTCTTTCACAGAGGTTATTTGCTAAGCATGGAGATAATGCTATATCTCAGTTAGTACCTATGCAGTAAGGTGGCATTTATTCGTTTCTGTACAGCATCTCAGCCTCCCAGGTTTGGACCCATGTGGATGTGTTAGACCTTGAATTTCCAAGACTTCCATGCTGCTACCAAAGCAGGGCAAGTGAGAACAAGCATTTTTTTCTCCTGAAGCAAAACACTTATGCAAGAAAATGATGAGACTTAGAAAGAAGGCTACTATCATTTGAATACTGCCTTGACTAGAACAACCAAAACAAACAGATACATGTTCCCCCATTTCACTTCTTATTTCTTCAACAAAATTTCCAGTGTTTGCTTGAGCCACTGCCCATTACTCACAATGTTTGAACTCAAAGAGGAAAGGGTAATTAGGCCAGCAGCTATGCCATTTCACATTTTTTTACAGTAACCTTGTCAAGTCTGCAATTTCCATTTCTACACCCAGAATACTTTTACTTGTAAATAAGAAGGTATATCATTTGCCATAAGTGATAGAGCCATAAGTGATACCACTTGAGCATTTCCTCATGGGAAATGTATAGGGGGAAAAAAATAACATTCAGTCACTGGATCAACATAGAAGTTTTCCAATTTTTCTATTACCAGGACATTGGGATAACACCCAAAAAAATGTGGGACTTTCTGGTAAATGCAGCAGTGATGAGTGTTTTCTCAAAATGATGAATATTCTAACTCCTGGAGGATCCACAGCAAAGAAATACCTGCCTGGTGATACAGATTTTTAATGGACTAATCATGCCATCAGTCCTGTGAGGGCAAAACTTAACGTGCCCTTGCATTAACAGAGCTTCTGAAAGAGTTACTCAAACCATCCTTTCAACAACTTGAGAAACTTCACTGGATGTCAGGCCCTGAAACACCTCTTAAACCCCATGCAAATAGTTATTATTTTCAAAGTATAACAGCACTGCAATTATTCTGAAATTGAACTCGGGAAGATATTCTGTAAAACTAAAAATATAGACTATTTTGAGTGATTATGGCAGTCCTGGGAGAAGGGCATCAAGACTGCCACTGTGATGAAAATCAGCGTAGCTAAGATGCTCCACTACCTGTTTCCACATAAATATTTTTCAAGTAAATAAGTCACACTCCAAGTGAACCAAGTCAAAAACAGGTCTATAAAATTACTTTCCAGCCATCCCAATATAGGAAAGACAATCCCTGATTTTTAGTAAAGGTAAAATTATTTTCTCTACTTTGGAAAGACTTATCCCACTCCCTAAATTTCACTTGCATTCAAAGCAATGCTCCTATTTCAACAGTTTTACCTGCCTCCAGATTGAAAATGGTGGCAATTAGAGAAGTACAGGTGAATTTGTCCTTTCCCAGCATTAGTGTACTCAGTTCCACTCTGTTTTCTTCATCCTTCTGAGGAAGGATTTCCCCAATTAATTAGGAAGGCCTTGCATGATAAGGAACAGATTTATTTCAGCTCGTTTGCCATGTGGCCAAAAGGTGTCTTATAGCAGCAGTGTTATCACATACCTGTATTAAAGTCAAGCTTTTATCCATTCTCTTTTGCACAGAAGAGAATGAATCCTATTCTAGTTCTCTTTGTGGCTCCACTCATTTTCATTGAGGAGAGATTACAGGACTGAGGAACAGTCTTCAAAGATTTTTGAATGGGTAATTGAGAAGGGCTAAATGAAAAGTAAATGTAGGTGAAGCAGCCCCTAAGTTGTACACACAAGATTGATTAGCAACATGCACACAGCTGCCAGCATGTGCTCAGAACTGCCTCATCTCTGAGCTGTCTGAAGAGCAATGCAGAGTATTATACAACATGCCCGGCTAAAATTAAATTTACAAAGGTTCACTGTTTAGAGTGTTCACTGTTTAGAGGTTCACTGTTTGATGCCTGTTTAGAGATCCTACCACTATTAATGAAGGTGGTGCAGAATTTCAGTTCAAAGTATGCAGCCTGCTTTCCTTGCACTGTTTCCTCTTGTTTTCCTGGTAAATTACAAACAGCTAAACTCATATAGGACATTCAACATGGTAGGTTATATTGGGAAATACTTAAATAAGAAATGGCTTTGTTTGCAGACATATGAGAAGGAAAAGATGTAAGAAGTTGTAAAAATGTAAGCTTCCTTCCTCTATCTCTCAGATTTTTATTTTAGTCACTTGGTACATTCAAGAGTTGGAACAATCTATGTCCTATTTTTAGTATTTGTCAAGACATGAAAAAAACCAATAAAAAACAAATAACAGCAGGTTACAAGTGTGTTGAACTATTGGACCACTTTATCCCATCTATGAGTGTCAGAAAATTCAGAGCACTCTGTGACTGGAAACATCAGCTCAGGTACAAATTCACTGACCTCAAGCACAAAGTTCTAATTATTATGAGTTTGGCAGGTTCTCTGAACAACAGAAAATAAAAGTCATAAATACTATTGGGACTTTTTCCATCTTCCCACTTCTGGGGATTTCTGGAAGAAGCAAAAAAGCCCTTGTGCTCCTGTTATGTTCAAACTGGTTTGTATTTACAGGAGTTCAGAACGAAAAGTATCCTGTGACCTAAAAGGCTGAACATATTCTATCACAGTATTGCTCAGTGCTCAGGGCAATTCCCTTTTAAGCAAGGGTCTTCTGAGCAATCTTGCTTTCCTAATTCATAAACTACACAAAAACACAAATTCTCTCTAAATATTTTTATATTATATCCTTCCTATTAACATTTCTTCTATTAACTCTGTTAATAGCAAATGTTGTACAAAACAACAGCACTATTCATTCCATCTCCTTCTCAATTTTTTAAAAATTATTTTAAGCAGGCAAGGATTATGATTACAAATCTAGCTGGATCTTCAGTCTCACAGACATCCTCCAAACCCAGCAAAGCTTGCCAGCCCTTAAAAAAATGTCTACCCAGTTCCTCCATGCTTGCTGGATTTACAGGGCAGCCACTATCTAACTACACTCTGCAACACTAAAAATGGGGAAGGCAAATGGGACAAAAAATAATAGACAGCCATTGGCTTTTGAGAAAATCCCAGCAGCTTTTACTACCAAACAGATTAAAATATGCCTTCATTTTTAGGATTCCACAGGGGAAAAAATATTAACAAACAGAAACCCCAGATTTCCCTTTCTTTTTACACAATTAAAATAAAACTACCTACTCCCAATGAAGCTAAGAAGTAAACAAGCCTCAAAAATCATCATTGTGATCATTCAGGGTTTTGAGGACCCTCAGAATTTCTCAGCTAGACCTTCTTCAATGCCAGAAGCAGAGGCACTGGAGCAGCCCAGGAAGGTGTTATTCACACTAGTACAGCTGGCAGAGCCTGTCCTTGCTACCACAGGGTGAGATTCATCCAGCCTAGCTTCAGACACTGAAAGGTTACACAATGAATTCTGAGTGTGCCACTGTAGGCATTCCTACAGTCAGTGGAGAGAAACAGGCATCTCCAGGGGGCAAGTTGCCTGACCTGCCTATTTTAGGCTGAGATGAATCACTCTCTGAAGGTGCCCATTTTTCCTCAACTGACTGTAAAGTGAATCTAGGGTGACTTCCCCAGCCTTTGATATCTACATTTCTGATATCTTGGTGGAGACATATGAATTTCACCCACAATTTCCAGACCTCAAAGCCAGCATCACTGACAAATTAGCAGTGTTATGTATCTATTTTTGAAATGAAAACTTTCACTCCAAACTCCTGTATTATATTTCAGTTGACTTTCACAATCCTGGCCCTTATAGAAACAACACCTTTGTTTTAATCAGTCAGTTTCCAGATGGTAAATTCACACAATAAACACAATTAAAAGGCAAAAATGAGTTTGACTTTGCTGAAGTAATAACTCTTGGGTTCCTTATGTCCTACTCAGAGCTGACTTACACCAGGTAGCTGTTCTGAATCCACCAGTAAAGCACTTTCAGCCCAAACACCTTTGTTGTTATAAACCAAAACTCTTTCACAAGTAACCACATTTTTCTGCTGAAGTTTGATATGAAATTTCAGTTTTTAGTTTTAAGACTTCATAACAACAAATAAAGTCATGGAAAATATTGAAAGAGAGAAAACCTGCTCCATCTATCTCCAGTTCATAATGGAACTCTTCCCATCTATGCATTTTTCCCATGGGATAAGGTCCTACAATTCAGGAAGGTCCTTTCAATTATTATTTTTGAGCAGATGATCCATCACAGCAATAATCACCATTGGCACTGTAGTCACAGATATACTCCATACCTAAAGGCTAAAAGAACCCTCAGATAAAATCCAATCCATGATCCATCAGCATTTAATTTAGATGACAATCCTGTATGCTTTTCTTTTAGTGACAAATCCTTACCATGTCTTTCTCCACTGATGTACTCCCAACATCCTTCTCACCAGACCTGAATGAGCAACATCATTTCTGCAACAGAAAAAACCAAAATTGTCCTATAAGTACTATATTACCATCTTGGTTTTGTATGTTTTTGGTATATTTTTCTTGTTTTTTGGAAAAGCTGTAGCTAATAAACTGTTGAAATTATAGTTAAAATTATACATGAGAAAAACAAAAGGGAAAGTAAGATGAAATAACCTTTTTACTACTAACGAAAACTCTCTTCTAATCTTGTTTATTCTTAATATATCACAAATATTATCACTAGATAAAAGAAAATAAGTTTTGGCAAACAACCAAATAAAACCATCCAAAAGATTAATCAGTTTCATTCAACTCCATCCTGTGATTTCAGTGTCCCTACCCCACAAGATCACTCTGCACCATGTTGCTGCAGTGCAATCTGTTTGCTCCAGTGTGCCTGCAGCAGTCACTCAGGTTATCAGGGATCTGATTACTGATCTTCCTGCAGCTGCCCTGTGGCAGATTCTCCTCTCCTGCTCATGCAAAAGCAGAATCCCAGAGTGACCAGACTGGGAGTAGTGCTGGCTCCAGATGCTCAACCCACACAGGAATTGTCATCTTCCAATTCCTACCCACTTCCTGAATTTTAGTAATTTTAAACCCTGTTGCTCTTAACTACCTGCAGTCAGATGCTACACTCAGTAGTTCTTTTAGGGAAGCATTTTGCAACATTTTGCATGATTCACAACAGTTTCACAAATAAATAAAGCACAGGTTTAACTAAAGCCTGATCTCAAAAGGGAATAGCAGAGCGTCTCTCTCAACAACAAATACACTGAATATTCTATAGAAAGACCTAAACCATAAATCACTAAATTTATTTCCCATGCAAATGTTTTATTGAGCTGGCTGCAGAGGGGAATCACTGCCACTTGGAGGCCAGTCAGGACAAAAATAAACTCTTCATTTACCTGGGTAGCAAAACCATCACCTGTTACACAGAAGGCAGCACTGCCCCTCCCTGTGGGCCAGGCACAGCAGCAATTCCTGCAGTGGTACCTGCACTAACTCTGAGCAGCAGGCTCTGGCCAGGCTCAAAAGAAATTAGGTGTTGTATTGTCTGTTTCGTGGATCCTGTCAAATCTGTGCTTCTTTAACAGACCTATGGGCCACATTGAACATATACAAAACTTCAAATGACCAAGCCTGAAAGGGCTCCTGGCCACAGCTGAAGAACCCACAAATGAAGTCTTAAAATGGCGTGACACCTCATAGCTCTTGGAATGGCACTTAAATACAAAGTTTGACTCCTCACTGTATCTTAAAGAGCCATCCTGATCTGGGGGGTCCAAATCTGGAAGAAACAACAGGAATACAGGCAGAACCTGACAGATTTTCCCAAGTGAGGAAAATGGACTAAGTCTGCCCGGGGTCAACACATGCAGACAACAGTGACAAGGTTGGACCTGTACAGTCCACAACAATCTAGGTAAGAAAGGAAGTGTACACTCATTAATATTACCTAATTAAATCACCAAAGAAATGATTTGGATTGCATTATATGCAGAAAAAAAAAAAGACTTCCTAGAGGATGGGGAGAAGGTGCAAGAATTGCTTTTCAAATGCAGTAAAAATAGCAATAATTCTGCTATTATGCCAAGACCTTTCACTGCAGGACAAGTTTTTATTACCAAGATATAGACTCCCAAGAAAATAGATTTATAGGGGGCACGATGACACTAATCAGAAATCCTTATGAGTGTCCACAGAGCACAACCCACAGGCATTGAATGAGCTCATAAAATCAATCACAGGCCTTTGGAAATGTTTACCTACACACTACTGATTTTGTTAAAGTCGGTCAAATTTTAGGACCAGGTACCTAGATTTTAATATATCTCTTTAAGGCTCTTTGTTTTGGGTTATAGAGAAGAGAAAACATGAGGCAATATCTACCTATACATGTCCTATAAATCACACCACTTGGAACTCTGTCTCTCATAGTAAAATAAAACACCATGATATAAAATTAATAGTGACTCAGAGAAAATACATTTTCCGATAGGTGTTGGGAGGTACTGGCAGAAATGAGCCAATAGTCTCTGTTAAATTTCTAAAAGAAAAAGGTCAAAAACATTTTGTCTCCTTTCTCCACCTTCTTTCTCAGTCTAAATTGCTTCCAAAGTTCACAATACCTTAACAAAAATAAAATTTGGCCCCACTGAGACCAATAACGAAGTTTCCACTGAGCTTTCTGGAGACAGAATTTCACTTTTGGATAGCAGCATATCATCTTAAATCATGGCTTGGTCCCCCTTGCTCAAGTCTGAGATCAAGCACGTTTATAAAGTGATGACTGCAGGATTCCTGGAACCAACGTGTTCCATGCTAAGATTTTCCTCTGTGTGCTCAGGAAAACAAGGTGTCTGGTTCAGACAGTTGGTAATCTAAAACCAAGATCTGCTAAAATTTATGATCAAACTGCCCTATTAAAGAAAAAGGCACCTCTCTTCGGAGCAAATATTCCCCTTGGTGGGTAGAAACTAATCCCAGATGAAGAAAAAAAGACAAGCCATATTGCTCTGCTGTCAGGAGTTCAAAGAAACCCTGCAGTATAAAATATCTGTAATGTGTGTCGCTGAATCATTTTCAGCCCTGAAATGTTATTAAAGTAAGAATTTCACTTAATATGAATATATGCAAAATGCAACATTTTTTCATGCAAAATGTATTTACTTATATTGCTTAGGAGAATGACAAGATATTATTCTGGACTATCAATCCTAGAATTCTGCTCCACAGAGAATATGAAAAACTTAACAGCAGAGAAACAAACCCCCATACACTTCATACATCACCAGTGTTAATTATACAATGTTACAAAATAAGGTTAAAAAAATATTCTGTCCCTAAAGCTTTCAATTTGCTTTCTTAAGCATTAAGTATTTTGCCCTATTTTGTAGCGTGCACAACTAGAAATAATTTTGCAAGATTTTCATGTATGTTCAATAAAAATGCAAATATATAAATCCCTATCTCTGAACAATAACTCAGGTTGATGTGTATTAAATAATATTTCTAATAGATTGCAAAACAGGAAATATATGAAGCACATCCTTTAAAAACAGTTTCAAAAAAATACTACATTCTGCAGCTTTGAAGGGCAGTAGATGAGAGGCTGCCAGTTTTTGCTGTAGATATGTAATTCTAACACCTGGCCAAAAGCTAGTTGAGATAACTACTTCCCTTGTTCTTAATGAGCAAACCCAGCAACTTCAGGACCTGGCCAAAGACACATCAGTGACTATCAGCAGATGAAAGAAAGCACCACAGCCTTTTACAAAGTTCTGCTGTGAACCAGCTTCAATGACTTTCCAGGCAGCCTACCTGTTTTGTTTGCAGCTTTAATACACTGGTGGCTACTTATGCAAAAAAGGCAAAAACTAATTAAATTTGTTTATGTATGTTATCGTGTGGAGCACTCATTTCCAGACATCAAGCTATGAATCATTAAATAACTGCTAAATTGGTCTCCTGGGATAGATCATGGCTCAGAGTTGGGCAGGCCCCCATCCCACCAAAGCCAGGTGTGCTCTGCAGTGAGCAGGCATTAAAACTGTTTAAAGGCCATGATTTGGGTACCCAGCCAGGTCTCACACTGTGAGGTGAGTGGTAGGAAATCATGAAAACAGTGACAGCTCTCCTGTCAGACTTACTCCTCTGTTTGATTAATGAGGGCATTTGAAAGACAATTAGCCAGAGCAGGTTTGGCTGCAACTAGCTTATCAATCAGGCACCCTCTATTAAAAGCACTACTGCCTTCTTTGTTTTTGGTTGCAGGAGAATTGTATCAATGATACACAAACAACAAGGGACCTTTACATGTCATGCAAAAAGAAGAGCACAATGTAGCAAATCACAACTGAAATAGTAAAAAATAAAAAATGCTTTGCAAGCCACAAGCCACTGGTTGTTGGGAAATCATCACTGCAACTTCCACAGAGATTTTTGGCTGGATTTTGTTTCTGCATGGTGAATTCAAGGCTGCACAAATATATCAGGTACTTCCAAGCTTCTCAAGGACAGGTTTATGCTAAGTTTTCAACAACAGCAAAAATGAAACCAAACTGCAACTGATTCCATATGTAACAAAAAAAAAAATCCTTCATTAGAAAACCTACTATGAACCTACTCTGAGTTTCAACACATTTCAACTAAGAACTGTTTCAATTTTTTTTAAAAAAGAACTTGTTGCAATAATTCATCAGTTTGATTTATTCATCAGTAATGCAATCTCTTTGCTTTCCAACCACCAACACAGGTAGCATTTAATACTGTACTTTGCTTAGGCAGCTACTCACCCAGGAACATGTTTCATTCTTTGGCTTAAATGAGAGCTTTGCTTCAAGTGGAGTAGTCCTTGAATTCATGTAAGTGATCAAAAATACGCAATGGACAATTTAAACCATGTCTGAACCTTTCCTGGAGATTTGCATTTCCATCAGAACAGTTTTTATCAAACTAAGGAAAAGATTATTTTTGCCTGTGAATGAGTAAAAACCAAATTACTGACTAATGTATTTATACTGCTCTTGATGTGAATAAATCCAAGACTGAAAGGGTAGGATTGAGACTGAAGTGCAATGCACCACTTTTCCTTTCAGTTTACAGTTAATTTTCCCTGGCAATAGCAGATCAGAGGTATTTTTAATGCATGACTAGTGTAGTACTAAGTGGGTATATATGCAGTGCAAGGAAGTTGGTTTAATTTTTTTTTTTTAACCTTGCTAGAATCTGTTTCAGAAGTAAGCTCACAAAATACTTCATTGTGTGTGTTTGAATACGGGGATAATAAAGCAAGCAACAAATAAATCTTTGATTAGATTAGTTAGAGTACAAAGACAGAGGGAGATTCAGCCTAGCCCAAAAAACCCTCTCTGAAGCTTCCCTGTGTTGGCAGAATGTGACAGTCCAGCATTCATGGACAGAGAACTATAATTGTTTTTAAAAATTTGGAAGAGTTCCCACTGAGAACACACAGCTTGTCACCAGGTTAATCTGCAAAATCACTTTTGTTAGAGTGTTCAGCCACCTCAGTAAGCCCCAGCAGTGGCACCCACAAAGGGAGCACTGTTGTAAACTTGCCACTAGCAGTTTATACCCCCTGGCCCTGATCCAGGAGCCACTACAGAAAGCCAAAGGCTCTTTCAATGGATTTTAAATTGGTCCCTGCACTCCTCTAAGTTACAAAGGTGGTAATGAAGTATTGGGAGATGCAATAGAAAAATAAAATAAAGAGGATCTAAGTAGGTGGTGGATAACCAGTGATTCCCCATATTCTTACTGAGAAACTGTGAACAGTTTCTCATTTGTCCGTGGTTGTAATTGTAAACAAAAAGGGGACAAAGCCCTAAGTGCTGTGGCATGGGCCACATTTGTCTGTGGGCCAAATTCTTCCCAGCCTCACCATGGGAGCAGCCCTCATTCATGCTGCTCATTAAAGGGCCTCAGCTCTGAGCAAACCCCTGCCCCACACCTGGGCAAGAGCCTTGCCATGGCTGTGGGGCGCTGGAGAAGCCCTGGGGATGCACAGCAGGCCATGCCTGGGCTTCCTCAGCTCACCAGGTGCAGGCAGAGCTGCTCTGTTCTACTTTAATGGATTCAAATGGATTCAGGGTCCATTGGCTCTTTGCAAGGGTGTGGTAAATGCTGTGGCTGGGCTTCAACAAGAACGGGGCAGTGCTTCAGCAAGGGCTGGGTATAACCTGCCTGGCTGGCTTGTGGTCCTTTCAGGGGAGGGGAGGTCAAATGGACAGAAACAGGCCCACTATTTTTCACACAGATTAATACAGACTGCCAGCTTCTTCCAAATAACAAAAGGTTAAAAGGACCCTGCGCAAATGACAGAGACTTGGGGTCCTGTCATCACCTCTAGGAGAACAATTGTCTCTTCCTCCTCTTATTCCTCGGAGTCAGAAAGCATCCAGACACTTTGCTTTCTCAGCAGTTTGAGGAAAAAATGGCATAAAGAAGAATAAATATCCTGCAACTCATCCCAGGTATTCAAAATTTGAGGTCAATAGAAAAAAAAAATTAAAAATATACATTTTGGTACTGCACAAAAGATAGATTCTTCTGTTTCTCATCAGTAACTCACAGCCATTTGCTGCAAAGAACAGCTAGAAATGCCTTTTGCAGAAAGCAAGCAGAAATATTTATCAAGAAGCGATGACTGGTTGGACTGGTGCATGAGCACAGATGTGCTGTCTACTTTTATATGATGCCCAAGGAGGAATTTTGCAATGCCTGCTGCTTCAAAGGCTGAAACCTAAGGAAGACTTTGAAGGAAACACCAACACTTCCCATAGAGAAACTTGTCTTTCCCCTTATCTTCCAAAGGCGCCAGATCACTTTCCAAACACTACTGCAGACATTCTTTTTCTCTTAGGAGCCTCTTCATGTTTCCCTATTTGGCTTTTTTTTTCTGAAAGCATGCTTAAGGAGACTTAAGCTTCAAATCCAGAGACATTGAAGCTTTTGGAGAAGAGCATCACATTTTGAAGTGTGCTCTGCTGCCTGGGTCAAAGAACCTGAGCAATCAGAAGCAGAAATGGAAATTTGCCCCTCCAAATGTCCAGAACAGGCTGCAAGTTCCACATGAATATATAGGCATTTCCTGAGGGAAAAAGTGAAGGCTTCTAGTAACCATAATTAAAGACATTTATTCTTTCACTGTCTATTTCTTTGAAACTATGGCTAAGGCCTAGTAGCTTAATTGACTTTCATAAAGTCAATCCTGATTACAAGGTGCATAAAAATGACCTAGTATCCTTCTTCCTTGTGAGAAGTTGGAGAAATGCTATCTATCTGGGACAGATGGTTCTCACCTGAGCTAGAATGACAGAATATGCATCTTTGTTGACATTCCATTAACTACAATTTAGAAATTCTTCCTTAGCTTTATGCATTTTTAAATGCAAGTAAAGTTTACCTTGCTAATTGGTTCACTAAGTAACACATCATTGTTATTAAAAGGAGAAATGAAAACTTGCTGACCTAATATCCTCAGCTATGATTATTCTTGTCAATTATTTTATATTTGGAAAGGCAAACAAATGTTGTATATAAAAACTAAACACTGTATTTGGCATAACTTCAAATTAGCTGTCTCACCATGCTTATAGCATGCAAATTAAACGTCCTGAATAAGCATTAATCATCATAATAGGCTAATTATTGTCAGTTAGCTATTGAATAACTGAGCTACTACCCCCTGCAAAGAATTTGGAAAAAAATGTTAATAAGATTCTGGTTACCTAAAAGCAAGAAAAACATTAAAATTTTTGTCAGTAAACAATTTTTGAGACAAACATGTAGCTTATTTTAACCAGTTTGAGCACTATTCTGGACTTTCCACATATTTAGGCTTACTGTCTTCCAGTAAGTTATACTTAGTCCAAAAATACTTCTGTATCAGGATGTCTTTGTATCTACGTCATTTAAAATGACTTGCTGAGTTTTAAAACATTAATTAATATGTTAATAAACAGTTAATCTTTGTCTTCTCTGGACACGTGCACGGCTACCACAGTACTTACAGACAGAGAGGAACTTAAATGTTTTGCACAGGACTAAATGTTTTAGAAGTGATAAAGAATACATGAGTGTAGAACTGCTACTTGGAGACAGTGTGTTAGGGCCTTGGAGTATATATTTAATAAAGGAGTGATACATTCTTGAATGTAAATGGATATCCAGTGCTTAAATGGAACTGAAGCACTTTTACAAATACACAAATGCCAACACATTCAAAATTAAGTCTTAAACATTTCAAAATAGTTTTCAAACAAACTTGCAGTCAGGTTTCATTAAGACTGGCTGATATTTCTGCAGAGCATTTGTGAGGAGGACATTTGCCTGAGCGGATTCCTTTATATCCCCCTGCACAAGGTGCTTGTCTCATTTGCTCCAAAGCTCTCGCCAAGGGGCTCACGGCTGGAATGTCCTCACACTGCCATCAATGTGCTCACCCTCAGATTGCCCCCAGGACTGGGGAGAGGCATTGGCCCTACTCTGCAGATGGGCGTGACTTCAAATCATGAAATCAGAGCATGATTCCTATGATGTCCCAGAGAAAATATGTTGTCATCTTATTGCAGGGGTTCCATACTGTTGTCTCCTTATCACAAAAGTTCCATACCTTCTTGGTGTTTCTCACGGACATCTCCTCAGAGCACTGACTCTTTCCCCTTCACAAAGCAGCCACTGACTCCAATTCCCCTCTCACTCAGCCAACCCACTCTGTTATAGCATCTTCTTCTCACTGGTTACAGCTGTGGCCTGTTAAAGTCAGGCCTGTTCCTAATCTTTGATAATTGGCCCAGCTGCAACTCCTTAGGGGTAAGATTACTTTCTACACTATCTTTATTTTCTTATATTCTATTCCCCTACAGAAATGCATCTCAAGAGCAAGGATCACAACTTTCTCTCCCACCACCACCACAAGTGGTGTCAAAACAACCTCCAAGTCACACAGAAAAGCTGCATGGAACCACTAACAGCTCCAGGAGTACAAGTCTTCCTTTTAGTGGCTTGACCACGGACCATCTCAGGTGAAAAGGTTCTGTACTCTGGGGCTTTTATCTGAGAAGTTGCTTGTGTGCCTGCTCTTCTGCTTCATGACATTCTGCCTATAACATTGAGCTGAAGAAGCATGAACAACAGTGACAGGGACAAGCTGCCTCCCTTGATAACACAAAGGGTCTGTAAAAGAACGGTTAGCAGGGTATTGATTGGGAAACAGTTACTCAGTTGCTGGAGGTAAAAGTCACTTTCCAGCCCACTACTGCCACATCCAGGAATCCCACTGGCTTTTCTAAGCACACTTCCCTAAGAGCTCCAGTTCATCACTCTTGCCACTGTGACCTCAAAGTCTTTTAAGTCAGTGACTGTTTCACAGGATGCAGTTGTCATTCCTGTTGATATTTGTCTCCTCTGTACAGCCTTACACCTGAGTGTATCAAAATACATTTTATTCCAAGAAGGCAGAATCTATGTGACGCAAAGTGATAAAATCCTGAGGATGCCCTCCCTCATAATTTTCTACTAATCTTAGTCCAAAAATGTTCTTGGCCAGGGTATTGTGGCTTGGTGTCCATCAGTGAAGATGACACCAAACATTGGCAGAATCAGTCCTAGCAGGATGCCATTGGAAACATCCCACAGAGTAAGCACTCTTCACTGAAAATTCCTCTTTGGCACCTGCCAGGGAGGCCACTCTCAGTTTGTTTGCTGGATACTGCTGTGGCAGTGCTACTGCACCTCTTAATTCCAATGTGGCACCAGGAGTTTTTTTGAAGCCTAAATACCCTCTGTCTAGACAGTACATTCATTAGACCTACAACCACATGAAGAACCTGAAAGTTGGTTTTACAAGGTGCTCTCATCATAAAACTGTGACAGCCATGAACTTCACTTCCATTCTGTAATTCTTTATTGAATTCACGATCAACATTTCCATTCTTTTACCTGCAATCAGTAGCAAGCTGACTAATTTATAGAAGTCTAAACCATTCTGCTGGCAGTTCTGTACACTAGCACAATTTTATGACTTAGGTTTTAAAATATGCAAAAAAATCACCTTTTAATAAAAAATTAAGAGGTTGACCAGAAATCATCTCAGCAAAGTCTTTCAGGACTCTTGCACTGAGGTCACCTAAGCCTGCTTGAACTAAACTCAAAATGATTATTTTTTAAAGACCTTCTTTAGCTAAGCAACTAATGAATTTTAAAGTTGTACATTGCACTTATACAGTATTTGGACACATCACCATGTTTCTGTCCAAATGCAAGTTAAGGGTTTATTTAATCATATCTGGGAGGTTTTTTCTGCACTAAGAAGAATTTGGAAGTTTCCATCTAGTAAATGATCTATACAATTCTTTGTGTTCATGGATATTTGGAGACTATTTTTTTTACCCCAAACATGCTGCAAAAGCCATAGTACTTGATTCTGTCAGCAGCAATCATCATTTCTTCTCTTTTGAATTTTTATATTCCATTACTTCTAGTCTGAAAGGACTTTACAGAGATGTCAACTGACATGTGAGTGTACAGAGAGCATAAAAGCCACTTATTACAAGTGTGGCTTCTATTTCCCTCTGACACAGTAGAGAACATTTGGGTTTTTAAATCTTGAATACTCTTAAAATATCTCTCAATTTTCATTCCCATTTTTCTGTCTGCATTTTTCAATTTCCATTGAATCTCCATGCAGCTTCACTGTTTCATCAGACTGAGAAATTCTGTCAGGGAAGTCTAAGACACATCTATTTGGTCCCTTTGATGTCAAGGCAAAATTTCAACTTGCAGCTCTGCTGGGGCCCACCTGAGCAGCCCATACTTTGGTGATAACCACGAGATTTGGGACATTTCTGAGATATCCCATTTCTTTTGTGGCCTCCGTTACATTCCCAGCTTCAGCCAGGGTGAGATGCGGAGAGGAGCAGCATTTGAACATCAAGTCTCATTGAACTGTGGCTGCTGAATTACCTAATTACTCAGAATGATAAGATCAATGAGATATTTTGCCATAAAAATTTAACCCTTTCTTGTCTTGCAACTTGCTACTAACAGGAAGAGATTGCCTAGTGCTAATGGACTAAAGGGGAAAGATTTGCTGCTGAAAATAATAAAATTTGTGTTTCTCAAGAAAAGGAAATTATTCTCTTTTGAACAAGTTAATGTCAAAAGAATTTAAGCCAAACACAGTGGAGGGCTAACCTTTCTCTTTCATTCACATACACGCAATTTTTGATAAAAAGTATTTTTAGTTCATTTTAGATCAAAAGTCAGTCGTTGCTGAATGTGTGTGCTAAAATACATATTGCAAAAGCCCTGTAGGAAATGAGCAGTTTTACAGTACTATTGCTGCCAAAATGAATGTGAAATTGAATGCAGTCTGAAGTTTCATAGACTTTCTGTAGTGAAAAGAAATAGGACCAAGACGATTGTGGAATATTTTTTCATATTTCATAAAGAAGTTGTCCTTTTGTCCTGTGTAGCTCTGTGTACTCATAAAATCCACTTGAAACACAAGAAAGCAACAATTGAAAATATTAAGTACTTTTACTTAAAGCCAGGGCTTTCCTATTGCAAATAAAATTGTTGAACAACATCAGATAGATAACAACAAAGGATCCCAAGGATCCCAAGTCCATGCTGCTCACACAGTTCTGCATGATACTCATCACACAGATTAAAGCTCAAATCACCACATTAATCAAACCATCTATTTTGATGGGGGTCTTTTCGAAAAACTATTCTAAAAAAATCCATTCTAAATGCACAGAACTGGTTTGTTAAGGGCCAAGACTTATTTTGGAACAGCTGTTAAAGAATTACAATAAGGGCATAATCTTCTTGCAGTTCCAGCAGAACTTGGCATCAGTAGAAGGAATAACATGGTCAGAAAAGTATGAAAAAAAGCATCAACCATATACAGAATAATTTTCATCATCTTGAACACCAGGAATCTCAATAATTGTTACCCCACTTATTAAACTGGTTAGCTAGAATCATGCAAGCCCTGACTGCATTACTGAAATGTCAGTTCAAGGAGAGAATTATAGGCAGTACTTAGAATAGGACTGCAACAACCAGCCATTTAATAAGAACTTCCCTTTTTTAAAAATAAAACCCTCCACCTCCATCTATTATGCAATGCACACCAGAAGAATTGCTACATACTTGGGCAGACAAAGTACTTTGATAAGATGGACACATCCACTGATCGACAATTTGTCGACTATTATATGTGTTCAAGTAGTGAAATAGACTCCAGCTGTACTTAGCACCTCCTGGGTGATATAAAATAGTAAGTATTCATTATGACCTTTAGTCAGCTGCTTAATGGTAATACTAATGGAACTGCAATAAAATTTAGCTGACATACTGCTTAAGAATATTCTTAGGCTATTTTGTGGCATTAAGTTGGCATATGTAACTACATTTAAACTCTAGATTAAATAACAAATTTCCAATTATTAATAAATCTTACCGTTGAAGGACTATTGGTAGGTCTTGATGTGATAAAATACCTGTTCACAAAGAATATTTTCTAGCTAAATTCTAGCATTTAAATTCTAGCAAAAATTTGCAGACATTGAAACATAAAATGAATATCACTGTTTCTGTAAACAGCAGCCCAGGAAAAAGCTTGATTTACAGCCACAGTATGGTACAAACAAGAACGTGAACACACCAACCATCCAAACAGAGGCAGGGTGGTCAGGCTGCTGTGTTCATTCTTACCAGATTACCCTCCAGAAGAACCAAAACCTTTGAAAGGAAGAGATTTCTGCTTCGTAATTGCCCATGGCTGAGCTGCAATTCTGCAGAGACTTTATTATCCACAGACCTCACGGTCCTGTCCTGATCCATTCTTCTTTCCACTGGGATTCTACCAGATGACTGAGGGTCTTTACAAAATGTCTCGTTTATACTTCACAGACTGACAGAAAAACTCTCTAGAACTTTGCTAAGACTGCAAAAATGTATTGTAGGCCTGGGTATCAATTGCTACCTTTCCTTGTCAGTATGATCTTTAAAAATGTTGGATTTTTCATTATTTGTGCCCATCTCTTGCTCTCTCTCTTCAAATATGTTCTTCATGTGCATTGGAAATTTATGTTACATATTCTTGGGCCTGGATCACCTCCAACTTTGTCTCCCTGCTTAGCCAAACAGTTAAATAAAATAAAATCTCACAGAAAAAATTTTCTAAAGATGTTTAGTTCTCTGACCCAGCTCCTGGGTAGTGTATAAAAGAGCTTTCCATCTGTTATATCAAACTTCAGAGACTAAGTATTCCAAGATAGGTATTTCTGTAAAATGACAGGAATGAACTGATCTGGTACAGACTCAGTACCACCTCAAGACCAGACTAAGAGATTTTTTTTTTTCACAGGTTGAGGACAGCTTTCTGCAGAGAAACTGAATAATTTACTGAAATTTTAGTTTCCACGTAAGCATAGATATGCAAGCAATGAAAACAACTTACTTTTAGAAGGTTGAGTGGAAAAATAAATTTTCTTCCAACTTCCTATTTGACCTTAGGTTTTTATGTGTATTAATTTGACACAAACCCTATTAATTCTTTCAACATTTTCATACAGACCCTTCTTCCAACATTTTATCTGCATAATAGTATGATAAGGACAAAAGTTTCTTTCAGAATAATGTTCAGTGTCTGTTAGCCTTCTAGCAGCATCCTCTATTCTCCCTTTCAACATCCCACAGCCTGCATCCAACCCTGTATTAAATCTAAATGAATATGAGAAGAGATGATGTTACTTTTCTTCATTCTTAAAATAAATGATACAAATTTCTCTTTTTCTCATCCAAAAAAACCACAAACAAACAAACAAACCCTTTAAGAAACATTTGAAGAGACCTGTAGAATCTAATCTGTACACTACTTACAATTGTACACTCCTACATTCCTGATCATTCAGCAGAATACCTGCCTTCTGTGGTTCTGGTTTCCCTTCTACATCAACTTGTACCAATGAAATGTAATTTTCAAAGGGCTTATATTTACATAACTCCTGATGAAGGCACTGGTACAGGTTTTATCCTTTAAATTTCTAATCATACTGTCTGTTCATGTACAAGACAAATGTAATTGGGGGCACGAATCCATGTTATTTGCACATATTCAAATGCTAAAGCAGACCTTATCAGAGATGATTTAAAGAAAAGGGGAGTCACAGAAATATTGATTTTAGGTCTGCAGAGAACAATGATGAAAGACAATCTTTTTGCTACAGCTTTCTCTACGAAGCCATGACAAGCAAATATGTACAATTAATGAAAAGAATCAAATATTTTACATGAAACTTTTTGAAGTGCCAAAACCAGGCGCAACTTTGTTCCTTCACAAGTCTTACAACTGATTTCAACAGGAGGAAAACAAGAATTTTAAAATTCCATCTTGCATGTCTCCACTTTGACCACAAAAACCACATTAGAACCTACTGGTTATTGAAGCAATACCACAGCTACTGGCATGTGTAGGTGGACATTACTTATCCTTGGAGACGGATGGATGTTGTAAAACTAGGCAAATTCCAAGAGAATTCAGGTGACAGATTAGAGACAACTGCAATCCCAATTTTTCTCTCCCTGGGACAAAAGACACCAAAGCAGTCCCATAAAAGTAAACCACTTACTAATAGAGAATCAGGCTCTCATACAAACAAGTTTGCTCTTTGTGAGCACAAAGCATGCTGCACATGCTACTACAGAGAGAAACAGTTGAGAAATAACAACCTTATCCCATTCACTACTAGAACATAATCTATTTTGTGCCATGTGACAGACACAGACAGTGCCAGCACCAACACTGATTCCACAGCTGTCATAGGGAGTGATGACGGTGGTTCCAAAATCCCAGACTAAAAAATAAGGATTACAGTTATCCTGTAGTTCTCAGAATCTGTGCTGTAGCACAAAAATACACAACCAAGCCACAGAAGTTGATCCCAGCAGTAAGAAACTCAATCAGCTTTACGGGAAATGACTGCATATACCTATCCAAAAAAGTCTTTGTGGAGTCTTTTGTGTTCTATTAAGTCTTTTGTGCTTCTATTAATGACACGCAGGTCCATCTTACTCAGGATACACACAGTGGGACTGTGCTAGGAAGAGTCACGCAAAAATTCAGTGATGCTGGAAAAATCTTCACCTCCCATTAATGTCCCACAGCCTGAATCTCATGATCAGCACAATACATGAGTTTACTGCACTATTCTTTAGCAATCTGCTGCAGATGACTGCCATTCTTCATTGCTTCCCCAAACAACAAATTTCAGAATGCAAATTGTTTTTACAGGCGATTGGTTAGCCAGAACACCTCAGAGAGGCCAGAGCACAAGGCTGGCTGTAGCTTTGCTCTTCCCTGCATTCTTCCCAGCAGAAGCCAGGTTGGCCTTGCCTTCCTCAGAGGTGAGCAAAGCTGGAAGCAAACCATGAGCATCTCTGTCTGTGCTAAGCACCTGCAATAACACAGATGCATGCCAGGGGAAACAAGGCTACATACAGGGTCTCTATCAAACACAAGAGTGCCTACTGTCTCTGCTAAGAGCAAACTACTCAGATCACACACTTCCCAGCGCAGCCTCTTTTGAGAAACACCCACGTACAGTATTGCTTTGAATTGTTTTCTCCTTTTCCAGATCAGCAGCTAGAAACTCACCCATTTTCCATGCTTTCAAAGTTTTCTTTTTCTGCGAAGAGAAGGCATTACCACCTATTCTTTAAACTAATTAACTATCCCTTTTAGCTATAATTTCTCTTCATATAAAAACATTTGTAAAAGGTCTGTTTTTCCCCATGCCCCCTTTTCTCTCGTCTGGCTCTTCATTATGACCATGCCTAATTGTGATGAGCTGTCCACCATTTACTCCACAGGATTGTATAGAGCTTTGTAATGTGCCTGCCACTGATGCATTTACAATTGGAAGCAGTTAACTCTTTAGTCCTGCCTCCTTGTTCTAAACAATGGGCTGCATGACGAACTAGCACTTAGCCCCAATTAAAGATTTTTAAAAGTCTCCATTTTAAGCCTGAGTACTCCAAATTGAGCATTTGTCAAAGGCCCAGCCACAGCTTCAAATGGAGAGAGGGAAATCCTACTGAGGAGAAGAATAGGACTATCCCATCGGTTAGGGTGAAAGTTCTTCTCAATCAGCATCTTAACCGTGTAATCAGTATGGGATCTATTAGGTCTGCCTTATCCATACAAACCTGCTGATCTCCCCCAGTGCTGCCATCCAACAATGGCTTTGCTGATATTCCTAATTTCAACATTTTTTTTCCTGAGAGGAGTCTAACTCTTAACTGCTGAAAGACAGGGGAAAGGCTTATTTTCTTTTCTTTAGGTACGGATATGAATATGAAAGCAGCTCTTCTGCCTATATTAAGAATTCCAGTATTTTTGCACCATAAAAGTTTCTCAGAGCTTCTCTTGACATAAACCTATCAAAATACATTATCAGTAGAAATCTCTTTCTCTTCTATTTCCCTTTCTAGATAAGAAACCACACTCAAGAGCCATTTGCAGTTTCTGCAGTTCCAAGATTATTTGCCTCAAGTACCAACTCTGAAGTCAAGCTCCTTCACATTC
Organism: Ammospiza caudacuta; assembly: GCF_027887145.1. NCBI lineage: Eukaryota > Metazoa > Chordata > Aves > Passeriformes > Passerellidae > Ammospiza > Ammospiza caudacuta. The sequence goes on along the minus strand of NC_080598.1, from coordinate 15,231,575 downwards.
CCATTACAGGGTAAAATCCCCCCAAAGGACATGAGGGTGGTTCTAAAGACTTTTGTATTCAACTACTTGAATATATTTTTTTATTATTTTCATACAAAGTGCATACATCTTAAGAGTTGACACCTGTGGACAGATATGAATTAATGGTTAGGCCTCTTGATCAGCTTTGCACTGGACAGTGATTGTAACATGATGAATGATTCTTTTTCCAGTAGAAAACAGAACATAACAGTTGACAAATGTGCATAGACAGCTATCTTTCTGTGCAAAAATGTTCACATTTTGGGATCTTGATATTGACAATCTGTCCAAAATGGACATGCTAAAAACTTTGGTGCAGTGCTGATAAAACTTCTTTGTTGTCTTTTTGTCTTAAACACATTTTCTTTGTGCTCAGGATCTCTGTCCAAGTTGAAAGAACATAGTTTCAGAACACACAAAATGGGCTATTAATATCTACAATTAAAAACCACAGAAGAAAAAGACACAGTTTATTCTTACAAAAAAAAAAAAAAAGAGATTGTAATGAGGTCTGTCATATGAAAGAACTGCTGAAAAACTGGAGCTTTATTTTTCATCTGAGTAATAACAGCTAAGCTGATGCAGCAGGGCCACACACTTTTTTCACAAATTATATTTCCTCAAAAAAAAAGCAACATAACTGGGGAAACCTTGCTTGACATAATTTTTAAGAGTAAAATATTAAAATAACATCAATAACAGTATTTATCAATAAAAGTAGATTAAATATATTTTTATGCAAAAAAAATTACTTTCAGCTATGTTCTTGGACTCTGGGCTTTAAAAAGTTTTGGTTTAGGCTTGGGGTTTTTGGTTTAAATCAGTGCAGTCATACTGGTGATATTACTGTTGTTGTGCTGCATATCCAAGGCCAGATGTGCAAGTGAGTAAGGCAACAGCCAGAAAAACAGAGCAGCACATGAAATGAGCATCAAACTGCACTATTTCCAGTCCCCCAAAGGATCCAGGGAGAGAATTGCAGCACAGTGTACCTGAAGCTTAAGTGCTTTTCAAAATTACAAAAGGATTGTTTTAAAAGAAGTTACTATATGGGACTTTTCTCTCCCCATCTCCTGTTCACATTTTCTCTCCCATCTATTTGTTTATTCTGCTCTTACTGCTGTCAGAAATATTAGGATCTAAGGTGACAGAATTACTCCTGCATGTCAGCTTAACCTGCTCTCCTGGGAAATAAAAGAAAACCAAAAGCAAGAATGAAAAGAAAAAGCTCTTCTGTCAGTAGTACATTTTGTTAGTCTAGCTGCTCTCACAAATGGCTGAGAGACCACAGTGGGCAGAATGACTTCCTAATGGAACGGCTCAGCTCCATGATCACTGCACTCAGACCTCTGCTTATTCATGTGGGGAAAGTCCACACAAACTGAAAGCCTGTCCATAGCCGCAGATTATACTGGTTTTCCTTCAGCAGTGCCTTTGCTGCATGTTTTATCCACTGCAGAGGAAACTCAATAGCAAACACAAGCAGAATATTTGTTCAAGCTTCAAATCTGATAGTGAAGTTTTAAATCAGACCAATTCTCTGTGCAGATACAGCTTTTTTTTTCTTTCTTCAATTTATTTCTGCAACTCTGAACACCAGTCCATCACTTATTCACTGAGAACACTTAGCCCTCAATTATCACAGCTTACATTTTCACCTGTCTCTTTACCCGTGTTCAACTGACATATTCAAGCTCATCTCCCCAGCAGCACTGAGCAGTCTCTTAGATAACTTGTTCTTGGATACTAAAGTTTCCATTAGCATTTAACATTTGAGTAATCCTTGTATGTGTTTTGCACTAAATCTACTGGAAAGCAACCCTTTGCTTAGAACAGAGTTTTCTTAAAATGTATATAAACACATTTTTAAAGTTATCAAGCTTTCCCCTTGTCAGAGAGTAGCCCCAGACAAGTAAGCATCCCTTCATAAAAAATGAATAATACTCAATATGTATCTTCACAGAAGATTTCTAATCTACACAGGTGTACCAGAAGGTGGTTCCCCCTACCCTGACTGCAAAACTGTCCAAGACTACAGACAGCAAATATCTCCTTTCCTTTCTGCCTTATCACCCCAAATATCGTACAGGAAAATCAGCTTCTCATGCAGCACACAGGCAGGATGTGCCCTTTGTGCTCAATTAAACAAAGCTTGCTAAGGTTTCTCAGCAGCAATAACAAGAGTAGCACATCAGCTGTTTTCCACTTTCCTAGGGAAAGAGAACTGTGTATTTTCTATATGTTATTCTTAACTTGTAGGAGAGCACAATTTCCAATTTGAATCCCTCAAACTTCTGCATCTTCCTTTTTCTGTCTCTTTTTCTTATACCACCTAGGAGAAAGGGATCCTGGAAATTGTTTAAGCCTGAACTGTGTGCTGGGAGAAACCATACAATCCAGCCATGTTATTTATGCACTTACAAAACAAGCAAAAAACCCCAAGCCCATAATTTTCAGCCAGTGAAATGAATTTTCTTCTAGCCTACAAGAAAGCAACACATTTCCAGTTGTTAGGTTTGGGAGAAAGTCTGGTGCACTGAATAAAAAAAGGGGATTTTGTTTTGATAAAAGGCATTGTTCATTATTTGTGTAAAAGTATCCACCTCTAGAGCTACCCCAGTGTTTTAAGGTGTAGGACACAGTGCAAGACTCCCTGAGAAAGCAGAAAAGAAGAGCATAGGAAATCTTCTGCATCAAATCCAACTCACAATAAAGTTTATTATTAATACCCTCAGTTTCCAATACGCTCCAATCACAGCTGTGACAGCCCAAGAAGATTGAACTTTTCCCCACAATTCTCACTAATATGGCCTGCTACTTGGTCTTATTGTTATTAGAATAATTTGCTCCCAAGTTCTGAAATGAACTCTGTGCCCAAGTAATTAAAGCTCTTAAAGTTTCTAGTCCTTTGTTTAAAGAATTCGTCCTTGTGCTCTCTATGCCCCATCAGCTACCTAATTAGCAGAGCCTTTGCGTGATTAAAAATTCTCACAGAGATTCTGCTGGATATTTGCCTCTCTTAATGAGTGTTTGTGGACAGCTGGGAGCGGGAGCTGGTTCCCTCCTCCCAGGACCTCCAATGAATTCTGCAGACCTCTGTCAGGGCCCAGGAGTGAAAGCTGTCATTTTAGTAATGTGGATGAAAATTGGTCAAAAGCACTGTGGTCCTTGAGGAATGAAAGGCCTTGAAATATAAATGAAGATGAATATTCATATTTGGTTCAATAAGTGCCAACTATTAATATACATGTCTGTCAGTAAGAAAAGTCAGAACTTATTCAATTGTGCCTGGCATAATTTGGCTCCAAATTCACAATTACCTTCCTATTCTTTGCATTGCTCTTCAGTTAATTTTTTAAGTTAAAAACTTGCTAAAAAACTGAAAGCATTTCTATTACCATAAAAATGGCAACATCTATCCTTCTGCTAATTTATTGCCTATTAAGAATCACCTGTGGCTTTTACATACTGGATTCTAACTATCTTGCTCTGACTTTCCACATCTTATTCTCTTTGTCAACATCAGATTTTAAATCAGCCCCATTATATTCCTCTGAAAGTATACTCTCTTTCTTTATGGAAATTCTCATACAATTCCCTACCCTCTTGACCCTGCACTTGGTTTCCAAACAAATTCTAATTTCATATCTGCTATGATTTTCTAAGGGTATTTCAATTTTTAAGGACTGAAATATTGCAGGGGGCAGTTTTGTGGGGGTTTAAGGCTTCCTTTTTTTTCTGGGGAGAGGGTAATGGAGGGAATGGGAAAAGGGGGAAGGGTTGTCTGGTTATGTTTGATTGTTTTTCAAGAACTGCATATTCAATTTTGAGAAGGAAACCTAAAGACATTGAACAGATTCTGCCCTGTTCTTTTATTAGCAAGTCACTAATAATTTCTGAAACAGAAGGCTGGGATTCCAGAAGAATCCAAACTAGACAATCCTGCTTCACATGAGAGTGATCTCTTATTCAGTGACATTTGAGAAATTAGAGCTGAGTTTCCTAATCAATATATTCCCATTTATCACTTTGTTTCAAGCACCTGTGCACTGGGGCCAATATGCATACTGGACACTGAGTTCTTAGGAGAATAAAATGCATTGGAGAAACAAGTGCAAAGTGGGATTAATACTTGGTGTACAAAGGTAAGGTGATCAGAGAAAACAAACATTGAACAGAGAACTAGTTAGATCATATGCAAAAGAACTGAAATGTATTTTGAATTTCTGGTTCCAGTATCCAGGGGAAGAAGCAGTCAGCAAAATATTTGTTTGTTCCCTTTAACCACAATATTACAGACCATGCCGAGAACAAAAACCAGAGATATGACTACTGCGAAACCTGCTGCATCTCCAAAAGGCTACCCAGTGATTTAATTCAGCTTTACAGGACACCTAACAGGACCATATCCTGCAGAAATATGCCTTGCTACATGACAGAGGAGCATTTATTGTTTCAAGTTCCACTTGGCCAGGTGCCTGCTGACTGATAATGTCAGCTTGTCCCAGTCAGACACAGGCAGGGATCCGAGAGGCTGCGGCTGAGTGGGACAGTGTGCTGGAGAGGAGGAGGATAAGCACTGGGGCCACAGGGGAATGAGCCCAGAACCCAAGAGAAAAGAGGTCCTGGGTATTTTGGCACAAATGACCAGATTCTCCTCTCATTTATACTGGTCCCAGCCCATTAGCCTCGAGGTGGTACATCTGTGAAGCCTGTGGGTTCAACAGCTTTCTGGTCAAAGCTTTTAGGTTAAACCACTTTTTATTTTTAGCTATTTCTAGCCACATGTCATCAGGCACCTTTTTTAATGTGTGTGAGTAGGATATTGTTCTTCACTCTTCACAGTAGATGTAGATTTATTTAAGTAGAGGATGGTGATCAGCTGCTTTCATTGTCAGCTTGAAAAATGGAAGTAGCAAGTTAGGACAGGTGTGGGTGCACATTAGTGAGGCAATTAGGTTTGCAAATATTAATTTATCACTTGTAATAAGGTCATGGATTATAGATCTATATCCATGATACACCTATTATCTCAGAGGTTCCAGTTCAAAGGATCCAAAACAAATGCAGGGGGAAGGGGTATCATCCTTTTTGAAAAACTGTTTTGGTTTGCATGTTTTCAGCCCACCTTCCAAAAGCTAACTTCTCTTGGACTGAAATTAAAAAGCCATAACTCCACCTTTAAAGCACATTAAACCAAGCAGAAGAGACATGACTCAAAAATGCAACCAGAGTGGACTGAAATACTGCAAGCATTTTAGGCTTATGATTAAAAATTACCACAATTCCACAAAGTCTATTTTTATTAGTGCTTGCTGGTTCATACTTGCACAGTGGTCATAAGTCATGAAATCCCTTGCAACAATGTGTCATTTTACAGAACTCCTTAGAGTTTATTTGGCTCCTGGGGATTTAATATCCCTGCAGTCTCTGTTAGGGGAAAAAGCCATTTGCATTACAACTACTATTGGTCAATTTTTCCCCTACAAATGTAATAAACATTAAAAAAAACCCCATCAACAACAACAACAAAAAACCCAAAACAACAAAAAAATCCCCAAACCACAAGTCAATTTAGAAACTACTGAATAAAAACATTTCCAAATATTTTCCCCACCTCATTTTCTGTGACTTGATGTAGACCATTACCAGAAAGTTCCTTGAATGTAGAAATTGTCATACCAGAGCAGACTAAAGGTCAGCTAATTCCATCTAATTTGTAGAGATTAGCAGCACACAGGTGCTTTAGAAGGCTATTTAATACAGTCATGTGGGCAACTACCACACAATACAGCCCTTATTTTCACAACTCATTGTGCATCCATTGTCCACAAAAAGGAATCAGCCCATATTATTTTGATTTTTAAAACAAAGCATTTGTGATAAAGCAGAAGTCAGTAGAGGAGGGAAAGAAGAAGTAAGGGAGAAAATATTTTAGTTTAATGTTTGTGCAATGCTCAGCTGCAAAGGTAGAACTGGCACCACTCTACACAGTAATAAACTCTAGCTTTAAAAAACTGAACATAAGAACCTCCCTGGTTGGAAACCTCTCACAAGGGTCAGATTCCCTCTGCTCTCCATAATGGAGACACTGGCTGCAATAGCACCCCACTCCATGCTCAGCTCACACACAGGAAAGCACAGAAAGGCTGCAAGAGTCCGCACCAAAGTGCAAAATTTACAGACCCATTCACTTTCATTGGAGCACTACATGCACTTGGATGTGGATTAATATCACTACAGGATTTTAACAAAGCTGCTTGTGTTTAAACTCTCTGTGAACTAATTAACATATATTCTGTATATTTAGAATCTGATCTGTTTGTTTACCTGGCTTTTAAAATTAGCTTTTTTTTCTTACAGAGGCATGGTGAAAAAAAAAAAAAAAAGACAAATGAACAAAAAAAAAGGAGTGATTTTTTTTCTTAAAGATTTTCTCAAAACTGTTCTGGGCAGAGAAGTATGAGGTTCAGAAATTGTGTCATCAACCACACGTGCCACAATAGATGAAAGTCCTGTCTCAAATCAGTATGGATATCTTGGGGGAATCATTATAGGAAATCTGCACAGAAGTCATCTCTTAAGGAGGGATTTGAATTGAGACAGAGAGATCGTTTGACATACAAAGCATTGGGGGAACTTGGGAGCCTGTGAGGATGAGAGCAAGGGAAGGATAAACAGCAGGTAGACTTCTTTCACATAATAAAACCATCACACGTAGCAAAGAGACTATCTGGGACTAGATACTGTCACAAAAATGCACTGAAATTGGCCATAACTGCAAAGTCAATAAAATGCCCTTAATCTTTCAATAAACAATTTATTTTTAAAAGTTATTTTGGAGGTATTGAAGCTCCTGGGGTGGGGAAGTAAATGCATTTTAAATGCGCTGTATGGTATGCAGTATCACAGGTTTAAGTTTCATTTTATCAGATATATGGTTTTGTCATTTGAACTCTGGATTAGAAGCCAAAATTCCTCCTCTCTAACACTGACTGCTTTTCTGGCTTTCAACAAATCATTTAAGGTCAGACTCAAATAGCTCTCCTCATGAAGGAGGGCAGGTACTATGCAGTACAAGACAGGAAAGCAAAATTTGCCCTTCAAATCAGTCAGCTTCTGTGAAACTGGTACAAAATATTCACCTGTTTTCTTGCAAGGGGTTTGACAAAATGAATTATTGTGGTTAACATTTGGAAAGAATGAATACTAACTGGTAGAGCTGGACAAAGGTTTTGGCTTTAAAAAAATAAACGGTTACTTCTCTAATTTTTCCTGTTGTTTTTTTTCAATTTTATCCATATAGAAAAAACATACTGACAAATGTGAGAGGGTAAAAATAATGGCAAAACTGTAAGTATTTATAGGTGAAAAAGCCCACTAGACACTTATGGCATTTAAATTCAGTTTTTCAGTAGGCATTTGCTTTCAAAACTCTTGCACAATATTCTGGGCACCAAATAGTTGTAATGACTGGAAATCATCCAGAGAAGACAGCAATGCACGTTCCCATTTGCTAGCTTGATCCCATCTCTGTCACTTAAATGTCTCAGTAACTGCTGGGAGGGTGTGGGGAGGTCATTCCAGCAATTGACTCTTTCATCAATTATTGCTTACCCATTTAAAAGCTGCTAGGACACTTGCACATCTTTTCATTACACAGCAGGCCTAAAACAAATCTCACTGCACAACCTGAAGGTAGCAGGTAGAAACCTGTGCTCAAGATTCAAGATCAGTCTCTTGCTTTGGAAGTGACTTCAGCCTAATTTAGTACAGACTACACAACCCTTTAGGAGAATTTTACTCCTTCTCATTGCATTCTCTACTAACTCCTTTCACAGGCCTAGCACAGGACCATGTAAGGTGTATGCCAGTTCAAAAGACATCCCAGCAAGAGGCCTTAAGACAAGTAAAGATAGATTTTCAGGATTACCTTTTCCCGGAGAGACATGAAAGAATCTAGATTTGTATTCATTTACCACATATTCAGTAGCCACCCCTACTGCTAAAATATGTTCTGCAACTATTTGGTTGAAAGCTGTGAAGTTGCATAAGTCCTGAAGAGGTACTAAAATCCACCAATCTATCAAGGAAGTCTCTTCCCCGGGTGAAAAGAAATCACCACTGCACAAAAAAAAAAAAAATTGAAAAAACCCAAAACACCAACAAAAAAAAAAAAAAGAAAAACAGATTTACACATTAAGAGATCAAAATAGCAGATGCAGGATTGCTATCCCAAACCAAGACTCCTGCTACTGGAGCACCTCTCCTATGAGGAAAGGCTGAGAGAACTGGGTTTGTCCAGCCTGGAAAACAAAAGGTTTGAAGGTGACCTAACTGTGGCCTTCCAGTACCTGAAGGGAGCTTACTAGAAAGGTGGAGAGGGAAGTTTTACAGAACATGTAGTGACAGGACAAGGGGAATGGCTTCAGAATGACAGAGCAGGTTTGGATTAGATATACAGAAGAAATTCTTCACTGTGGGGGTGGTGAGGCATTGAAAAAAGTTGCCTTGAGAATTTGTGCATGTCCCATACCTGGCAGTGTTCAAGGCCAGGTTGGATGGAGCTCTGAGCAGCCTGGTCCAGTGAAAGCTGTCCCTGCCCATGGCAGTGGGGTTGGAATGAGAGGTTCCCTAAGGTCCCTTCCAGCCCAAAGCATTCTATGATTCCATGATATTTACTCTGAAGCAGCTGGGAGAAGTGTCTGGAAAAAAGCCTGCATGGCACCAGTGGAACATATTAGAGAGCTTATCCTTCATTGCACTTTGAAACAGAATGCTTGGCAGCTTCCAAGAGAGCCAAGAGCAAACCTGCCATCTATGTCCTGAAATTACAAATTCATTCCATTTATGCAATGATTGAAAATAAAGGCTGAATCATAAATGTGCTTAGAAAGTACTCCTCCAGCAGCATAACTCAATCACCTTTGGAAATATATCCACAGTTTGTGGACTTGTCTGTGTAAACTGTCTGAAAAGTACCTGGAGGGACCTTAGATGACTTCATAACTTGCAGAAACAAGTATGGTACTGAAGGAATATAGTCAAAGTAACATTGGAAACCCTACAGAAGATTAATGCTCCAACCCTCATTGGCATTACCAGGGAGCTCTTCAAGTACCTCTTTCTGCCTTGTAACACAGTTTCTGCCCTTCACCATGCAAAAAGGAAACAAGTGATGACCTTATTACTAGGAATTCTTCCAGAGCAGCTCTGCTACTGTCCCAAACCATGCAAAGAAGAGATTATGCTTCTTATCTGACCCCTTCACATGCTCCACTTGATGATCTCTGAAGCATTTCTTTCTCAAAGTGACAATAATTTATTGTGGTGGGGTAATAGACATTATTTTAGAGTTTAATAGATATCTTCAAAGTTGCCATCTGACTGACAGACTAGAAAAGCTGTGTGGAAGATCCTGTTTCCCCCCTCATACCTCCATGGAAACTGAGATACTTCTGTAGCCTGTGTCAGTCTGGAATCCTGTATGTAAACACACTCATGTATGCACCAAAAGCATTTCCCAGCACAACCCGGGATTTCTCAGCAGATCTCCAGAAACCTTAGAGAAAGAGTAGGATCCACCTTTATGCTTGACCTATGCTATTTCTGCATCTCCATCCCTCAGTTTTTTATTTCCTTAGTAACTTTTTGATATGCAGTTAGGAGATTGGAATACATGGCACCATTTTTCTCTCTTCCTTGGGTAGCCAGGGCAACATCTCATTGCTTCATTTTTCAATTAACTTGTCTCTGAACAATCTCAATACTTTGCCCTATTTCTTTGGTTGCAGTGGTAGAGAAACTCTTTATCACCTAGGCCACAATATTTACTCACAGAATTCACAGAATCACAAAGTTGGAAGAGATCTTCAAGATCAAGTCCAAGCCACCGCTAACGCCTCAACTAAACCATGGCACTGAGTGCCGCATCCAGTCTTCTTTTAAACACATCCAGGGGTGGTGACTCCACCGCCTCCCTGGGCAAAACATTCCAATACTTTATCACCCTTTCTGTAAAAAACTTTTTCCTAATATCCAACCTACATTTCCATTGGTGCAGCTTGAGATTGGGTCCTCTGGTTCTTCCAGCTGCTGCCTAGAGAAAGAGATCAACCCCCACCTGACCACAACCACCCTTCAGGGAGTTGTAGAGAGTGATAAGGTCACTCCTTTTCTCCAGGCTGAACATCCCCAGCTCCCTCAGTTGTTCCTCAGAGGGTTGGTGTTCCAAGCCCCTAACCAGCCCTGTTGCCCTCCTCTGGATGTGCTCAATTTAAGTACAGAACAGCCTGCTTGAATCTTACAAAAAAAGATGACACACGAACCCTCCCCTCATTCCTGCAGCCCTGGAATGGAGTTCAAACTCCACAAGCTGTTTTCTTCCACTCTTCTCCGTGGAATGCCAAGATGAGGCAGTCTGAATGTGCCTTTAAAACTCTGCAGTAACCTTATCCTCAGCTGCAGGTCAGTGCACCACTGTGGTCCCAATATATAGGAATGGTTCCCTGTCAGAAACCAATCCTGGGTATCCCAAAAAATTCTAGAAGTTTGCCTTGAACCCAAGATTTGCAGCTTGACCAAACACTTTGGTGAGGATGAGGAGATGAAGTAAAGAGGAACAGCTACAAAAAGCATATATTGTATATTGGAACGTCTTGTAATATTGGAACGTCTCTATAATTGTAAAAGATTCATGTCTTTTACATGCCAAAAGCTCCTATCCTTCCAGCTTCCATAAACAGGCAGGCAGCTCCCCAAAAGTACTTTTCCAGTATCAGTCACTAAAATGATTTGTGTTTAAATGTATCAGACCTATTTCATTGCATCTTTCTATAAATATTTTTACAATTGAAATCAGATTAAACATCCTGTCCTCCTTAGAAACATGCTGTGAAACAAGAAATGTAAATGGTTAGAAGAAAACTGGCTCCTGGTATTTTTTTTTCTTTTTTTTTTAAGAACAAGGTCACATCTCAGCAACTGAAAAGTAGCAGAGCTCCTTTCATCAAGTTTTTAACTAGAAAAATAGTATGCCCATTTCTTTGTAATACACCTCTGGGCTTTTTTATTATGACTTCATTTCCCCTTGTAATATTGGAACGTCTCTATAATTGTAAAAGTGTAATAGAATCTAATAGAATTTCATTTGGAACTCTGAATGGTCTATGCCATCTCTGCTCATTTTGAGTAAAATAATGATTTTTAATGTCCACACATGGCTTCCCATGACCTTATTCAATCTTTGGGTTGATCAGGAAATATATTGATTCAATTACATACTGATGACAAATGAACTAAAAGAAAGAGGAAAAAAAGGTCAGCATATATTTGAAAATGTAAATCTTAGCAATGTCTTTTGGGTTTGCCCAAAAAAAAAAGTCATTTCAAAATGCCATTTGTGGCTAATAGTGTGGAGTTCCAGTTCCTATCTATGAGAAGCAAAAAAATCATTAAAGTGTAAGAAACAGACTCCCCCCTTCTTTCATTGTTCAAAATCCTCTTTCCTTTAGAGGGTTGCATGGAATGACCTCCTTTGGCTAAAAGACCCTTTCCCCCCTCATTTTATGGAAAGAAGGCTTTGGTTCATAAATACACATATCTTCTCCTGACACACTAATTTTTCTTTTCTTCCTTCTCCCTCCTTTTCATTTTATTTTCTTCATAAAACAACTACCAGTACAAACATTCCATCACCACCACTTCCCTCCCCCGGTTCTTTCATTATGATCACACCTTTATCCTCTGATCTTCAATCTCAGCCATGTAAAATGCCAGGTGGGATTGTGGGCATCAGTGGAGTTGTTCCCTGTTTAATAAGCTCTAAGTGTCCATTTGTACTGTTGCAGTACTTGACAGCGCCTCACAGCAAAAGCCTTCTTAATCTAGGCTGAAATTCCATCTCTGCTCTGTGAAGCTAGGCACTGAGCCTTAAAACCAAAACATTTAATTGCTAAGAAGAAGATATTAACAGAAATAAAGAGCAGCCCATAACAAAACCAGTCACTGTGCATTAGATTATCTGGCAATGTGGATTTCACAGGGCACCAACCATCCCTGGCTTTGAGTTAACAATTCAGCTGGTTTCACTACCTTCTTGGGATTTTTCTTTTAAGGATGAACTGTGGGACTGGAAAAGCATCCAGCTGACAGCTACCCAGTCCAAAATCTGGATATTCACCATGGCAAGCCTTATCAGACCCATTTTTCCCCAAAAAGGCCTGAAAAGGGGGACACAAACAGCTCCCAGAGCCAAGTCTGCGAGTCCCCTCCACATCTGACAATAATTTGCAGGGACTTGAGTTTTTGCTATGAAAAAAATGGCAACAGCAATTGGACCATCACTTATCTTTGTGCCTTTGCCCAAAGATTTTTTGGGGAGGACTTATGGAACTTTCAAACTATCCTAAGACTGGCACAAGGCTATGCCACTCCCATCCCTTGTGAACCCTTTGGATCAGACCCAAGCCTTTAATGAAGGAATGGCAAATTTGGGAATTGACCTGTCGCCTCAGCCATGGAGGCTTTAGCCGCACACACTTTCTGCAGACAGATCTTGGTTTTTAAATATTAATATTTTAAATATGACTATATCATCAGGACACACAGGAACAACTTCAGACACAAAGGCAGATAGCTGAGCATCTCAAAACCAGGATTTGGGCACTCCACTAAGATCACAACATCAGAAACAAGGTTTTGTCCAAAGCAGCACATTTTGTAAATGCAAATTTTGTAGAAAACTACATGTTCTGGAGAAGTCCCATCAGGGATTGATTTTGCAAAACAAACAACATACATGGGGAAAGCATCTAGACATACATGTAGCAAAATTAATTCAAATGTGTAATGACACAATTTCTCAGTAATTTTTTTCATATTTAGTCAAAGATAAAAAGAGGTACCACATAATTTCAAATAAATTTCACTTTAGGAATTTAAACCACAAACATTATTTTTTCTCAAAACAGCTTTTGTTTGCATACTCAAAGGGAGAAAGGTTAAAACAAAAAAAATTGCTTGTTTCCCAATCTTTGCTCATTTAGATCAAAATTATAATGGGAAACATTTAGATGGGTAGGCTGTTTTGCTGTTACTATTCAGTGGAAAATACGGTTCATTCACAATAATCTCTTGAAAACACAGGCATGCAATAACACCTCCAATCTGCAGCATTTTTTTGATTGAATGAAACATTGTTGGAGGATTAGTTTGTCTGCAGTGGAGTGCTGCTTTATGTTACTAGTCTTTGGAGTGCTGACTCTGGAGTATTAAAGTCCCTACAGGCTTTTAGGACAAAATTGTCAATCATCTGGGAAATGAACATAAATTATACATCTTATTTTCAGCAAGCAACAAGGATGGCTCAGTAAAAGAAAAATAATTTAAAAGTGCCTGTTTTTCAGTGTTACACAGTGACACAATGGATAGTTCCATGTAAGACCTGAAGAAGTACAGTTAAGGATCTTATCCCACATCTCTAAGTTGACTGAAATTCAGAATAAGTCCATCTTTCTGAGCTAGGTGTGGCAAAAAAATGGTGAAATTCCTACTGCTACTCTGGGAAATTATGAGAAGGAAAAGCAACATGACTATACATGCTTTTCTTTTAGTCTACCACTTCTTCTGGTTTCCAAGACAGTTTCAATGCTGCTACTAACCTAAGCATAATAATCTGCAAAAAATGTAAACATTCAAATCATGACAAAGAAAAGTCAGATTTCAACATTTTGTACATAACTGCAGTATTCAACTTGAGGGAGCAAATACCCACTTACACTGAAGGATAATGCAGATTCCTAGTAGAATAACCAGACTTCTTCACAAGTCAGCCACCAGAAAGAATTGCGCCCTGTCCTACTTTTCAGCAAACATTTAATGGCAAAGTGTGGTAGTGAGATCTCATATTACCACAACCTCATTAATTTCACAATACATACTGCAGAACATTTGCTAGCATACTCTGAAGTATTATTCTACATTACTTAAGCTAAACTACACTTGTCAAACAAATTACTAAATTACATTTTGTGATGCAGAACCCTAGATTTTTCACTCTGGTACTGTTTCTCATTCTCCTAATTGCCCAAACTAAAAATTAGTCTGGACTTTTTTAGTATTTACCACACTCAGAGCAGTACAGCCTGGAGCTGATACCTGGTTGCTTTGCATATCTACAAGGTTGAGGCGAACACTGAACCAAACCATGGGTTTTTCAGCCTAACTAACGCCCAGTCAGACACAAAGATAAGATCAGCTCCTTGTCCTACAGTACCAATACATCTGATGAAAATAGTAATATTTACAGGAGATGTCTTGGTTTCATTAGTGAACCTCCAGAGCTGCACCTCACCAGCTCTTTAAGATCTTGCTGTTGTGGCACTAAAGGTAAGACTGTGCTGTCCTTTCTTGGCAAGGTGGTGAGGCCTTCAGTGAAAGCAGCTTCACCACAGCCCCTTTGTGTTGAGAAAAGCCTGCTCCACAACACTTGCTGTTGGGGTGCTAAAATACAACCACAGGTGACCGGCAAGACAGCTGAGCTGCCAGGATCATAATTTCCAAAAGATCACCACAACTAAAGCATTCACCACAGCCACATCCTTAACCTGCTGTTTTAAATCAGCAAATATTTTTAAATAACAAAAATATTTACATTAAGCTTCACTGGTCTCAAATTATCTTTAATAACTTGATCATTCAGTTGAGGCACAGAGTAACCCATACCTACACTACAGATATATCTTCTAATGAAGGGGGAATGAAAGAACTTGTTTGCTCTGTCACTCGGGGTACAGATTGAAAATGTTTTAAATTAACATCATTTAGAAGAATTGAGGCCATAGGTTATTAAATATCAGCTTTGTGCCAGCAAAATTAAATACACTAATTTATTTTGTATCACTTGGAAGTATTATATGGCATTTTATTCCTGATAACCTTTCAGTGCCTAACCCCATTTAATTTACATACATAGTTAGCAGCTCATTAACAGCTCATTAGAAACACCAGGAAAAACATGCAACAATAACAAATTCAGTGCAGCAGAGGGGACCAAAATTCTATTTGGGAAATTATACAGAAATTTCTGCTTCCAAATGACAAATCTGTGGTATTTTGCCAACACTGGGCCTGCAGGGCTCACAGTTATTATGTGAAAATAGTAAAAATAACTCAATTTCTATAGCTGACTCGTCTTGTATTTATTTAGACAATACTAGAGGGCAATGTGCTGAGAGGATCACATGGCACTAGGCAGGGAAGATGCAATATAATGTAAATACTGCCACAGGTAAGTGCTGCATTAAACACTGTGACCTAGTAGTGCATTTAGGATGATACAGTGTTTTCTGAAATGATGCTTTTTTGAATTTCTTTTTTTTTTTTAATTTTCCAATCAAAGCAAATATGCATAATCTGAATCCACAGACATGCCCAAGATGGGTGTGCCAGGCCAGGTCCCAGCTGCACAGCCCAGCGAGCTGTCTCCATCAGGGAAGGGGAGCACAGCCTGGGGACAGCATGGACGTCTTTCCTTGGGTGCTCCTTGTGGCAAACACCAAGCCAGAAATTTTCCAAGAGGGATTTCTGCGCATGCAGACCATCATGCTGCAGAGTGACCGAATGGACCTGTCTTTCATGCCTCCCTCTAATCTTTGGCTCAGAATCTCTGTTTACACGGGGAGAATCAGGATGCTGACGGCTCTCATAAAGCACTGTTGGATCCATGGAGGGAAACTTGTGAAATATTGGCATCAACTCCTCATAGGACTTTGGAGGGATCATAGAAATGAGTACTGCCAGGGAACACAGTGCACACTGGAACCAGAGTACGGCAGCACAGCACAAATCTCACCAATAAATCTCAGGTACAATATCAAACCTGTGACACCCAAAGAGTTGATTTAAGGGAAATTGGAGGTAAATGGGTCACAGAGCCCCAAGTTTCCACATTAGAAAATAATACGCACATATTTCCAACTAGGAACTTAATTTCCAAATGCCAGACTCTGCCAGGTTCTCCGAGTTCTCAGCAATTCATCTGCTAATGTACTGATGAGGATGGAATATACTTTAAATATGAGGGTGGCCCTCTCAAATTCTTTCTACTGCTTTTCCAGCTTTTCTGAAAGAGATTTCAGCTGTCTCTTGGCCCTTTTTCATTCTCAGCATAATTCTTCAACTCTCTTTTCCATATAATCTTCCTTTCCATAACATTAAAGTTTTTACCATTCCATAAACACTGAAGCTTTTACCATTCCATAAAGTTTTGCTCGTGCCTCACAGCCCTCTTCCTCCCACTGCTCCCAAATCTTGGATAAGAATACAGGTTTTACTCATCCATTGAGTTTTTCCTGAATCCTTCCTTCTTCATGACTTTCAACAGTCATTTCCTCATATCTAAATTGTCTATCTATTGATAAGGTGCTTGAATAGAAGCTCACTCATATAGCCTCCCCAGGATCATTCCTCCATTTTCCACTTGGTGGTATTCAAAGTTTAAGACAATTTCCTGCTATCACTGCCTTCTCTGGTGAGCAGCCAACCACAGTGACCCCTTCACATTTTGCCAAATAAATACATCTCTTCTTTCTTTCCCCTCCTTCCTGATATCTCTATTCTCTAGGATATTTTCCAGTTAATTCAACCGTTTTCTGAAAATGAAACCCAGTTCATTCAGAAAATGAACACATCTCTACTTTACAGTAAGTTCATGGTGCCAGGATGTTAAGATAACCAAACTGAGGTACCACCATCACATGCAAGTAAATGTGTGTACGTACATGTTTATATCTGTAACCTATGGCCAAATCCCATCCTCCTGTGCTCCAGCCAATTTGCCATCTCCCTCAGAGATACCTCCTAGGGGACTTCCTTCTTTTAGTAACCCACCATGTAGCTATTAGAAGCTTTATAAAGCTATAACACTCGGACACTTCTAAGTTGAGACATCAGTATATTACTTTGCCTTCCCTTCCTGCACCACTTCCCACACAACCAACGCCACTCCAACCACGCTCTAAAGGCGTTGCTCCGAGGGGAAGCTTTCCATCCAAGACCCAACTTCCCCACGGGGGCCCGCGCCCAGCTCGCTGCTTCCTCCAAGGGCAGTCCCGCATCCCCGGAGCGCTGCTGCCACCTGGTGCCTCGCTGCCACCGCACGGCCCCGGAGCCGCTGGGAATCGCCCGCTCGCCCTCGGGTGCTGCTCCGCAGCTCTTTGGGTGCAGCTCCGGCAGCCCGAGGGAGCGGGAGCCCTCCCCGCTCATCCCGAGGGAGCGGGGTCCATCCCTCCCCGCTCATCCCGAGGGAGCGGGGTCCACCCCTGCCCGCACATCCCCAAGGAGCGGGGTCCATCCCTGCCCGCACATCCCGAGGGAGCGGGGTCCATCCCTGCCCGCACATCCCGAGGGAGCGGGGTCCATCCCTGCCCGCACATCCCGAGGGAGCGGGGTCCATCCCTGCCCGCACATCCCGAGGGAGCGGGGTCCATCCCTGCCCGCACATCCCGAGGGAGCGGGGTCCATCCCTGCCCGCACATCCCGAGGGAGCGGGGTCCATCCCTGCCCGCACATCCCGAGGGAGCGGGGTCCATCCCTGCCCGCACATCCCGAGGGAGCGGGGTCCATCCCTGCCCGCACATCCCGAGGGAGCGGGGTCCATCCCTGCCCGCACATCCCGAGGGAGCGGGGTCCATCCCTGCCCGCACATCCCGAGGGAGCGGGGTCCATCCCTGCCCGCACATCCCGAGGGAGCGGGGTCCATCCCTGCCCGCACATCCCGAGGGAGCGGGGTCCATCCCTGCCCGCACATCCCGAGGGAGCGGGGTCCATCCCTGCCCGCACATCCCGAGGGAGCGGGATCCATCCCTGCCCTGCTCGCAGCCGCACCGCGGCCGTGCCCGCTCTTGCCGCACGCTCCCCGCAGTAATTCAAGCTCCGAGCCGCAGCCGCAAAATGATGGTGAAAATAAGAGAGTCACGAAATCTTGCTGGAGCTACTCGCCAAATGGGGTAGTGTGGGCTTAAAAGTACCGGGAGGAAGTTCCAAAGGAAAATGTAGTTAAGAACCCCCGCGTTTGGTAGGTTTAGCACTTTATGAACCATGGGTGGTTCTTTCAGAGTATCAGGTAGGTATCCCTGGCCAGTAAAATCACATTTATTAAAAACAGCTGTTCGTTCATTCACTGATGACTTCTAATTTTCAATAAGTATAAAAGTCTATACATGCATTTAAAACTATTGTACCTCCAAATTAAAATCTGCAAGGACACTTCTCCAGAGAATGGGAGGGTTTAATATTAGGTCACTTATTTTTAAGGAATAGATAACAGATTAAAGTAGATGATAACCACCTCTCTGTGGATTCTCCCACTACATTAGCAATTAAGGAGATATTTCTTACAAATTTGTGTAATTAAGTAGCATCTTAAAGAAGCTGCAAATGCTGAAAACTAAAGTTGTAATAGAAATTATGCTGGTTATTTAACCAGTTGCTACGTTACTGCTCAGTGTTTACCACTCTAAATCCTCCTCTTCTACATGTCAAGATCCTTCTCATCCTAAAAACCTAATAGCATCTAAGTGTAACTTCTTCTTAATGAGCTCCCAGTGGATCATACAGACGGCCTTTATGACATCTGTACCCCTGTTTTGCTCTAGTCTGTCAAATGATCAACTTTTAGAAATCTGACAGTTGTAAGTTTTCTACTTCAACGTTATGTTGACAGCATTTCTTTACTACAGCAGATAAAAAGAGCGGTTCTCATAGACAACATACAAAAGAAGAATTAAAACTGAATGCATCTATGCTGTATCAGAGGAAGACAACTAGTGGTGATTGAAAGGAAGAAACTGAGTAACTGAACTTCAAGCACATCCTGTAATATAATAAAGTAAATTGATTGCTATGATGGCCTTGCAATTCCCTCACAGTGGAAATCCTGAGAATGGAAGGCTCCAAGATCCCTCTGTGTGTCACACTGCACTGTGGTGTGCTCACACACAGCATTTTGTGCATGTCCATGAGCAAACACACGATACAAATGTAACTCTTGGAATGAAGTTTTCCCCAGGACTTTACTTAGCTAACCTCATTTGTGCACTTAAATACACTTGACATTCTTGAAAGCCCCTACATATCACAAGTTCAGCCAAGAATACAGAGGCTTTGATCCATTTATTCCATCAACCTATATTTTCCTTCCATTTCAGCAATTGCTTTGAGTGTTTAAATCAGCTGTTTAAACGAAACACCCTTTCAGCTGGTGAGAAGGACACTTCAGACACCCTGAAACATGACATCAGGGAGAAGCCTAAGCCACAGCTCTTGGATCAGAATGGCCCCACACTATTACTGTGGAGCTTTTCTAGAATTGCACTGACTTAAATCACACCTGAACTCAAAAGAGACTGGAAAAAAAGCAACTGACAGTGAGTTAGATCTCCAAAATTACAACATACCCATGAGAGTCAGAATGTGATGTTCTCCAAGAGAGTTTGGGATCATTTCTATAGCATGTCACTTTATAGTACAATGAAGGGGGGGGGGGGGGGGGAATGCAACCATGATTTTGGACATAATAGAGAGGGGAACCATTTAAATTGGGCTGGGCACAGATTCACTCTCACTGTGTGCCCATCAGAAGTGACACTGGGTGATTGCATTCCCATTACAAAATATACACAGCGACCATTGCTCACAGGTATGGAGTAAAGTGCAGCTAAAAACATGCCATGCCACAGGAGAAAAGTACAGCACAGAGGTGGCTGGGATAAGACATCAAAATTCCTGAGGAATCGAGAGATTTAGCACAACAGAGATAAGAAAGGACTAAAATAATCATCCAAGCATATAAGATCATCATAATTTTAATCTTCTGTACAAAAGCACTTGAAAAAAAATGAAGCATGCAGATGTCAGTGCTTGGAAAATAAGAGCCTCCCTTTAAAAACTATTGATCTGAAGTGCACACAGAAATTACATATACAGTGGGGATCAGATACGCTCTGAATTTGGTCCTCGCTCCCTGTTGCATATTTGTTGAGAGATTTCATTTTATTACTTTTTAATTCATTCTTGCAAGTGTAATCTCAGTCAAGTCAAATCACTTCATTAATTAAAAGGGATTGAAAAGGTCCTTAGCTCCCGGATCCCACAAAGGCCCAGCAGCTCAGGCCCGTTTACAGGAGGTCATATTTCATTTGCTGCCTGTGTCAGAGCAGAGCCCTGGGGCCCCAGAGAGAAGCCAATCAATGCCTGCTGGCTAAAGCCCCTCGCACCAATCCATTTAGGCAACGTGGATGCTTCCTGTCGAAAAAAGAAATGGTCTCTTGGTATCTCTGATAGAAATTAGCCATGAATTAAGAGAAGCACAGTTGTTTTGGAAGAAAGCCAGGAGCAGAATTAATAGGCCATCTGAGCCTCTTGAGTGTTGAATCCCATTTGTTAGCAATTCTTTATGAAAAGCTTCCCCTCCCCTACACTAGTTCTGACCAAACTCCGTACGCTGCCTCCTGAAACTAGTTAAATTTTAACCAGCTGGGAAAATATCAAAGAATGCTGTCTTTTGTCAAACTCAATTTTAGAAACTTGCTTCGAATTTGTACTACAATTACCCATTTACCCTCTCTTTTCCTTGAAAATACATTTTCCTTATGACTCATCATCTCTCCGTGCTTAGATGTAGCGGGAACACTGACACAGATGGAGTTGCACTAGTCACGAGCTTGGCTCAATATAATTTCAGTAATTTTGGCAGAATCTTGTAAAGGCTTTCACTGTACATTTAATTGCTATTATATTATGTGAATGGAATAATCCATCTTGTTGCCAGTCGTCCTAGCCTCAAAAACTTTGCATATAAGTTTAGTAGCAGTGAAATTAAGGAGCTTTTTAGAAGTCTCATTTTAAAATGTTCTAGCCTCCCATTTTTACAATAGACAATTCAGTTCAAGTTTGGTTTTCTGAAGTCAGTTCAATCTTCTCCAATTTCTGGTCTCTAGGCATAAGAATTGCAGGGCAAGGGGTGGTAGGCTCATTGTTTGTTCTCTTTCAAGAACCTGAGTTCAGATTCTGGACTAATTACTAAAACTTGTAGGTTTTACAGGAACCTGAGGGTCTCTTTTTCTCAGAAGAGCTTGTGAGGACATGTCAAAAGCTGATTACTGACAGCTAGTCCTATCAGCCGGCTGCTCAGTCCTTAAGTGAAGCTGTGTGACCTGGAAGCAGGGAATGATGTGCCTGTGGAACCCTCAGCCTCAGTATTCAATTGCACAGAAAAGGAAACTAAGCAAACACCAACCCAAATCTAACGGCTCATCCCTGTTCTCTTCAGCCACCTGGTTTCTTTCAGAGTTTTGCTCTACTTACCCTTTTCAGACTGTCATATTTACTGGGATCTGCCTTTTTCATTCTACTCATCCCATCCCCAGAACAATAAGACATTAATCCAGGCTGATGCTTTGTGTGCTCAGGCTATGCAAATCAATAATTTGATAATAATATTTATAAGCATATAGTTGGGTCTGTGATTAGTTTTAGAATCATCAACTAGCTCTGAGGATCTCACTCGGTGATAGCAAATAGTTAGAGCAGTAAATAGGTTTTTTATAGTTTTTTCAGAGCATGTTGATTTTGGTTACAGGGAAGGTTAAACCTGACCTTTATTGGCTTCTCTCCTGCAGAGAAGTAGGCAGTTTTACAGCTATTTCTCTTTTTCAGACACATCCACGCCATGAACTTGCAGGACAGAGGACGTAATTTGTGTAATTTAATTTTTAATTGTGACTGGGAAGAATTTTCCGGTTTCTCTAAACAGAACCAGCCAAGTGATTACTTGGCTACTTCCTGACTTCTCATTTGTTCTTATTATTTTCAAAGGCCTTTTTTAATTGATTATGTTTTGGAGAAGAAATAGCAGAATTTTAACAAATGTCCCTGCCAGTCTTAAATCTAATTGCAGTATCATTTCATCATTTAGTAAGTCTTGGCAAAAATACTCCACACATTAGAGCACACAGAAGAATCTTGTAAACAACTAGCCTGCCAGGCATCAGCTCTAATTCTTTTTCGCTTGATTCACATTGTCTAATTTCATTATCAGTCAGAAGATATCCATTTCTAAGCCAGTCCACCATATTAATGTTCTTTTTCTCTGAAGCAGATGTAGTATTTTACCATCTCTGATCTGTTCACATATTTGTTATAAAAAGAAAAACGCACAATTGTTTACTAAACACTTAAGGAGAAAATAAATTATATATTGCCTGTTGGCATTGTTTTTTAAGCTATTTAAAGCTATTTAACTGCCACTGTAAAACAAGGTAATGGGCACAATCACTTGGAAACTTTGAATAAACTTCTACATTTCAAAGCACCTTTTGCTACTGGACACTGACCACCATGAAGCCAACTGTCCCACACACCTTTAGCTAACGGAGCAGAGTAACAGCTTCATTACATGACCAAATATTTATAAAGTCCTAAATTTTGCCATAACTGCCTGAACTCATTTTGTACCACCTAAGGTGCAAACAAACCTAAGCCTTCTTAAAATCTCTACTTCAGGCCAGTGAAACCTCTTCAAAGATGCAGTGACTACTCTTGCTCTGAGGAGGGAGGACGAGGTCTGAGATCATTTTAAACATGAGGCTGACACAGGACAGGCAACAAACGTGTGGGAGTGGGAGGGGAATCCTGTGCAGCAGCAGGAATCCCACCAAGGGCTGGAGCAGCTCAGCCAAATGCCCATTCTCACCTTCACTCATCAGAATGGAGGAAAGGAAAAATGCACTCAGTCCAGCTGCACTTTTGGAAGACAAGTGCAAAGAGGAGATCTTAGAGATAAATGGAGACAGAGGTTCACTGTAGAAGTGATTTAATGAGAATTATTTCCCAGAGCCCAATTGAAGACAAATAAAAGAATCTACATCATACAGTCAACCATGAAGGTTTCAGGACTGCTATTGCAATTTAAGGCCACAGAACAAGAGTAGAAGGAAGGATTTCCCTGGTTAAAATCTATGAGGGAGTTAGAAGGGAGATCAGCTTTTAGGTCTCCCAAATTCTGCTTCTCCTGCATGTTTGAAGAATTCCTGCTTCTCCATTGCAATGCCTGCTACTTTCTCATTCAGCTTTGCAGCTCAGTGAAATAAATGTTCACAGACTACAAACATGTGCAATTTCTCTGAAACACCTTGTTCTGCCAACTGCCTTGATTTGCTTCTGTGAGGTCCATGCCTGGACACAGGAAACCCTCTATTCTGTCTCTTAAATGTCCACTCACAATCCCAGGTTCTGCCCCATAAGCACCATGTCCCAGCCTGACACCCCTCTAGAGGCTGCAAAATACTCCATATTTGGACAATTTGTCGGGTTTCTCTCACCTGATGGTCTCAAGGTAATTCTTTTCAAAGGTCTATTTTTGAGTTTGCTGCTCTTCCCCTCCTTTTTGCCTCCTCCCATGAGAATTCAAGGGGATTCATTGATTTAGAAAAGTGTTAAATGCCATTAATATGGTTATTATTTCTAGAGTGACTCTGATGACAGCACAGATAAGTGTTGCAGGAATAAATAGGAGGCAATTGTTTTAGAGACATAAAAAGTACCAAAATGGCTCAGAAGCCCCACTTCCAGCCCTGCCTTCAGAATATTTACTACATGCTTCCACATTAAAGATAAAGCAGAAGGCATGCCAGAAAAAGTCACTTGTCAGTGGTCAAAAGCGTTACAGAAAGTAAAGATACTTCATGACACAACCCAGCAGAAACTCCAGCCTGCCTTCATGTGGCCATAATCCTGTGGAAGGGAAGTTTCACACAACACATACACAGCAAGTTACTGAGGCACAGTATTTAAAGTATTTTGATTTTAAGCCACCTTTATTTTTGAGCCAAATACAAAGCAAGTCGGAAAACGAATAAGAGGCTAAGCTGGTAAATGGACTGAAGAATATTCCTGAAGCCTATAGAGACTCCCTAGATTTTAGTTTTGTGTCTGTTACAGGTACAAAGGGTGGATATATTTCATTTCATCTTTTTCAGAAGTAAAATTCAGGTAGATACAGAGCAGTCTCCACTTCCTTAGCCATATCAAAGGCATCCCCAGAAAAGGTTTTTTAGCTTTTTGTACTTTCCCTTTCAACAAAGCGGAAACATTAGAGCCTTCAGTTGGATCCCATCTTTCTGACAATTTATGCTGTGCTGAGGACAAAGCAGAAGAGCCCCTTGAGCAACTGAATTTTTGCATACATGCTTTAGAACCTGTAAATCTTGCTTTCAGTCAGATCCTTCTTAAACCATAAGTGCAGACAAAACTTTAGAACTTGTATTACCATCACTCAAGGACACAGTGTGATAGCAAACATCATAGCTGTAGCTGTGAAGGACCTTTACAACACAGGAAAGCCAGAAAATGAATTTATTCTTCCTGCAAGAAGCAGCACAACACTTCCACTGTCTGCAGACAAGCAGTTCTGGAAATTGGAGGTCAAACAATGTTCCCAAACATTTGTATCCTGCCTACATGACATTTATGTCATGCACCAAACAAGTTTCTCCTAGTAGTCATAAGGGCTCTTCATTACGGGATTAGGAGTGCATGGCAGACTGGTCTTGGGCTGTGGCAGGGCACCAGCAATGCTTGTTTTCATCAAACATCTAACTTAATATTTTGAGACCACTGTGCCTCCTTCTTAATTCAAAATTTATTGGTAGAACATGAAGTGTGAGAGAAAAAGTGTGTATAGAAAGCTGTAACTACATAAAAAAAACCAAACAAACAAACAAAAAAAAACCTCACAGGGATGGCTTCCTTTGGAAAAAAGGAATGGCAGTGTGGCTGCCACCCATGTCCTGCTCAGTGACTTTCTGAACCTCCCAGCTTTACATCTTCAAAAGGTGTGACACACACACACCTTGGCATCTTTCTGAGGATTGGAGTTTTAACACCTTGGCTTCAGCAGAATTTCTGTCAGCCCCAGCAAACCAGGGAGAGCCTTGTCAGCTGCAAAGGACAGCTCTTTGGAGGAAGAGGAGCTGCCTGCTCTTCTAAATGACTCATTGAAAGCAATTATCACAAGAAGGCCAATCCAAGCAGGAGTCTTCTCAAATTTCCTTTGAACATCTCTCTCAAGCAGCTACACTCCATGCTGTCCAGTGCTAAAAGAACCCCACCAAATTATACAAACAGAATTACTTTTTGTTTGACTGCCTTTTAAGAAGAAGGTCTTGTACCATGTGACACTTGCAGCCACTTCAAGGTGTTTTATACTCCCAGATAAACAGATTTTTATGCACATATGAAGTGTGAACCCTTCATTGATACGGGAGCGTGGTCCAGTCCAAGGTGAAAATGCCCCCCAAAATTGTGAGTTTTCACCACTGGAGTCAGACTGAGATCCCAATTCAGCAAGACATTTGGAAAGTCCAGAAACTCCATTCTGTCACTGTTCAGCAAATACTTACAGAGTGCCCAAACTGCAAATGTGTCCTGTTCAGGTGCCAAAAATGCTAGCTTCCCCACATTATCACCTAAGATGCTGTTCAGGTTCACTGGGAAACCAAAATAGTTGCAATGAACAGCTAAAAAGCAATTTTTCTTCTCATTAGCTTCCTTTCCCCCCCTTTCTCCTTATGTTTCTTTGTTTCTTTCTCCTTCATGCTGTAGCAAACTTTGGCAGTGCTGCAGAATGCTGATGAGACACATGCTTACTGTGTGAAATCCCAACAGCTATTTTTGGCCAATACCTGGCATGAACTGCCTCCTCTCTGAGGACTAAGGGAGTTTGCTTATCAGGCTCTCTTGAAAAGTGTAATGCTTCCTTATGACTTGCCAAAAGGGCTTGCAAGTTTTACAAAACCAACATCACACTATTGACAAACTCCAGCAGCCCTTTGAGCTTTGCAAACATAGGGTGACTTTTCTTTTGCGAGCACAAAAACCATAACAAAGCACATTTTTATTCCCTCCCTAAAAACAAGACCTACACTGTATATGAAAAATTTTTGCTCATTTACTCTGTCACCATTTTCTTCTCTGTTGGTCAAGTGTAGCCTTATCACAAAAGACAGTGATACAGCCTTCCCAATGTAGTATTTTCCAAGATGTCTCAGTGCTGACTTGTCACAGTTCTCAGTCTGCATTGAGGAATGCCTGTCACTGATGGCCTCCTGTCCCCTGTGAGAAGATATCCATCAACACCCAACCTGAAGATCTGACATGCATTTCTTAGAATCATACAGGGTGGAAAAAACCCTTAAGATCATGAAGTTCATGCATAAAAGCATGACAACCTCTTCTGGCAAAGAACTAATTCCATGACATTTCAGGCCTCCTTATGTGTGAAGGTTTACAAACCATAATTTCAAACGCGCTCCTGCTCCTTCTGAGCACAAAGGCTCAAAGATTTTTCTTTTTAATTCCATCATTCATGCAAATAGATGATTCAGGAAGTGTTTGACTTAAGCAGTGACTGCATTTTTATGCTTCCCAATCCCCAACTCACGTTCAAAAGAGGAAAGAAATGGAACCACTGGCAAATAAGAAGTGTTAAAGGTATTGTTTGCCACAAAGTTGAAGGCTGGAGTGTGGAAACACTGGCAGCTCCTATCTAACCTTTTGTAGTCCCTAAACCACCCATTCTAAATAAAACTTCAGAAAGAAAAAAGAAATTGAGGAACAATTCAAAGGTGGTTTCTAGAGACGGAGAAAGAAGTCAGATTCCATTCACTCATCTAAAAAAAAGGCTTGTATCTGTTTCCTCCTGGCCTTGAAAAGCTTCTTGATATCCCATTCACTTTGACATCTGAACCAAGTCCCCCAGAACACACCCACCACGGGAAGAGGTTTCACTGCTGCAAGCTCAGATCAGGATGGATCAAAATAGTTTCTCTGTTTTGCTTTGTTAACATGATAAAACACAGTGTTTTAACAGAGGGAACAGTCAGCAGGAGGATGTGCTTCATCCTCCAGCCACCTCACTTCATGAAGTTTAGTCAGCAGCTGTATTAGAGCCATTTTAATTAAGTAGGTCACTAAAGGATCTTCCTTTTACCTTGAAAAAGATGTGGTCAGGACTTTACCTGAGCTGTAAGGTTTGAATTTCATTAGGACTTTAAAGTGGGTTGTATTTTTTTTTCCATCCAAATACAACTAGCACCCATTTTTCAGCACATCAATACAGTTATTTGCATAAAGCATTGATTAGAAGTCATTACAGTTACAAAACGTTAATTACACCAATTAATTCCCAATCTGTTTGTACCTTAAGCTTTTTTGCACTCAGCACAGAAGGTTAAAGCAAGAGTGAATCACTCTTAGCCTTTCTCTGGGGACATCTTTTTATACATGCTGTAATTACCATTTTTTCTGTAGGAACAGCCTTTTTCTCCTGATTGATTCATAATTCTCCATACTATTTCAAAATCTTAGTTACTCATCATGAAATAGGTTCCTTGCAGTCATCATCACTAGTCTGTGGGTTTGTAAATAACAGCAGGAAAATGTTCTGGGGTGCCCCATCTACCAGACAAAGGACATGATTTCTGTGGGACTGGTACAAACTCAGAATGCTGAGCAGCTCTGAAAATGTTCAGAGATCTGGACAATGCTCAGATCTTAGAGTTATTGATCTGATTCCATTCCCCACCTCTCCTTCTGTAGAAAATTTTATGTAATCAATTTGTGGAGACACCTTGCTTCCTGCAACATCATTTGTCCTGCTCCCAAGGATGGCTGTATCAAGTTCACTCTGAATACTTCAACCCAGTCCCATCACATCATTTTTGAGGGTGTAGAGAAAGCCTCTTACTGTCCAAGAAAGACAAAGCAACTGCCATCTCTGTATTTTCACCTGCTCCTTCTCATCTCCATCTAACAAACCAAGCAATTTGGTTTCCCCCTTAACCTATGAAAAACCTCTAAATACAAAACAAACAAAAAAACCCAAAACAACAAAGGCAAAAGAAATCCATTTCTCTACTGACTGGCACACCTACTTCACTTAAACTGCCTTTGGCTTGAGACCTTTAAAAGGAAATACAGTCTAGGTTGTTTGCATATAACTCAGCCATTGCTCTCAGTTTGACCATATTGATGAGGATAAGTGGGAAGTGAATTCTGCATTTTCTTTGCACCATTAGGTACAACAATGTTTGCATTAATGTAATAATGTCAGATCCACAAAGTATGTGCAATGGAGGAAATTATATATATATATACAGACAAACCTATTCAAAGCCTAAAAAATAATTACTTTGCACTATACAACCATATCCAGGAGCAGCCTGCAAAGAATGTGCATTCACCAGAGACAGATTTTAAGTTACAATAGTACTTCTTATGACATGAAAGTTGGTGCCATGTGAGCACAGACAATGAATCCACTTTCCCATCCTTTTGCTTAAGCTGCCAGTAAAGAATTATTACATTTTTACAAAAGATTTATTGGATCGAAACACCTGGCGTGCAGTATGTAAAGCAGTGTGATAAAGCTCTGTTTTAACTGAAGATATGGTCTCCAATTAAAACAATGAGCTGACTGCTGAATCATTCAGTCCTGCAGTGCACAGTTTCAAACAGAGATTATGTCCAGGCTTTCAAAAACTTGGCCACTACCAGAACAGAAAATCATTTCAGTGTAATATGATAGCCACCTCTAAGTCCTGTTATTAAATGCACCCAGAGCTCAACTCATGGAGGGTAACATTTCTGTATTAAGATTGCAGAACTCAGAATAAAAAACTTTAGAGTTTTGCTGAGCAATCTATTTCTCCACCAAAAACAAAGTTATTTTTCATCTCTGTGCAGCATATCCACCATTTTAGCAAGACTCATTGCTGATCCCTCAAGCCTTTTTCACATTTAGCCCAGACATTTGGTGCCTGTACAGGTAATTCTCTTCTTTTAGCCAGCATAAGAAACTACAAAGTTTAGGAAAAACCACTGAAATGAAAGGCAGCCACTGAAGATTTCCAAGACACACAGATAATTTACCTAAACTCAGATTGAGCACCTCTGATTTCCCACTTATTGGTCAATTAGAGAAAATGCCAACATTAGAGATATTTCTGGAGCTTCATATAACCTTCTGAGATAATCAGAACATTGCAAAATTAACTCTACTGAGGAATTGTTTAGAATCTGTGCTTGTGTAACCCAAAGAAATCATAGGTCAAATACCTTACAAAGTTATGTAATAACAGAAAACATTAAAAAGTTCATGCAACAAAGAAAGATTTAGAATACAGACAAGTCATCAGTAGAAAACCATCCTGTCTATATGGCTGATACAACAGGAAAAAACAGTTTCTATGGGTTTCAAGTTCAAAGAGCTTTTTGGGGTTGTTTTTAAACCCAGAAAGAGATTAATAATGTCTTTGGTATAAAATCACTGGGTCCTGTCCTAAGCTTTGGAAAGCTGGCTCCACAGTGAGCTAACCAGCATTTCCAAGTAAAATAATCCACTGTAAGCTGTGCATGGTAAAGGCCAGTAAAAAACAGGGCAGGCAAACTGCATAATGCTGGAACTCAGAACTTCCCGACTATTGTAGCTTTTGTAGTAGACTACAGAATTTTAATAGCTAGAAAAGTAGAGGTATGATTTTAGGTTTTGTTAGTTTGGGGTTTTTCTAAGGTAAAAATCTCTTTGGAGACCTGTGTTAATAATTACAGATATAGAGCAATGGTCTTTGATATTAAAGATATGTTAAAAAACACCACACCCACCTTTCCCTCCCTCCTTTTGGAAGGGATTTTGTGGTTCACAGAAACCATCTGGCTACAAGTAATTGAGTGCATAATCCTTTACACTTGCATCCATGCCCTTCCAGCATCATCTCTTTAGAGATGAAAGTCTGGGGATCTGGCTCCAGGCCCAGTCAAAAGGGAAAAAGCAAGTGAACAGAGCTGACAAGCACACAGCCTAAGCCTGAGGCTGCATTAACCACTCTGTATCTTCTTTTTTATGCTCTCAAAGACCAATGGCAACAGCTGATGAGAATCTCAGAGCCACAGCTCCAATGGCACTGCGAAGAACAGTGAGAACTCAGGCTTAAAAGACCTCTCTGGCCTCCCACACATCCCCAGGGGCAGAAAGGTTTGGGCAGGAATCAAACCCGTTCACTGAAGAGTTTTGTCGTGTTTCACTCCCTTGATTCCGTGGGAAGAGATTATCTGCATGAGGAGCACCCAAAACACCAGACTGTAAATATCTTCTCATCACTGGGAATCATCACCATCCATCAGAGGATTATCAGAGACTGGTTTATGAATGAGTTAGGCTGCAGACCTAATATTTATGAGTTAGGGCAGACATGGATATTTCATACAGGTCAGACTAAAAGAGCATACGATTTTCTGTCATGATCATTTATGAGGTCCTGACCTTAATGCAACCTCTCTTCACAGTGCCTGTGACTTGTTTTCTTTGGTAATTCCTGTGAATTAGCTTTTTTGCTTAGCTGTCTAAAGTAATTTTATCACATCTAAAAGCCTTTACATGAAGCAACAGAACAGCTTTGCTTCTTACCTTTAAAAATATCTCCTTTTTTCCTGCGTATTGATACAATTTCATAGTCAGGACAATTTTACATAAACTATTTTCCACTCCACTGAATGTTATGTCGCTCTACATGAATATATTTCTTGGATGATGCTAAGGCAAAATATTGCTGTAAGTGCTGTATTTTCATAAATGCTATTCTTTGACTTTTTAATAGACTCATTCCATGCATGCTATCAATACCAAGTCTTACTGATGGATCTATATTAAGCTGCCAGCATAATTTCCTCTGTTGTCCCCAGAGCCTCCACATACAAGTCAAAGGGAAAAAAGATCACTGGCTCTTCTGTATTTCAAGGCAACAAAATGATGAAGACAGAGAGGAGAAGGATTTGAAAAACTCCAGTCAGTAACACAGAAAGGGAACTTGAGACTTAAAAGTGCTAAGTGGAAAACTGGGACTTTTATTTTACACTCCATTAAAAAAAAAAGAAAATAAAAACAGCTACTGAAGTAAAAACAATACAGAATGGCCAAATCCAGAGCCACCTGTAGATATGGGTAAGTTAAAAATAAATTAAAGCCAGATCCAGCTGTAAATTTCCAATGACATATAATATATGAGAAAACCCTATGACTGTAATGCTAATAATGCAGGAGATGAAAGACAGCATGGTTTTACCAAACTTAGGCTATTTTTAAGTGTCATTTGGCTCACATTGGGTGACACGTTTTGTTCTATTCTGCATTAGTTTAAATTTTGAGTAATTGACTCCAGGGTTATATTTCTCTAAAGGAAACTAAAGATCAGTGCTGCCTAGGCTTGTGTCTGGAAAAGGCCCAAGAATGCTAGCAATAGTACTCTTGTTTTATTCTAGCTTTTCAGAATGTTGGGAGCAATTAAACAAAATGCTATAAATCCAGATGCAGTGACTTCAACTCTTCATTCACATCTACCTAAACCAAATTTTTCATTGGCTTTTTAGAATTTATGATTACAAATATGTTCTCTTTGACTTCGTTCATTTTGTAACTGCCTAGTTATATACTTATGAGCACACCCTCTATGCCTTATCAGTCCCCTTGGCCTTTTTGGAGGTTCTGAAACATCATACCAAGATCTCCCTGTTTCTAGAAAGGCATTCATTAATACAGAGGCTGAACTCCTGAGATGCAAGTTTTGTCACTTTCTGAAAATAACAAACCCATAAAACTGTATTTTCAAGTTTTGCTATATTTTTTTTCTGAGCCACTGCCAAATATGAAACAGCAAATAACACACACTGCCTTTAATCATGTAGCTTAGATTATATAATAAAATAACACAAACTGAAAGTAATTTCATAGACAGTTCTGTCCAGCTTTCTATTTACTCATTAAAATGGTCCCATTTTAAAAGCAGCCCCACAGTGCTGTAAATGCAACCTCATATCAGGAATAAAGACCTTGGAAAAAGAGTCTGGTCATTTCCTGCTCTATTTTCTTTGAAAGATTATCCCTTCCAGCATAACTCAGGACAAGAAGGGTGTAAGGTAATTCTGCAACAAGACTTCATATTCAGAGACAACAAAGGCAATAGACTTGCATTCTTTATTTGAGTTACTATTAAAGTCAAATCTCACAAAAGGCAGGAGATAAGTATCAAGGAGCTCAGATCTCCAACTGCTTTTAGTGCAGGCTACTCAGTGTTTTACACAGTCCAGCTGAGCACATGGCCCTCTGTGGGGCTGGGACACTGTCACACACAGGCAGGAAACGAGATGAAGTTGCCACAAAGCAGTCCAAATGCATTTGATCACGCAAATCCATGAACCTGCAGTCTTCTGCAGTTTATTTTTGCAGTCCATCACTGCAGAAAACACCTGATCTTTTGAGAAAGTCTTTAGGCTCTGTCTTTAAGGACTTAATGCAGGAGGTACAGGAGACAAGTTCCAGTAACAACAGCAGTATGAGACATTCCATAAGAGCCAATAAGAATCTTATTAAAGCCTCTCATTCATATGAAGTTTGGGACACAATTTATCATCCTAATTTTGCATTTTGAAGCAAAGGCTCCCCCCTCAAAAACCAAGGAAGGGAAATACATTGACAAGAAGCATCTGCTTCAGTCTTGGAAGACAAACCAGGAAATGCTTGGGGCTGCACACAGCTAAAATCAATTTGCATAACATGACCTACAATGTTGTGTTATTTATTCCTTAAACAACCTCTGCTTCCTTCACTTGTAGCAGAAATGGCAGCTCAGGGGTGTTTGCTGGTGGGATGTTGTTTGAAAGTTCCCTGGTGGTGTTTTGAGGCACTGCTAGGCCACCAAATTGGCCTGAAATGGAGCAGAAGGGGAGTCATTTACAGTAACTATGCATGTTAACTAGGCAGTCACTGGCACACAGGCAATGTATCATCACCTTGGCTTCATGCACAGAAAACTTTCAGCTTTTAAAGCTTAAGGTCTCCATCACCATACTATTTAGAGCTGAAATCTTTACCCCCCAAAACCTTTACCCCCCAAAACTCTTTCCCCTACTCCTCCTGGAGCTGCAGAGAATCTGAAGAGGCTTCTTCCCAGTGAGCACATTATGTCACCATTAAAGCAATTTATCTGGGAACAGTGTGTAGATGTGCAGACTGTAGGGCACAAGTCGTGACTAGACCTTCAGTGTCATTGTCATATCCAGCCAAGTATGGATCCTAAACAATGCTGCTGCCAAGAATCTGGTCCTAAAATGTTTGAAAGCAGCAAACAGCAAGATGGAATCAAAGTTTTATTTCCCTTAGTTTGGCATTAAGGTAATTAGTATTGGAATACAGGCTTTAGTTTTAATATCCACAATAGTCCAGAAGTCCTATTAATAAATTTGAAAGGAGAAGAGCCTCAAGAACAAGGAAAATTTGGAAGATGCTACATGATCCCTGAAGTACAGCTGAATCTGCATCTGAACAAGAGGTTAAGATGTAAACTGTGATTGCAGTCTGCACATAAATGAGTAACAGATTTGGATAAGAAAAGCCTTCAAGGCCAAAAGAGAAGTCCCAGTGTCAGGACACCAAAATTAAACAAAAGTATACAAATACTAGAAATAACCTTATTTGAGAAAATATTTCTTAATAATATTGCTAATGGTAAGCATCTGTGAGGGGTTTTTTTCACCATTTTAAGCATTTCTTCTAATAGTTTACCTGCACAGTAGGATTCTAGATTAGTTCCAAACCAAGTCTTACACACAAACCTCTTTGAATCTTTCTCTTTCCCTACTCATGTAACGCCTGCCTGCATCCATTTGCCTTAGGTTCTGCAGCCATACAGCACACTCCGACGTTGTCAAGGCTTTTTTTTTTCCTTCTCTAGACAGGACTGCTGAAAAAAATGCTGTAGCACGTGTTTCCAGCCTTGGTTTATCAGTCCAAAACATTTTCATCCTGATTGTTTTTAACACATTTAACACATCTATATAGAGGTAAACACATTTACTTTGAATTCTATTTTGCATTGAGTAGTCTCCTCACTGACACTCTTTCCTCTTTCTCCCTCACTTCACTATTTTATAGTTCTCCAACAATCAAGTTCTTAAGCAAAGCTGAGATTTTTCTTTTCAAGTAATTGTTGGCATGTATTTTAACTTACTACTATACCAAAATATAAAACAGAAATGGAATCTTACTGCAGAATAAGATACAGCTTGATTTTCAAATATTGGCTTTCATTTTTTTGCACATGCTAGCACAAGTCTATCACATACAGATGGCTAAATATATGACTGTACCTCAGTATTATGGTGGCATATTAGAGGCTAGGCTGAAATTGTACTCCTAAAGGTCTAACCCAAGCCTCAAGGAACCCATGATATTTTATAATTACTACATTTATTTCAGCATGAAAAACAATATGTAATACTATCAGAATTCATGCTTCTCAAGCCTTACAAGGTGAGTACTCAATCAGAGAAAGTCAGGAGATTATATACATAGATATATGCCTGAATGTTTTCTCCTTCACACACAGGACACACACAACTTCAGAGATGCAAACTTCATTTGTCTTTTCATCCAGTTTGTTTCCTGGTAATTTTATTTGCTCCCTCTTAATTTTTGCACTGGGAGAGAGAGAGAAATGGGAAAGACTCATTAAAAAGATCTTTATAATCCAATCATTGTTATTAGGTTCTGTCACTCTCTCCCCTTTTAATTATTAACAAAAAGAACAGAGTCAAACTATGCATCTTGTAAATGAGTAAGCACAAAATATCTCCAAGCCTTTCCTAGGCATGAGAAACTGCTGCATGAAAAGACAACCTATGGGGGGCAAAAGGTTGCTCCTAGGGTCCAGGTTTGGTTCCTGGCATTTTTAAAATCAAAAAATACATCTTAAATATTATGGATACATTCAAATAACTCCCCTTGTCACATCTGCCCTAAGCAGTATTACCTACAGTATTTGTCTGCTTTGTGAGGATGTCTGGAATGTAAGTAATTGTAGAGCAAGCTGGAAACATGACCTCCATCAATCTACAGTACATGCAAATGCTTAATTTAATTTTTCCATCAACTTCCAAATGAATGAGGTTCATTGCATTGAAAAATAAAAACAGTTTGGCCTTTGACTTTGCTGGAGATTACTCTTTCCACATTAATGTCTTCAACAATGGAGTTTCAGGCTTTGCAGGAATTAGATGAAAAATGTTCGGATGACACCCGTTTGATCTCTACACTTTTCCACTCACGCTTGAGGCCAATGGTGCAGAGATGCATTTAAAGTAAGCACACATTCCAACATCAGCACAGCATACCTCAAGGAGAAGCGAAGGCATTGGTGGCAAAAACTTATTGACATGCATTGTCAAACAAAAAGAGACTGTACACAAAGATCAGAACCTTGCTCGCGGTGTGCACAGCCTACAAAATACATCGGGAGCCTCGTCTCCTGTGCTAACAAGTTTTTCATATTTAGTGTTCCTGAGAAGAACCATTTAATTAAGCACAGAGATTGAGAGAGGCTGCTCACTGCAATCTGAATTTCATTCTGTTTTGCATCCTTTGTCAATGAACATAAATTGCAGAGCTATTAAAGATAGAACTCAGTCAAAGTTTCACACTGCTTAAGTAAAGCAAAAGGGAATTTAGCTACACATATATTGGCATTGCAATCAGCCAGAATGCATGACTGCAGTGTACAGTCATATGTGCCAGGCTTAATCAAACTAATTTAATCAACACAAGGGAAGACACAGTAGAGCAGGCTGAATGCAGGCTGAGGGTGAGCAGTGAGCCCGCAGAGCTCATCCTTACCTCCCCAATGGTGCTTGTCAGAGATGGCTGCAACACCTCATCCCTAGGGAGGTTCTGTGCCCTACACAGAGTGGGGAGGGAGCAGGCAGCAGCAGAGGCTAATTGATATCAGCTGGCAAGATGTGTTTGCTGGCCAGGTTGGGAAGCCCATGTCCCACACTCACCTGCTAACATATGCCTTCCATCAGAGCACACAGGAGGTGATGCAAGAATCAGGGGCTTGGCTCAGGGCTAGAGCTTCTCACACTGGGAATTTCCACACAGCCAGGTGACAGATTTCATTCCTTTGTGTTCATCAGCTTGTGCAAAGCATGTCATTACATCCAATTTTTATTCCATGCAGACAAAATGCACCACATTTACTCAACATGGGAGAAAAAAGCCCTCATGTTAAAGGGCTGATAAATTGAATGGATGCATCTCTGACAGTGCCAGCATCTGGAGGCATTACTATTTTAATATCTACTTTCATATGAAGTGTTTTATTTTAAAAATGTAATTCTTTCTCACCTCCATAAAAAAAGCAACATAGTGTAGCAAAGCACTTTTACAGCCTCACTCTTAATCATGCATTTCAGAATAGTAAATGACATTCAGGAATGAGCCTGGCCCCAGTGGTGGTCAGCAGCAGATGGGAGGGTAACAGATCCTACCCACAATGTCACATCAGGAAGTGGGAAAGTGAATACATGTGAAAAGCTAAAAGGTAATGGCAATGGTGGAAGACTCTGAATGCTATGTGGTGAAAGGAACATTATGGGCCACAAATCTCTGGAAGTTTTTGTTCCAAATTTAAACACAAAGTTTCTTCAAGAATTTAGAGAGCATAACTTAAATCTTTCCTCTCATGGGAAGTGAACCAAATTCAAACACAAGGAAAGAATGTTATGTCAGCTTTCCCAAATGAACACATCTTGCTTGGCCTTAGGAATTTGGCAGGCAAAACCTCAGGTATAATCAATTTATGCAGCTCTGGCCTTTACTCATTACCAGACTATTATTCTCCTTCCTTGCCCACAATATCTTTGTTTTAATGTCAGAATTCCCTACAGAAAGCACCAAACTGAGGACAATGCCTATGGGCCACATTTTTCTAACCTTTCCAGGACACATTAGGCAGCTGCCCAGCAAGTTTTGACCACAGAGAACAAATATAAAAGGCATTCCACACAAAGCCTTTCCATCAAAATTATTTCTTTAAGGGCATAAGCAGAGCTAGGAATTGCCTCAGATTGCATCAAGAAACAGAGGCATTTCCCAATATTTTTAAGGAACAACAACAAAAATAATTGAGAACATTCATTTCCTTTCTTTTTAACAAACCATTATTTTATTTCCCTGCCTAGCTCCAAGTAAAACCATCCCATTCCATATATTCTCCAGTTAAGCATAATGCTGCATACCTTCACCCAGCTTTGCAACTCAGACTTTCCTCCACTGTCTCTCACTGTCCTCAATAAAATTTAACTTTCTGATGGGGAGTTCAAACCTACCCAGCACCAAGGCAGGATAACATGGTTTTCACAAGTAACATGTTTCTACTGGGAAATGTATTATCTGAAACTCAAACAGCACCAGGACAAAAAGCAAAACTCACTTCAAGTCAATTTAATCAATTTAAGCCCCTCAAAGCAAAAGCTTTAAAATCTTTTTAACAATCCCTCTCTGCCTTTGTGGTCTGTAGTTGTTCTAGACTCTATAAAGATGCTCAAGTGAGCCCTCCTGAACTTGCTGGCTGCTTTGTTCTAATCATGCTTAGCTGGCTTGTCTCACAGTGTTGCTCTCACTGCTTCCACCAAGAACTTTTCAGATCTGTTGCCAACATTATAGGTTAATAACTCATATCAGGGTGGCCAGCAAGAAACCTGAGAGGTGTTGCAATATGAAGGTGATTGATCTCTAATTTTCACTACACTGCTCCACTGGCAGTGACTCAACACTAAATACATGATAGCAACAAGGGGGGTGGAGATTAGTTACAGCTTCTTTACCAAAAATATTATTCCCTCTCTACTTCATGTAACCTCTTATTCCATTAAGATATCACAATTCCTTAATAAGGATTAGTTCATATTGTCTCAATAAACTTATTTTCAAGTTGCACCTGAATTTATGGGTGTAGAGTGATAAAAAACTAATTCATCATTCCAGCTCTTTTCTCTCTTCTGGGAATCAAAAATATTTAAAACATATTTTTGTTCCCAAGACAGATAAAACCTGCAAATTCCTCTCTTTTTATTCAAAGCATCTCTGAAACAACTTCTGAGTACATTCTGTTTTCTGCACTGAAAGTAATTGGTGTTCTCACATTAGACAGTTTTGAAATAATGTAGTTCATTAAAAAAAAAAAAAAAACACAGCAGAAAGGGCTGAAACAATGTTTCCCACCATTTTGCCAAAAATAGCAACCATTTTATTTGTCACTGCAAAATTCTTCAGTTAGAAATGTAAAACAGAAAGTACAGAGCCCTGAATCAAATGAAACAAGTTCTAAATAGTCTTTTTCTAATATTTAATAAGACTGGATTTGTAATATCATTTTACCAAATGCAATTCATTTCTTAATAAGGCAAACTGAAGCCTCCTACCATAAAAGCACCAGTTAATGTCAGCCCTATTTGCTATTATTGTCTTTTATCTGTACTTTTGCTTTAGCTAGGTAAACTCCAAAGGCTTCATATTGGTGTTTTTTCCTCATTTTTTCACTCCCACTAAAGTAAAAGATGACAGGTAATAATATAATGTGTGGTAGAAGGAGAAACGCTGACAGACATTGTGTTACTTTGCTTCAATTAGGCTCTAATTACTTCTTCTCTTCAATTAGAAAATCACATGAACCAATTATGCCAGATAATATGTGCTTATCCTATTCAAACTGCACAATGAGTAAGGTCTATTCACATTGATTATCGTCAATTTATGCTTTTAGCCTTTTTTTCTCTTCTGTCTGCATGGCCCATTACAGTTTTAAAGTGGAAGCTCTTAAGCAGTTCTCAGTATTATGATATCATATTCATTACAATTGTTATGTTTTGATGGAAGAAAAATTTTGATGCCTTGAATGCAGAGAGGAAAATCTCTTTGGATTGAACGGATTCCAATTTTGCTAGTTTGGATAACAATATTCCCATGGTCTTTTAAATAAATATGACACAATGTGGTCTACTGTTAATGGACAGAGCTGAGGGAAGCTTTTGGTTCTCTGGGAACAAAGATTTCAAAACCAAACACGGGGTATTGAACACAAGAATTCCAGCACAGAGGTATCAGCCCTCATTTGTGAATGATCTGAGAGTGGAAAGCAATCAGCAAAAGCAAAGGGACAACCTTAAAAACCTAGAAGCTGAGAAGAGACAACAATATTTTCCTGCTAAATTAATGGAGGAGAAACATTATGTGAATCCTTGCCAGTTATAGATCAGTTGAACAGGTATGGATGAGTAGAAAATGCTGGGAAACAACAGTGAATACTCAAGGCAACTGGCATTATTTCACTTCTCCTTTTACAAAGATTTAAAGGATCCTGCTCATACAGGGCTTAATCTATCCTTGTGCTCAGCTGGGGAATGAACTACTTTTAATGCTCCAAGGACTAAATACAGAACAGAAATTTTGCTGCCCAGCCTTCTCCAGAGATGGGCAAACACCAGGTTAAGCTTCAGCTGATTCCACATCACACCTATCTCAATCAGTGGGACTCTCCTGCTTAGAACACACAAACTCCACTCACACCAGTTTGCTTGAATAGAATTGATATGCAAAGCTTTTGATCATAGAATCATTTAGGTTGGAAAATACCTCTGAGATTAGCAAGTCTAATCAATCCCCCCATTACAAGTTTATAAAAAATTATAATTGGATATAAACTATTATTTGGTACAATTGCACCGATTCATGCTTTTCCTGACTATTTTAATGAAACCACAAAGAATGATCTGTGTATTTGACAAATATGAACATATAAGTTACAAAACTGAACTCTTTTTTACATATATTCCATAAAAAGAAAGCTGCTCAGGAATAGTAAAATCCTACTGCAGTGAAATAAAAACAAGGCAGAAACGGAAGACTTAAAGGCAAGTTATTTTGTATAATGTCATGAACGTGAAATGTGTATTTATCAAAATGTAATTACCAAGAATTCTATATATTACATGATGTAATGAGTGTCATAATGGAAGTTCAAACATCACAGGGAAAATTGTTACCTGTGACAGGCAGAATCATTTTTCACTGAATTGTAACTAAAAGATGTAAAAATTGAAATATTTGTGAGAGTGCCCTACTCTAAGATTTTACTACAGAATTATATACATTTTTGGTAAGACAAGCCCATATAAACAAGAACAACAAAAAAGATTTGGCTAGCAATATTCTCAGCAATCAAAATGCTCTGGAAAGCTCAGCTTTGAAATCTTCCCTTCCTCTATCCCACATGTTTTTGAAGTCCAGATCTAGGTCCTAACTGAAGGTCTCACAAAAACCTGCTCTCTCCAGCAGCAGAAGGGAAAGCAGCCAAGTAAGATAGTTTTCACAGAAAATTTTTACAGTGGCAGAAAATAAAAAAAAGGTTAATGTCAGATGCCAAGAGACTTCCAGTCCATCTGCCAGATCAAAGACTGGAGCGGGTTTAAATGAAGACCAAAACTTTTTGGAAGCTGATGGGAGCAGAAGTATTTCAGATCAGAATCTTCTTTCCACCACCCAGAATTCAGTAACATTCACAGAGTTTCACTAAAGTTCAAGAACACTTGTCTAGCATTTTGGAGCTATAAAAGTGACAAAGAAACAGAAGTTAAATTTTAAGATGCTTTTTGCACTCAAGGCAGAAAAAAAATGGAACAGATTTGTTTCAAAGATGAGACTCATTTCTCAATGGCTCACACCTCTTCTTTTGATAGACATCCAATGTGCCAACTTGACTGGAGTGACTACAAAACCTTTAGAACCTTTTCCACAGACTAAGACTGAATCAATTTCATTGCCCCATCTCCTTTTAATGATCAGTTGATGTGAATTATCCTTAAAAGTTGGACAGGAAAATTGGTTTTGTCTGGGTTTAAACACACCGTCTGGGAGAAACATAAGGTTATTACCCGTTTTGAATATGAAGGTTGCTAGGCTGCATGAAACTGGTAAAGTTTTTTTTTCACCCACTACAAAGCAAACCACCTAAAAGTAACACCTTACACTTTCTGTCATTATTCTGGCTTCTCTCCAGAAGTAGAAATAGTGGTACCAACAGTTTTGTGAGTAGGTTGCTTTATTGCCAAGGAGAAGAAATCCTCTCAAATCCAAAGGGCTGCATTAGTGGGGAGGTCACACAAAAAGGGCTTCTATTGAGTTCATACATGCTCATGCCTTAACAGAACCAAAATTTCTGTTTATGTCTCTGCAGCAGTATTACATGCTCTCCAATGGGTAAGAAAGAGGAGGGATAAAATTAGATCCTGCCCATACTTGCAATTGTTTTGTGGCAGGTTTGCTACAGCAATAAAAATGAGGCCAGAGACATGAGGCGGCAATTCAGCAAGGAAAAAGCCACCATGCACACACACACAAAAAAAAGGGAAAGAAAATACAGGGTATAAAATGAATGTATGCAAATTCATGGTCTCTTGGGTATTTGAAACAGTTTAAAGTGAAATGCAGTTTATGAGCATGAAGCATTCTCATGGTTGGTTTAAACTACTGTAAATTGCACTGCATTTTCCCCTTATAAATTCTACTTAAAAACAATTATGACCCATAAGTAAATGCTTTTACTTGAAATATTACTCATTATGGAAAGCACTATACCTTTATCATTTGCCTCAAAGTTCCAGGAATAGATTGCAAGAAAGGCAGAACTGAAATGTTTTTCCCATGAAGGGAATTCAAGTATGTCAGGTCCCTTCCCAGATATTAAATGTATGGCATCAGAAAAACTTACATACAAATGGAAACAAACACACAGAAGCCAAAAGGGATCCAAGCAGCATAGCAGGGAAGCAGATCCAAAAGGAGCAGAAGACAAGACTCATAAGTTTATAGCCTATAGTACTTCCTAGTTTTAGGTATGAAAAAGTTTTGAAAGACTTGGGCTTTAAATTTTCAACTTAAATGAAAACTTAGTTATGCTAAGAAGTCAGCTTTCAAGTGGACTACTTGAAACTAGTTTTAGCACTAAAAGGAAAATAGGTTGATGCAATTCACTGGAGAAAAATAGGATTTTTCTCCGTAGACAAATTTTGCAGTGATCAATCACTCTAATAAAGTATCAGATCTGGTATAGAGGACTCATGTTTAACAATTATAATTATGGAACCATATCAGTGATGAATACTCTGTGTTGTGAATACAATAGTATTGTATTTTTAGACCACTGTATAATTTCTGTGCACACTTTGATGATTTTGCTGGCTACTCACCTATTTTATAAATCAGCAGGAGACCTGACAAGATTAGAAAAAACGGTTTCCTTCTCCCTAGATTTATATATGCTCAGCTATATTCATTGTTGTGCTGTTCTGAACAACTTACTCATTGATTTATGGTATGTGCTCTGTAAAATCTTTTTAATGTTTCTATGTGCCCTGCATGTATCTCTCACTTAAAAAAAAATAGTAAAAATTCGAGAACATTTTCAAAACTTAAACTCAGCACCACAAAAAAAAGTAATATAAATTGCCTCTTTTTTGATAAATTTATACACATACGTTTATTTCTTATTCTTCATTGTTAGGGAAGTAAAGGAAACATCAAGGGCTTACCTGATGTGTCAACAGAAAAACAAGCAAAACAAAAAATTAAAAGAAAAAGAAGAGGCTCACGCCTTCAGCAGGACAAAAATTTTCAGTGTGTCTCCATTCTTCAGATTTCCCCTCAATCTTTCTCACTGAAAACAACAGATGTTGTCCATAACCTCTGCCCTCATAGGGAGAAATTACCAAAAATTAGGTAGGCCCAACTTTTCAAAAAGGATGAGGTTATTAAGCCAAATTGAATATATATCCATATGTTCTACAACTTTTGGATCTCTGGCCTTCCTTTCTGGAAAGGCCAAGGGCTTCCCCCCTCTTCTAGCCCCTTTGTTTGAGAAGGAGACACTGGAAATGATCCAGTATAATCCTCCCTCCCTCTCTCCCAGGATTAGGTCAGATTTTTCCCTCTGTCTCACTGTACTGCCCTTTGTCTCGCAGTTGTTTTCCTTTCTTACCCCTGAAAGGCATCTGGAAGTTGAGTACTGAGAAGAAGAAATGCACTGCTAGTAAATTGGAAAGGAAATAACACTCATGTTCTTTCATGATTGTACTCACTCTAATGGCTTACAGCAGGTGCCACTGCCATACACCACTCATTCCCACTTCCATCCAAAGTACTATGAGTGCTTTTGAAAAAAAGATACACTTAATTCATTAAATAACTTTCTATATTTCTGGGCATTTAGCCTAACCAGCCTTTAGTGCTATTGCAATACAAGTAATAAATAATAATTCCC
The DNA here is from genome assembly GCF_027887145.1 of Ammospiza caudacuta. Classification (NCBI taxonomy): domain Eukaryota; kingdom Metazoa; phylum Chordata; class Aves; order Passeriformes; family Passerellidae; genus Ammospiza; species Ammospiza caudacuta. Next base: position 15,188,295 of record NC_080598.1, on the reverse strand, counting down.
TCTCCGCTGACTAAAATAATAATTGTTCCCATTTCATAGCTAAAAAAAATATTTCCCAGATTCCCCAGAAAGTCTCCTTGAGCCTGTCAAGTGCCACAGCCACAAGATCTCCCTTTACTTCTTTTTAAGGCATCAGGTGACTTCCCCAATTCCATTAGAAATAGGGCATGCTGCAGAATGGAGCCTCAGGAAATAGAACCAGGCAGATTTCCAGAAGATTCTGTTCCTAGGTGCTCTTTGACTGGACCAGCAATTGCAGGGAGTGCTTCTATGATTGCACATCTGATACTTGGAGCAGAAGGTCAGAATCTCCCTTGTAGGTCAGAATCTCCTCCATCTTTGGGAATTTAAAAGATGTGGAAGTAGGAGCACTGGGGGACACCCATAATACTCAAGTTATTATGTTGAAATAATAGTTTGGGGACCAAATTTGACCTTCTCCACTGCAGAGGCAGTGACCTTCACCAGAAGGCTGGTGACCTTCCCCAGCAGAGGCAGGTTTGGAGCAACCCAAACCTTTTCCCTGTAAAAATGTACTCTAATTCAATGGAGATTCAGAGTATCTTGGATGTCAGAGCAGCTGGGAGCCAGCATGAGGGTGCCGGTAAACCACAGCCAGAGCACTGCGCTGAGGCAGCTGTTAGTATGGAAGAGGGTTACAATACCCTTAAATAACACCTTTAAAAGGCACTTAGCATGCAGAAATTCAAAGTCATGCTGAAAAAAATTGAAATGCATCAGATTTAGCACATAATGAAGTGCATTTTGAGTTCACCTCATCAGTGCAAAAAAAGAGCCCAGCAATAGTGCCAGTGTGACATATCCCTCAGAGACAGAACAGAACATGCTGGGAACATCTTGTCTCAACTATACATCCCAGCCACAGCTTTGGCCACATCCCCAGCACTTTGCACAGGCTCTGTACTTCTCTATTCTGCATTCACCATCCCTCACCTGTTTCAGCCTCGTGCTTGAGATGCAAGCAGCAACACAGTCTCTTTGAAATGGCTCTGCCAGGCTCATGATGGCAGAAAGCAACTGCACCCTTCCAACCTGCTCCCAGCCACCTGTGCCAGCTGTGCTGTGTCCCAAAGCAGTGCTGTTCCCAGCAGGATCCCCAAACACAGCAAGCAGAGCATGCTCCAACACAACCCTGGCCTGCATGCCCACCTCTCTCATGAACCAGAGCTGAGAAATACAAAACTGCAAACAGTGAGTATTTTGAGAAAATGCCTAATGGAAGTTACCCAGGGAGGTGGCTCTGACTTTATAACAAAGAGGCATGTACCAATTTGAGTTTGAGTCCAATTCCCAGAATGGCATTATCCATGTAGTGTTAATTCTTTATTATTCAAAAGATTGCTAACTGTTCATATCTGCACAAATGTGTTCATGCTTCATTCATTCCAAGTCAATAATAATGGATTCTTACTATTGATTATACATGAGCCTTTTTGTCCCATCATAATGAAATTTTAATGTTGATGGTCCCAAAACTATTATTTCAACCTAATAACAGTGAGGCTTGACAATTACCTCGCTCTGCGAATTGCAGATAGAACTAATAAGGTCATTCTTAATAACTTTTTGTTTACCTGACATTTGGTAATTTTATAGTTATTATGTATTATTTTAAAGTCAGAGGAGTGTTTTGCAAAGAAATGTTGTTTCCCCATGGAACAAAATACAATTCTGCCAGGAGAAAGTCTTTCCCTTGCCTGCTCCCTGACCTACAGTGTGGCACTTGCTGCCATTTACCTTGGGCCCAAGATAGAGAAGTAGTTCCATGTTCAAAAAGCAGTAAAGCAGTTCAAAAACATGATAGTAAAAGAGAAAAAGAAAAGGCAAGAAGCTTAACATTTTAGAAAAATCAGTAAGGAAAAAGTTAATCTAAGAAATGGCAAGGATAGGCCATCTAGTGACAAAGTATCAGCCAGACTTGGTGAGCTGGAGGGCGTTTCAATCGCAGCACTGGTGCGGGACTGTCCTCAGGAGATTTCTCCCCTTTCCTGGGATAACCCAGCACCCCTCATCACAGGCATACCATAGCCAGGGAGCAGAGATTTGTGTTCCCAAACAGATCTCTTCTCCTCCTGGCACAGCTCAGTGCCCAGCCTGGCCCCTCACCCCATCCCTGCCCTGCTAGCAGGCAGCCCCACTGTCATCACACCCTGCTCCTACAGCAGCACAAGGGCCTCAAAGCCAAATCCCTGCGCCCTCATAACACATATTCCCTCCCAAACCAGGCTGTTTCCAGCACCTGTCACCTTTTGAGTGGCTGCAGAAGGGCTGTCACCCACATGGTGTGCCCAAGGTGCCCTCCCCAGGGCACCAACAGCTCATGTGTCTCCACAGAGCCTTCCAGAGCAGGGCAGACCCCTCAGACAGTCCAGGAAGCAGCTGCCAGGCCCTCAAAACAGGGTTTTCCAACCAAAAAGTAAAAATATTGGCCCTGGGGGTACATTTGGTGATGGAATGGGGGAGTAACTAGCAGAAAGGAGACCACTCAAAGGTTTCAGCAGCAGCTCCATCCTGGGCAAATGACCACCAGCCTGTGGGGGAAAGAGTGAGGAGAGAAACAGGAGCTACAGGAGGGCTCCAGTCCAGCCAGACACAGAAAGAGCAAACAAGCAAATGAGAGTTGAAGGGATGTTACTGGAGCAAATCCATGTGTAAGCATTCTCAATTTTAGTAGTTTAACTATGTGTTTAAGCACAGTAACAACCTAAGCTGAGGTACCCTCCCAGGACTGGGTTTCCACACACCACACCCCCTCTGGTCAGAGACATCCACAACTTGGAATTTTGCTACCAAAAAATCCCCAACATTCATAGGTGCAGACATGCCTGTGAAGCAAGGAAAAAGTCCTTAAAGATATTTCAGTTTACAAAGATTATATAAAATGGAACAGCCTTTCCTACTTGTTTTGGTCCCTCTGCTGATGGCAGGTTGGCTAAATCAAGGAATGGGGCGATAAAATCATTTGGGGAATGGTGAAGAGTTCTGGTGAGAAAGCTGGCAGACATAATTCCCCAGTTCCCTGCATTTTCCAAGGAAATGGCCACACCTGCTTGAAGGAAGCAGCTGTCCCTGCCCTCTTCACCATGGCAGTGGCACAATTGCCTGGCCTTACCCTGGTGCCCAAGATCAACAGAGGAGAAGGAGCCCTAACACTTTGAATAAATACAATTTCCACAGCAAGAGAAAGAAGGAAAGAATAATGGTAATCATCAAAAAGATATATCAAGGCTAAGACCACTTTTTGTTGTCCAGTCTCTTGCATGCCATTTCTTGATTAACTAGCTTTTTTAGTACTATGAAGATCCAAATACAACAGGGATGCAAATGCTGAGAATAGCTATTGGTAGTCATTACATTCTGCTTCTAGTTACTACATTCCCCAGGCATACTGAAATAGTCAGTTTGGTTTAAAGTAACATTCAGTCCAAGGCAGACAATTTTACATGGTTAAAGAATGAGTTTCAGAAGGGAAAAAATCAAGTCTTGAGTCTGTCCTTGGGCTTACTGGGCAGTTGCATCCTCTTCCACTGCTTCAACATGTGGCACTGGTTATTAAAATGACAAGGCACAGTTCACTTTTCCCCAGACTCTGTTTTTTTCATTGCTTTATTTTCCAGTACCTCTTTCACACTTCTTCCATTGACATGTTGGAAACCCAGGCAGTAACCACTGTGCACCCACCATTACATTCTGAAATTCCAACCAAAGAATTTTTAGGTTCCTTGGATAAAAATTTGCAGGAAATACTTAGAGCTGAGAATAAACATCCACCCAGATTAATATGTCTAGTGTAAATCTACTTTGTCTGTTAATTAAAATGTTCCTGACTTCAAAAACACTTATTTTCCACTCCCTGAAGAACAAAACAAATGTGTTTATCTTTCTGCAACAGAAACTTAAAGGCTTTTTCAGAAGAACAACCCTGATTCTATGATCAGCCTTGATTTTGCAGGAAGCCTCAGTTCTGCTACAGCAGTTGCAAAGTACCTTCCCAGGACAGAAATCTACAGGTGTCTTGCAAATAAAGGATTGAAAAGGAAACAGTTTACATTTCAAACCTCCCCTTTATTTTCTAATTTAGAGAAAGCTGCCCAAAGCTCTTATTTCTAGGTTTTGAAGAGCCTTTTTGCTGTTGCTGTCTACAAATGTTCCCAAGGTCTAGCATTGCTAAGACTATCAACAAGAATTTAAGGACACCCTACTGTTCAAAATGACCCAGACTTGTCTCAAAACTGAGGTGAGGGTTCTTAAAGACAAGAGACATAGTGTAATTTTCTGATGTTGATTCTGCAGATCAGTACAAGGAAGGAGAAATAAGTTTCCTACATATGGAAATCAGTGTTGAATTTCTGATTTCCCCACCTCTCCAACTCATTTCTTCTCATGCTTATGAATAACACAGGTTTTGCCATTGCTGTTCTTTCAGTGCCCAGGGCAAGAAGGGAAAGGAAGCAGAAGTCTCCCAAAAATGAACTCAAGAGCCCCTGGTTTCCAAAGCGAACAATGCAAACTTTATCTCTAAAAAAACAAAAAACTGAAAACAAACAACAAAAACCCAAACAAAAGCAAAACAAAAAAAAAACAAAGAAACCCAAGCTAACACAAACAAAGGCAAAAAGGAAAAAAAAGCAATGGAAAAAAAAAGGTAAATAGAAAAAACAAAGAAAGCCCTCATACTACACAGCTAAAACATTCAGTTTGTTAAGAAGCAGCAAATCAGTGTTTGACATACAGGAAATACTTCATTGTTCATGAAAAAAAAGTTTATTTCACATTTCTCAAAAACATAAATCAAATTTTAAGAAAGAAGACAGATTGTTGAACAGTACTCTCACTACAATCTGTAACACACACAAATTGTAGATAGGCCTTTATATATGTGCCACATCCCAGACAAAAGAATTACAAAAGTCCCTCAAGTCATGGATTCATGTCCAGATATCTCAACCCTTTCTTCCTAAATGTTTCTGGAAAGTCTGTGCTGAAAGATTATTTTTTTCTTGTTTAAAAGCTGTTTACAATAGATTTCAGATCTTCCAGGAGCATCATTTCATGCAGATACTGAGACTCCATTTATGATACATGAGAGATCAATATTAAATAAAAGTCAAATCAGAGCTGGCTAATTATTACCATTGGCAGAACAGATGGAAAGGGAGAGGAAGCACCACCATTCAACCAATACCAATGCCATGCAAAAGCAATAATCACTTCCAACAGCAACCATTAAACATGCAGTGGACAAGATATGCACACATAGCACAGTGCTTGTAGAAACAGAGTCCACCACATCAAACCTGCTCCCACTGTAATGACAGTAAAGTGCCTCAGACACTGTCTAATCAATAGCTCTGCTCTCCTACAAGCACACTCTCTGCTACAGCAAACTTCTTAGAAATAAATAGATGCTTAATGCATTGCATTAAGGGTAAATACAACCACCTTAATAAACACACTTATTCCCTCTTTAAAGGCAAAATGTAATAAGGAAAAAAAAAGGGCACTCATCAAACTCAGAACAAGTTTCCTTCACAGCATTTACACTGGGGGAAGTCTGCTGCTGCTCTTATTAGAGAGTCCCTAATTAAAGGCTCACACATTCCTATGTCAAATTAACAAGGTACATTTTGGTTCCCTTAAAAGCTGTCCAAAGTTTCAACTATGTGAAAAACTCTCATTTTACTGATTACATGGGCTTTGCAAAAATTAGAAAATTGTCTTAGGCTTGGGTAAAAGCCCAGTCTGCCAGAGAGATGTGCACCACCTCTGCCTGCCCTGTGTCTGCTCATGCTCCATCCTCTCCTCACTTTGCAACCTCTGCTCTAATAACCTTCAGATACTGGGAAAATGTCATTGGAATACCCATAGCTCCTTTAAAGACACAAGATTCATGCCACCTCCTGCATTTTTAGGGAATAGACATGCTCGTATGCAACAATGTAAAGAAAAAATATTGGGGATTAACACTAAGAAATTCTGATAGCAGTGGTGCTAAGAGAAACCAGAGCTCAAATTAGCTCAAATTCAGCTGCCTTCTGCAGCACAGTTCTTGAGGAGCCCAGGTTTTGGCCTCACAGCAAGATTGTCCATTAATTTACTTTACAGTTGGCCCATAACACTATATCTTAGTCATTTATATAGCACTTTGAGCAAAATATCGGGAAAGGATAATAGAAGGACAGAGCAATAAAATGAAGTATAACAATTAGCAATGTCAAAAATGGTGAGCCAGGACTTGTGGCCCTGAGGGACGACAAAATATTAAACTGACATTAAAAGCCATCAAACCTATGGATGAAATACTGTTAGGAAGCTGGGATAAGAGTCATTAAAACAAAAAAAATTAAGGCACAAAGAGTAACAAATTAAGGAAAGGAGAAAGATCCAAGTGATTGGGTTAAAAATAAGATAAGCAATTTGCAAGTAGCTGTTAAAGAAATTTGAAAAAAATGAAAGAATAAAATAAAAGATCCCAGGGTGAAGAATAAGAAAATCTGTTACAGTTTGGACAGTTGTTTAGAAACAAAATCAGAAATTGTCATTAAGATATAAAGATTTTGTTTTAGAAGAACATCTTTGGGCTCAGACAACACATTGGATGTTCAGCTTCAAGGCCTGCCACAGACCTGCATGACCATGGTCACACCACACTCTTGAAATGCTAATGCTTCCATTCCAATTGACATTTAGATCACAAGACAGTTCTGGATACTACCACAGCAGCAGCTGTTGCACAAGCCTCATTTTAGGTGGGACAGTTTTGGAGCAAATACCTAGAAACTCCCTAAAAAGTGAGAGGGATTTGAAATGTGCGAAGGAAGAGGGAACACTAAATAAATAGATTAAAGATGGTTGAGGAAACGTGTGGTAGAATTACAATGGAAATAACACTGATTTCAGATAAAAAAATCAGGCACTGACCTTCCAAAAGCGAGCAACAGACCCATGTAAACTAATAAAGAGAGTTGCTGTATGGCATTCCCTCCAAGTGAAATTCTACCAGACTTTTGTATCCTTGGAAGCTACTTTCAGATGAGGCAAAGTTTTAAACTTGACTGTGGTGTTTTATTTATGGAGACATACTCTTAACAAGAGCTGACAGGTTACAAAGATGCACAATCTCATCCCTTGACTCCTACCTGACATCAGCTCCACCAGCCTGCCAAGCTTAAAGAATCCTCCTTCCCTTCTCACAGGGCTATCCCTCAGTTCAGCAACAAGCAGGTTTGCCATTTTAATACATTTTATGAACTTTAGCAAGCACATTCTTTAAATCTGGACAAATCCACCTCCACTCAGCACACCACTACCATAGCCCTGCTTGATGTTAAAGCTTTGCTAGCTATTAAGGAAGATACTAAGAAAAAGAAATCACTAAGGTGGCTCAGGAAGAACAGATATCAAGCTGCCTGTATTACTTCCAAACTGGCTGACAGTGTTATTTGCCAGCACAAATTATCTCTAAGTAGTTCTGCACATCTGCAATTTTTAGTACCCACTTCTCCCCCCGCCCCTTCATCCTTATTCCCATTAGGAATAGCCCAGATTCTTTAATTGACAAGAGACTGCCCACAGTTTGACATTTTTATGTTAAACTAACAGTCACATTACTTTTTCATTTTTAAAAGGTACTATTCTTGATCAGCGCCAACACACATATTATTGAGTGCCTTTCAAGGATGGCATTTAAATATTGCTAATGGAATTTCTTTGTAATCAGTCCCAGAGAGTTTAACTCTATCACAAAGCAAAGCCTTCCTAGCATCTGCCATCGACTCAAATAACAGAAGATTCATAGCTAACTCTCACTTCAGTTTTTTGTAAACATGATAAAACAAGAAAGTGACTTTTCAAAGGAAAGCTTGTGAGTGGTGCTCTGGTAAATCTCATCTGGATATGAGCAGTGTTTGAGGAACCTCTGAAGCCTTTCCTGACCATGGTAATTAAAATAACAATTATGCAAAGAACTCAAACCCATTTAAAATTCTCATCTGTTGTCAGACTCTTTCCTTTGTTGACAGTGACAACTCTATTATTAACCTTGCAACAAATTCACACTGCAGCACTAACAAAAGTGGGTTTGAGGCTCATATTCTTTTCCTCTCACTTTTCAAAAATAATCTTCTTATTACCCTCTCTTGAAGACAGCATTTTATTGAAATAAATTCTGGACAAGGACAGGTTGGTGGGTTTATTGTAGAAAAGAGCCAACCTTCTTCTCTTAATCTGCTTTAACTCAAGAAGAGATGAATAGTGTTTTAACACTTCAAGAATCTGTTGGCCTAGTTTGCAAAAAGTAGGAAACCACTGGCTTCATTTGGGGTAACATTACTCCAGGGGTCACAGAGTAGTGTAACAAGGTTGGCTGTAGCCTCCTAAAAGAAGGAATTCAACATTTCCCAGCTTAATTCCTTCATACATTTCTTAGCCTACCACCCTCAATGAATACATGACGAATTGGACCCTCTCTCCATCTGTGCAACAGAGAGAAGATCTGCTGCCAGTGCAAAATGCAAGTTTTAAATCCAGGGAAAATTTATACATTAATTTTTTTCTTTCCCCCCAATAATTTTTGCGTGAGTGCCGAACTGCCTTACAAAGAAATCTCCATGCTGTGATTATGAGACCTATCTTCTCACAGCTGAAGTGTGAACTCACCCTCCACAGAGCATATCCTGACAAGGCAGATGAGCTCTGTCCATGGCCCACATCAACTATGCTAGGAAAAGGAGAGAAAACTGTAGAAATCTTCTTACAATGTCTTACAAGCTGTGCTGGCCTGACAACATCCAGCCCTCAGCAAAAGGTGTCTCATCCAACCCAAGCATGGAGTTTGATTTTGGTGGGTTTTTTTCCATCTATACTGAGATCTAATGCTCTTTTTCTTACTAACATTATGGACTCAGTAGTGTGATATGGCAGGGGGGTCTACAGGCCAAAATATCCCTTAAGAGTCCATTGCCTCTTACTTTCATCAAAAATGGTAATCAGAGAAGGATTTAGTTCAAAAAGGACCTTAGAAAATCATCTGGTGCAAATCCCCCCACTTCCCAAATTTGATGTTCGTTCAATAATCAGTACAAAAGTGAATAAGTACTTATGATTTTCTCTACCTGCCTCATGATCCCTTAAGAAAATTAAGACTTATTTTTTACTTTCATGTGATTAAAATATCTATCCCCTACACTTTTTTTAATGCCTCTAAGTACTTTTATTTTTTGAATTATCTGACAGAGTGGGAACTGGTCACTAGGAATAATCCCTTCCTAAGCACACCCATGACAGCCCTGATGAGCCAGACTGCCTCTGTGATGCTTTTACAGCTGTCACTTTTCTCCTCATCTCTGCAGCTACATCTCACTGCTCTCAATATTGTTGCCTTTTGTTCTACAGGATCTTGCAGCTTTTGCTTCTCCCAGATAACATGAGCCACTGGCAGCACTGCCTATCATGTCCTTATGGGTGACAGCAGCACTTATCAAGGCACAGTCCCAGAGAGCCAGACAGGTCATACTCCACGGGCAGGGGAGGCAGGAGAGCAGGAGGTGCAGAGCACTGGATCGCACAAAGGCTCTTTTACCTCTGCAGCACCTGCACTTCAAAGGCACTGCAGTCCTGTTCTCGTCTATCAGTGACTCAGCCCACTGACCATGTCTTCTAAACATTTCACAAGAACCAACTTAAGTCACTCTCTTCCTTTAGCCAGTGGCTTCTGATGTTCCACAGCCCAGATGCAAAAAATTTCAGGAGCATCAATAAACCAAGCCATTTTAAGTAAACCATATCAATCATCCCAAACCCATTCTCCAGGTGAACAAGGCTCTTCTCCCTGGGATTATTCCATGCTGGACATCTCAAACATCCACACTTCTTAAGGCTTAAAGGATATTCTGTCCTTAACCAAGTTTCTTCTACAATAATATTTCCCATTTTGTTTCATTTTTATTCTATGTCCCTTCATTTTATTGTGCGTCCCTCTGCAGAAGTGGGTTTAAAGTAGAGTAACAGTTATGTAAAACTAAAAGAAAGAAAGAACACTTAAGTAATTGAATACCAAACAGCATCAGTCTGGATATATCAATTTATCCAAAAACCTTGTAGGAGAAGCAGAAATCATGCAATCAATTCTGTGAGAAAGTGGCAGAGGAATTCAGACACACATCAAGTTAATAATGGGTGAAAACTGCACAGTATTTTAAAAAAAATTAAATTGTTTTTCACCATAAATGACTATTTTCAAATTCCTAAACTTTTCATAGTGACCCGAGCTATATGACTTTGATTATTCAGAGTCTCTGACTCTTATAATTTCTCTATTTCAATTTCTCTATCAGATTATTGCTCAGATAAAAATAAATTTCTTTTGTGGATTTTCAAACATCTGAATATTTTTGGTCAGCTTTAAACACCACCATATTCAGGCTTACAGGTCACCCATGGGATAAAAAGGAAATATCAAACAAAATCCCATCTCAGATGTACTCAGATGTACACAAACGCAACCCTTGTTAAATACAGGCAATCTCAGTTGAAGAATGGCAAAAAAATTTGCCAATAGCCTGAAGACAGAGCCTGACTGAAAGCCCACAGCATTTCTGTCACCACAGAAGTATTAAGGACCTATAGCTAAGCTGCTCCCTGGCTAAGACTGTCACATAAGTTCCAGAAATACTGCCAATATTGTGTAATTCCCACAGGAAAACTAATGGAAAGCTATTCAAAAAGGGAATCCTTCCTGCAGGTGGGAAGGTATTTCTTCAGTCTGAGGGTTAATTGCATCTCAGCTGTGACCTGGAGCACCCTTATTATTTAGTGTATGGCCTCCCAGGAGCACAGAAACCATGCTAAGTTAGGGTGCATTTATACTGTGGGAAATGACTGCTAGATGCTAGAGCTGAAACTATTGTCCTCTTATTTGTGACATAAAGAGCACCTGGAAGCAAGTTTCTCTCTTTTCCAAGCACAAAACGCTTCCTCAGTGACTCAGTCCTGCTCTTTTCCTTCCTGCACAATTTTCTCTGAGTTATGTGGTATTTCAACCACTTAAAATCAGAAGTTTTACTGCATCTGACAATATCTTAAAAGAATATCTCTCCTGGAGCCAGGGGCCACATCCAGCTCTCAGTTACATCCAGAGATCACAGTGGTTGCATCAAGTAACTCCAGGGGCACTTGCACAGCTGAGGGCAGAATTTATACTTGGAGAGACCAAGCCCACCCAGTATAATGGACCACTCATGCTTTAATTATTACTAATAATTCTTGATTGATTTTTTTACTGATATTAACAGCTGGGGAAGACACATCATGAACAGAAAATGGGAAAAATAATGGAAATTGAATGGTAGCCTTTAGCCAGGCACAGAGATACCTGTGCTGAGATGCTTTGGAGACCAGGAAAGCTTGTGGCCAAAGACAAGCAGTGTCTTCCAACAAAGTAATATATAAATTGCAGCAGCCACCACTGAAAGGCATGGGGTCTCCTGCAGGTCCTGGGGAGTCAGCAGGTTCCTGCTGTGCCAAGCACCACGTTGGAATGGCCCTTCCCTGCTGTGCCAACAGCACACAGGGCCTGTAACGATGAGCCCACACACTCCACAAGGAGTGTGGAGGAATTTCTACTTTACACATAACACCATCAAAACAGCAGATTGGGAGGGAAACTCTGGTCTGGGTTCTAACTCCAGCCACCCTCTAGAAAGGCAATTTAGGTGAGAACAAAAAGACACGATACTATAAACCTTGCTGGTTGCCAGCTCAGTGAACCACAGCAAATCTATGTCATAGTAATTATACTTACACTGTAAATCTGGGCAATAGCTCTTCAGGAGGTATAAATTGGCATTAGCTCATTACAATCAAGGAAGCCTTATTGATTTATGTGAGGTAAGGCTCTTGCATGAATTTTCTATCAGTTACCAAACTAAGCCTATCTCCAAACCTGAATCGACCCATAAACAGTGCACTTCTGGAATGTCTATAACTCCTCTCCACTGTGTAATTTTTATTGCTAAGAGCTGAAAGTTTGGCCAATGACATTCATTTTCTGATGACTAAAATCCATGCAAGGTACAGATGACCATAAGTTCAGGTGTCTTCACAACACCAGTCTGAACTGTAACAACAAATTACATTATTTCAGGCAAGGCTGTATCAACATTTCTGATTTAAATGTTGATTTTTCAGGAGTCTGAAATACATCCATAAGCTTTCCTTGATGCTGGAGCTCTAACCCAAAGCTGGCATTTTCCTTAGTTGTTTTGAGAAAGCAATAGCTTTCACATGCTTCCACCCAAGTAGGCAGTAACCCATCAGAAACCCTTCTTTGCTCCTCTACAAATTAGGAACAGTTATTCCATAGTCCAAATCTGAGCTATTAAGCTCCTGGGAGATGCCAGTGGCATCTGAACATTAAGTCCTCTTAGTCAAAATTTCACGAGGCTGATGTCATGAGCCAGAGGTAGCTTTCCAATACTTTCAGTAGCATGTTAGGTATGAAACTTGCCTGGGTAGCTCTTTTACTGCACACACAGAACTTTTGCATATACCAACAGATTATTTTCTCTCCTAAAAATACATCTTGAAATATTCACTTTAAATATGTACACCACCAGACTGTGTACATGTACCCAGGGCAGAAGACACCTTTCTACTTTAGTGTACCCTGCTAATCACATACCATCTGGTAATATATTATGTATTCAAAGATACACATAATATATCAAAACACATACTGTAGGCATATTATGGTGTGAGGAAAGAGGGAATATATCAGATGTAGTCACACAAGTGTAAATAACTTCTCATCCAAGAGAGCAGAACAGCTTTAAAGTACAATGACATTTTGAAAGATCTGCATTCTATCTAGAAATGAGAAATTTTTAAATGAGCCTGAGCACTCAGTGGTGCATTAATTAAAGACTTCATCTGATATCCATAAAAGTAATTGGAAAGACCTGCTGACTTTACCCATCTCTGAATTGGGCCCAGTAGCGCATTAATTGAGGGCAAGTTTACAACTGCAGCTAGCTGAAATTAGTTCTCAGGACAGTAAATCGTGGTTTCATGCATTAAATAGTGATGTGCAGTTAATTTTACTTCTAGAAAGACCTCAGTTAAAAAACATGCATTTCAAAGCTACTCAGTGTTTGATGTTTTAACGCTCAGAAACAGAAAAGCTTTGTTATATTGGTAGACTTCCACTACACCAATGAGCAACCAGTGGTCTCTTGACAGACAAATGTATGTGCTAAATTATTTCTGTCCACAGCTAATAAATGAAAAGTAGTATCTGTTGCTTTATTTCTTTTAAAAACATCTATGATATTTTTTTTAATCTGTGGGGTTTAAACTCTGTTCTACAGTGCCTTAACTCCAATTCACCTTTGATTCTCACGTGGGGGCTGGACAGACCCACTCAAACACTTCACCACACTGCACCTTCTGCTGATGCCGCCCGAACTTCATTAACATGCAAAGGACAGAAATAAATTCAAAGGATAGAATAAATTCAGCTGTGTAGGATTTTGTTTTCAGCTACATTTTCATTGCCACTTGATCACCTCTTATTCAAAGAGAAGAATGTTTGATGCTTACATGTAAATACAGTATGACAACTTATCAAAGTCACACAGGGCTCTAGTAGCACAAAGCAGAAACCAAGCAAGTTAAAGGTTTTTTAAGAGAAATAGAGCAACTGATATTGGGATGAGCAACTCCAAGGGCACATGCAGGAGAAGAGGGAATAGGCAATTTCTCACTGAAATCTCAGACTTTGGATTTGTTTTTCCCCTGACACTGCAGATGACTCTGGAGCTCATTGGCACAGATAATAACAAAAGCACCCTACAGAAACTACATTCATTTCTGTAGGAGAGATAGAAGTATGGGCCAGGGCAGATACACATCAGTAAGTTCTAGCCTCTGGAATCAGTATTGAAGACGACATGTGCCACACCTGTACAAAACCTTATTTTCCAGCCATTCCCTTTTAACTGTCTTGCTGGGAGATAGCTTTTTGCCTAACCTAGCTTTTAAGTGACCTCCTTCAGATAGCATAGAGAGGGCTGATCTTTAGAGGTGTCTGAACAGTCCCAGAGCTCAGTTTCTTTTCAGATTTCTCACTGAAGCGGAGCTTCAAGCATCTTAAATCACTTAACTCACTTCAAACAGTGTATGTCTTTTTGATTCCTTTTAAATTGCAGCTTATTACTTATAGCAGAGTTTCATTTCATCTTCACACCAACAACCCATGCAAATGCTCTTTGCAATTATAACATGAAGGGTTAAAAATCACTAGCTAAACCAGCATAATATTTTTGTAGAGCAGCTGGGAGAACAACAGAGAAGATAAAAAGCACAGTCACACTGTTTTATTTTAGTGATATAGGGGACTGAGACAAGTGTACCCATTTATACTTGGACTATTCCTTTTTATGGGTTCAGTTTTAGATAAAATTTGGGTTAGAGAGATGCAGTTGCATTAACTGATGAAACTTTAAAGAACATAATTAATGAGTGTTAGCTCTTTGAGGAAATCACTTTATCCCAGTGCTCATTTCCTTCTCCTCCTTCCCCATTCCATTTGCCTTCTCACCTGTCACCCTTGTAGATTCATTTGTTCAGAGACCAAATTTTGATTCCTATATATTCCAGACTTCAGCATCCCTAACTACAAACAAGACACTCCTGCACTCTGCAGGTTGCTGGCTTTCCTGGTAATTACTGTTCCATTGTCATCCCTGAGGGGGAAAAATATCTGCTGTAGCCCCATCACCAGATGTCTTCTGATATTACTGCAACTCCCATCTCCCCCGAGGTGTTCTTGCTACAGTTGACCCTGAATTTTCTGATATAATTTGTGATCTTTTTCCTATCAAAAAAGATCACAGAAATGTATTTGTACATACAGCTCACTCATCTCTAGCCCAGGTCTCTTAACTTGTGCTCAAGCTACCAGAGTCTGAAGTCTGCTTCTACTCTCCAGACTTCTCTATAGCCTTCATTTTTCCATAAACCTTTGCCAAAATAAATTTTTTCTGCAACTTTTGACTCCCTGTCACAGCTTAGAATAGTGTGTACAATGTGTTCAGACCATACAACAGCATCCCTGGAGCACAGGGGAGCTCATATTTTCTTTTAACTCTATTTCTTCCCCCAGCAACATTCCAGATTCTCCACCCTTAGGAAATAAAAAAGCCCCCAAAAGACAAAACAAAACACCACAAACAAACAAAAAATTTGCTACCTTGGATTTGAAGTAAAAAATACAATTAGTTTTTTTTAAGTGCTATTTTCCTTACTTCCATCTTTCCATTATCCTCACAGCTCATTCTTAGAAGATTGCCACAATGCTGGACAGGGAAGGTAGAGTGTGAAACCTGAAAATAGGCCTGCCTTGGAACCCCTGCAAAGCAGCAGCCATCAGAGCAGGAATGCCAATCATACAGCCTGTTTAAAGGGGCATTTTAGGGAGCTAGATGTTTGTGTTTTCTACTTGCCAACCAAATTAGACACAGGTATATTCAATATTCTAAATGAAATACATCTTTAACTCAGGTCATTCTTTCAATCTCTTGTCTATACCAAGAATCCACACAGGCATCAAGTCCAATTATTCACAACAAACAAAAGATTCCCAAATCTTGCTGGGAAATACAGCACTTTTATTCATAAGTGTATTCTAAAGTACATTATTTAAAGCTCACCCATATCCTACAGAGTGGAAAAACTGCAGCCCAATAGGTCAGTATTCAAAACTGCTTAAATAAAAGATTTACAATAGTACATTGTTTCAATACTGAAGGTAAATAGACTACAGGGATGAAGCTAAACATGGGAAGAAAAAAATGGGAAAGAACAAAGCTGGTGAAGTTCCCAGCTGTTGGAAGAGGCTGCAAATACCTCCATATGTGAGAAATTCACTGAGAGAGGTGCACCCCCTGTGCCTGCTGAACAGGTTTCCCAAGGAAGTTGTGGATGCTCCATACCCAGATGTGTTCAGGGCCAGGCTGGATGGAGCCCTAAGGAACCTGCTCTGGTGAAAGGCTGGTGGGAACAAGATGAGCCTTAAGGTCCCTTCCAGCCCTGGAAACTGCTTTAGGACTGCAGAATGTCCAATGCCAGACAGCAGGGAAGTGGCAGCCATGGCGGTAGGAGGATTATGTCAAATTCTGATGCAGTAAGTTTAAGACACAAGTAAGCCAAATTTTTCAGCTGCAGGATACATTCCCTGCATATAAATTCCTCACTGAGTGCTGGCAGTATGTATTTAGTCCAGTTCTTTGAGAACTCAGTCCCTAATCTGTATGCAGTTTGCTTTTGTTCTGAGCCTTTCTTCATGTTCTCCCTCTCTTCTTAATTAACAGAAAACACTTATGAATATTAAAGAAGAAATTAACAACAGTGTAAATAATTTCTGGATGTTTGTAGATTCCAAATTTAGTTTTTAATTAACCCCCACTGATTTCACAAATCTGTTTAAGAAAAAGATATAATTTCAAAATTTCCCTTGTGCTTAAAGAAGGAAAAAGAAATAAGGTAAGACCACAAAGCAGCAGTTTGGCATTGCAGGCACCAGCCTCACATGTTACTCTGATGCTTCTGGTTTCAGCAGAACAATCCACATGCTGCCTCCTTCCTTCCACAAGCAAAATGCAGGGAATTTGGCCAAACACTGCACAGCTGTGATAACACAAGTCCATCTTCTGCAGAGTTCAAAGGAGCCAGGCTCTTGGAATTGTACTGGATAAAACCAGAAGGTGAGCACTGGTCAGCTGAACCCCACTTTGCAATCACTGACCACACCCAATACCAGGTGCCTCTGAGGAAGGTGCTAAAAGCCCTGACACAGCTGCTACAGACTCCACCTTTTTATGGGCACACCTCTTTGTCACCCAAGTCCTGTGGCTATGGGGATTTTCGTTTAGTTTGTATAATTCTTTCACAGGAAATCTATACGTTCTTGCTAGCCATTTTAAACATCCAGTCTTGATAGTTCCCCTGGCCAATCTACCTTCCTTCAACTCCTGTCAGCAGGCAAGGGTACTCCTAAAAAGGAGCTCTTCTGGATTGAAGGAAATTCCTGACCACTTTTTTTTTTATTGGCTTATTTTTCCAGTATTTTGTCATTCACATAACCCAAAAGTGCCCACCTCATAGTGAATCCCTATGAGACACACAGGCTAGCACCTGTGAATCATGCCAATAAGAGTGATTTACCTCTCTTTTACATCTTTTGGAAAGATACAACAAAAGAGAAATCTCCCACCACTGATCTGAGTGCAGCAAGGCCTGTTGAGTCAGTGGGAGTTCTGCATGTAAGACAACTCAAAGACAGATTCTCCAAGAAATTTAATTTAAAGATGCCTTGGGAAAGCTTTGAATTGCACTTCCCAGAGCATGCAATGGGGTGGATCCTCTCCCTTATGCATAACACCCATTAGCATTGAGTTATCAGTGTCCAGTGGGAGAGGAGAACATGTCCTGGTGCTGCTGAAGGAATTCCGGGCTTTCTCACCAACACCACTCATCCCCTCTGCCTCCTCACACAGCCACTGGGCACACATGTGTTTAAGAAATATTCCATTCAGCACTCCAGACTGAAAGCTGCAAAAGAGGCAGGAATCTCTAAAATGGTAATCACAGAGTCACCTCCAGACTGATGGGTGTTGTTACCTCTGCAACAGCTGAGTAGTAGCATATTCATGAAAAGATGACACATAAAAAAGATATAGCTGAAATACTCTTCCTAGGTGCAAATGTTGATATCTTATTTAGAAAAAAATTGAAGAAAAAACCCAATATAAGACTGCTGAGCACTCCCACCCACATTTAACATGTTTTATAAAAAGAGGAAAAGCTATTTATTTTACCCCATCTCTTGCTTTTAATTTTATTTTAATTCCCTTTTATCCTCAGAGGGCAGTTACATACCAGTATTAAAACATCATGCACTTTAACAAGAAAGTGGATTGACTGCACAACTGCCAATACAGAGACACAAATCAACAGAACCTACTGCAGCTAGGATCCATAAAGGTGCTCTGCCTCTCCACCAGGAGAAGCAAAACACTGGAGGTGAGAAAGCAGCCAGAAGCTGCAGAAATAACAATGTGCCCTCAGCACAGCAGAGCACACTGAAGTAGTTTTCCAGAGAAGGAGCTGGGAGCAGAGTAAGTGCTCAGTAGCACATTTGAGGAAGATATGCATAAAAAAATACTAATCCCTACAAAGAGAACATCCAATGAGAAGCACAAAGCCCCATGGCAAGTGTCCCCAGAGAACTTCCACCCACACAAAGTCTACCTTGCTCTGTGTGTGAGCAATGCTGTGAGCCCATTTCCTCACATCCAAACTGGAAAGGGGCACAGGGGAATAGATTCCCATGGAAATTTACCTCCATCCAATGCTTGGGGCATATCAGAGGGACCTCAGCCACCCCTCCACAACAGAGGAGCAATGCAAGAGCTAGGATTAGGCCTGGAAGAAGACAGCATGTTATTATCTCTATGCTTCACAGCATTTATCAACCTGACAAACACCCTCCATCAATGGAGGAAACAGCTTCTCTCATGCTGAAAAGGTGATCAAAAGGTGACCAAAGCAGATCACCTAAACACAAGCATCAAATTCCCAGAGTGTGCAAATTTGCCATTTTCTTTGGTTTTCACTCACTGGCAGCAGCTACAAGTCTGGTCCAGGGAAGCAGCATAAGCTCTTACGTGCCATCAGAACAGCCCAAGAAGAGATGAGGAAAGCAGTCACTCATACACCTTGATTTGTTCTCATGCACAAATGGCCTCACCAATGGCTCGGCCCTGCCTTGGACTTGGCAACAACTTTAGTGCCCCCTCAGGAGTTGGGCAGACAGTAAAACTCAGAGCCAGGTGCTCAGTAAAACCAACCAAGCTACAGCCAGATAGGAGAAGCAAGTACAGTAAGTCACCTTCCCAGGCAAGCTGGCTTTCATGCTAGCTAGGCCATTAGCAATCTTCAATCTGTACACATCAGAAATTAATCCTGCCTCAGGCAGCATTAACTTACACATTAGCTCTTTAATGTAACAGCCGCAGTGCTGGAAAAGAGTCATCTGCTACAAATATTTTCCCACATGACTCCACTCACTTCCCCAATTACTGCATTTCCTATTCTCTTTTGAAGGGATCTTTTAGATGTAGCTTTACCTTGCTAGGCTGGGATTACCACAGCAATATCCCACGAAGGTGTTTTCATCCTGTGCACGGTAACTTCAAGCCTGGTTTTGTGGCATCTCCAACACCCACTCAGGGTGCACAGGGAAAGGGTGATGTGGCACACAGCCAAGGCTGCTGCCCTCCAAACTGCAAAAACTTGGGATATTCCTGTGAAAAGCCCTCCGGTGCAGTTTGCTGCTAGCACTGGGGTCATCCTAGAGGTGCTACATATTTGTGAAAACATGCACGATCAAAGCATCCTGAATTTCAGGACAAATAATGATTTATTAAAAAATGCATACTAAATGCCTAATACATAAACTATTTATAAACCAGCAAGGGAGCAGAAGCTTTACTGTTTTACTTGCAAACTCTTCATGCCAAAACTGCAAAACAAGTACTTTAAGAACAACATGGATTGATTTCAATTTGTGTGTATCGAGCCAAGTTCAATGGCTCTGGTTTTATATGCACAAATTCTTCTGTTTATGAATAATAAATACTTTCCCCCCCTATATAATGAGAAAGAGATTCTATATATTTTGCTGTCCCAAAAAAAGTCTATTTCATAAAGACACTATCCTAAAATAGTTAAGCCAACAGTCCTTTTAAATGATATATTTAGATAACACTTACAGAAATATCACAGGGAAAAAAAAGCATTACATTTATACAAATTAATGCAAGAGAGTCAGTTGAATAAGAAAACCAAAATTGTTGCAAATAGGCTCCTGAAACTGTTTCACAGGAAAGCTGCTAACGAAATCCTTGGAGAGGCCAGGCAATCTTTGGTTCAACAATTCAACTTCAGGTTCTTTTTATTTTTTCTGTTCACATTTTCAGATGTTCCCCCAAGGTGCCTTGCTCTAAAAATACTTTTATGGTAAGACAGTTCAAACAGAACTTTAAAAAAAATGTATTTTATGTCATTTTGATAGGGTGAGGTTGTCACCTTATTGTTCAGCAATGTTCCTGGCAGATCAACTCTAAAGAGCCAAGTGGGTGTTGAGCTGAAACAAAGCTATCTAAGTGAAGGTGATAAAACCTCCTTGGGTTGAAGCACCGTTGCTGCATTTTTTAGGTCTCCTGAACTGCCCTCCAGTTGTTAGAGGCTTGTAAAATCCTTTTTCCATGCAATCTAACCCCCACCTAAACAGGGTTCCTCCACCCAAGGCAGAATCCTGTAAAAACCTCAGGTCCCCTTCCCCCAAAGCCTTTTCACAGGCTGCTCCCTTTACTTCAAAGCACACAAACCAAACTGCGGGTACCAGAGGAAAACACACCACTGGAACACAGAGCCAGGCCAGTACCCTTCCCACCACTACATGTCCAACTGATCCATCAACAAGGGTATGAGTTACTGCATCAGCAAGGCTCCACCTCACCCTCAGCAGATCCCTGCACACCCCGATCAACCTAAAGGATGCGATTTCCCCACAGCCTCTGTAATTATGGTTTTTTTAAACGGTCTCATTATGAGCAGATAGGTTGATATTTCAACAGAGGATAACAGAATTAAGCACCTAGCATAACTCCAAACTGTGATCTATGCACTGCTGAAAGGTAACTCCAGCTCAGCACCACAAGAACAGTCCATCCATCCCACAGAGTGCTCATGGCCTCCATTATCACTGGGATAATCTACGGCACTTTTAGTTTAAGAGTAATGTCCTTGTGTTGATGCCTTGCAATTTGATGGGATTTCCGTTCATTAGTAGCAGTAAAAGAACCACTTTTTATTCATTAAATTATTCTAAGTGACAGGGAAAAACCCTTTCTTAAGACAAGCATATGCACAGCTGCGTTTTTTCTCATGCAGTTGGGATCACCCCTCTCAGCACATTAATATTGTATTAGAGAATGTAGATCACTTTTTCATTCTTAATTGGTACTTAAAAATTTCTCTCTAGTGAAAATACTGATTGATTTGGTGTTTAAATGAACTTGTTCATTGCAACTGCAAATATCCTGAATACTAAGTAGTTTAAAATAACTTCTCATAGTAAAAAGATAGATGGACCATGCTTGAAAAAAAAAAAAAAAAAGGCAATTAAAATTAAAATTCTAACTACATAGCTACTAAACAAATAACATTATGAAGGAAATCAGGAATAAGCCTGCCACAGTCATGTTCTATTTTTCTGTATTCCCTGCCTTGAGAAGTAAAAAAAAATACAAAACTGCTAGAGAAAGTGACCAGGGTATTAATGATAATGAAGTTTTCATTATATTTGCCCTTTCACTTCAGAGTCTCTTCAGTTTTCATATCTGAAGTATTTTCTCTACATCCACAAGACCTACTATTTTAGGTGTTCTCCAAAAAATACAAAGTTCAAGAAATTCTAACCTAATCATGTTACCTAGCACAATTAAAAATAAAGACCAACAAAAATAAGGAAAGTTTGGTATGGGCAATGAGTGAAGAGCTGGTTGCATAAACCTGCAGAGAAACTGGAAAATTCCACATTCTGCTTTCATTTTGCATGAAGTACACTGAGAAACAGACACCCTCAGGGGGTGGGCATTAGAAGAAACAGTCACAAAAATTACCTGTGGTAGATCTTCCCTGGCTGGTAGGAGACTGAGCGCTCTGCAGATAGGCAGGGGTAGAGTTGAAGCCAAGCAGGAAAGTGCAGGCAGCTCCAGGGTTGCAGCCTGCCAGGCTCTGGCCCATCTCCTGGGCTCTTCATCTCTGCTTCCACCACCCTGCTTAGCCCTTAGCTGAGAAGGTATGAAGCCAAAGGTTTGACTGCCCAAAGAGGCTGGAAGCTCTCTAACACCTCTTTATAGGCTGGGCAAGGAGCCCAGGGTAACTAGCTGCACCTGCTGCAGGCTGTGGGGAAAATGGGCTTCAGCTGGGTCCTGCACTCAGCTGTGTCCCATTACCCCCCTCAGCACTAGGCTCTGGAGATGGAGTAATGCATCCTCACCTAAATATTATGTATTGGCTTAAAAGACAAAGCTTCTGGTTTAATGGAGGCTCTCTGAAGACTCAAGTGAAAATGTAAAAAGCAAGCTCATTATTGCACTACAAGCTAATGGCCTTTTTGCTTTTGTTCAATGTAGTCTAATCCAACTTATCTTCTACATCCAGATTTATCACATTATTTGCCCAACAGAAGAATATATAGTCTTTATTTAACAGCCCTCGCAGGTTTCTTAAAACTTTTTTGTGCCTTATTCAAAGTCTACTAAACCAGAAATAAATGTGTAACAGTCAATAATTTGTATATTACTGGTTTTGTTTTCTCAGTGTAAAGTGCCTTTTAAAAGTCTCCAACTTTCAGGCCATTCTGAAACCCCTGCTTTTTAAAAAAAATTAAATCTTGTTGAGCTTTACACAAAATTTTACCTTTGAAAGTCTAGGTTATATGTCAGTATTAAATTTTTATCATCCCTTTGCAGAAATGAATTTATTCTTAATGTGGTTCTGTGCTTTATGTTGTTTTTTTCATTCCCTGCTCTGCTCAGGAGCATTGTTGATTGTTTCATCAGCAGTGGTCACAACTCAGGAGAAGAGGGTTTGGGCAAGTCAATTAACATTGCTGTAGAGCAGAGCCCAGGAGAGGAGCGGACATATGGCCTGCAATGATGTGCAATTTGCTATTTTTTAATTTCTTAGTAAATAGAGTGAGCTAGAGGACATTCTTGGTCACATTAAGATGAAAGACCAACTACAGAGCCTTACTAATCTGGCCTCACTTAAAATTCATAGATGCTTTACATGTCAAGTAACCTAACCTCTTAAAAATATACAGGAATGGGATTTTAAAAAATGGGATTCTTTTGCAATACCAAATATTTGCTTTCATTATACATTCATTAGACTGGGAGAAGTGCTAGAGGGCAGAATTTGGCCGAAGTGTTTAATGTTTATTAAAAATATCCTTTGCTAGACACAGAAGTGTCCTAATAGGTCATCAAATTCATATCATTGTGCTGCTACAGACTGACCCATGTTTATTTCCTCATATGCATCTAATCAATTTTTATAGCTGCTCTCAAATAGTCAATTAAGAGTGCTATTAATAGTAATGAATTCACAGCTCCAGCAGGCAGGAAATATCTGCCAGCATTTCCTTGTTGTTTTTTTTTTTACACAGTGAAAAAGACAAGTGCTTTTGAAGAGAGGGGCATTCACAAACACAGGACTTACAGGACACCAGCACAGGTCAGCAACCCACTCTGCAAACCCACAGGCTGCCCTTCTGGCCATCCCCTGTTACAGGTCTCCAGCACTTCCATCTGGCCTTGAGGAATCAAAAGGAAGCACACAGACACTCACAAATTCCCCGTAAGTCCTGGAGGGAGAAAAGAGGATAAACAGTCAGAGCAGTGAATCAACACCTTTTTTGTTCTATTTCAGTCACCAATAAAAGCAGAATCCAAGAAGGGAATTAGTACAGACAAAGCCAAACACATGTCGGTTCAGCTCAGAGCGGTCTGAGGATCTTCCACATTTTACAGACCACAGTAAACAAGTTTCCACATTTTATTTACCAGCTGCACACAGTGGATAAAGTAGAGCACAGAGCAAGCAGGGCCTATCCACAGTGGGTGCCCTGCAGGTATAAAGCAATGCTGTTGGCAGTATGGAATATTTCTTTTCCATTTCTCCATGAAAGCAAACTCCCCTAATCTGGGCTGCATTAATTCCACAGAGTGTCTCTTAAATCCATGCAGGCAGTATTGTGCTTTTTCCTCACTGTGAGGTTGGTGAGGCACTGCCACAGGTTGTCCAGAGAAGTTGTGGATGCCCCATCCCTGGGGGAGCTCAAGGCCTGGTTGGATGGGCCTTGGAGCATCCTGGTTTAGTGAAAGGTGTCCCTACCCATGGCAGGAAGAACTGGATGATCTTTAAGGTCCTTTCCAGCCTAATCCATTCTATGATTCTTTGAGTAAAGCTTTTTTAACCAGCCAGCCAATCTCAGTGTTTACATATGTACCTCCTTCCTCACAGTGCTACTAAAGATGAAAAAAATGAATCCAGGTTTTGACCTTTTTGGGTTTCTTGTGCTCTCTTTCTTTTTGTGAAATTGCTCCTTCTCATGAGCTAACAAGGGAGGCCATTGATCAAAAAGCCACAACAGCAAGATAGGACATGACAGTGGTTCTGGCAGCTGGAATGTAAAATGAATCTGTCTGTCTCTAGCTGGCCAATTCAAAACCAGGTTAACAGTACCTGAAATTCATCACTATCTAATGTCTTTGTGAGATGAGACTGATGTCAGTTTAATTTAATAGGCCAGGCTGAAAAATGCGACAGTTCAATAATTGATTCATGAGTGGATTAGACATCACTGCCTCAGGGGTGGCAACATCCACCAAAGGGTGGGGATGATGGCTGGAGCACTAACAGCATGAGCTGCCTCATTTAACCTGGTCTCCAAGCTCTGCACACCCCCAGTCTGTGCCCACCCTGCTGCAGAGGAGGGCAGACAGGCCCATGGTGGGACACACCTTGGAAATAAAAGCACAGCCCACGTTTCCTGTCAGGAGAGCAAAGGGGAATCTGCTGCTGTAGATGTCTGTGGTGTACACCCTGCTGGGAATACACCAAGGGCTGCAAGGTACAGAGCTGTCAGCCAGGTGCTTTCTGCAAGGGCTGAAGTTCACTGAATAAATAAAGGGAGAAAAGGGGGATGAGAGGCCTTTTATCTCTTTCAAAGATGTTCTTGCTGCCTTTCCTCATTTCAGATAGGTACAGTCTCCCTTCTTTATCAGAGACCTGGAATGGCAGTCACCCTTGTGCTGCTGGTTCCACTTCCCTCTCTTTCACCCCGCAGTCACCTTTTCTTTGACAGTAGAAAATATTAATGTGCCATCTATTCCAAAATATTTCCTAGTTAATGCTAAGAAGCTCCAACAACTCCTTAAAATAGTCTTGAACAGTCCCATCTATGGCTTTCCTATTCCCGTATCTTTATCGATAATTAGCAAACCACCTACTTATGGAAACAGAGTAATTTTTTTTTAAGCACCATCTTTAATTTGCAGGCTCTGATGTGGATATGGTAATATTTGCACAATATTCTTCTATATTTGTTGGAAATTGTAAGCATAATAATGAAAACCTATGCTGCACAACTTCACAGTATCAACATGAAAAATAAATTCACCTTTATCACATTTTTTTTAAAGATTAATTCAAATTTTGCCATAAAACAGTAGCTAATCAAATAAACACTGTCATTTATAGTGTTCCTTAATTTGTTTAATTTGGGCAGAAAAAACAAGAAGTTCCAACAGTTAAAAAATCCTCATTAAACATAGGAGAGGGGTAAAAGGAAAGTGCTGTAGAGCTCTTGGCAGTCTAGAAGTTAGCAAAAGAAACGTCCACCTTTGAAAAGCAGATATTTTACATGGAAAATGGGCAGAAACTTCAGGAACCTTACAATATTAGCTGTTCTTAAAAAGACATTTCCAAGGTCTCCACTACAGAAACATGGAACCTTTTATGCTGGAAAAGACCTCCAAGATCACCGAGTTCCACCTCTGACCCAACACTACTGGGTCAACCAGACCATGGCACTGAGGGCCACCTCCAGTCATTCCTTGAACAGCTCCAGGGATGGTGATCCCATCACCCCCCTGTGCAGCCCATTCCAGCATCTGACAACACTTTCCAGGCACTCCTAACAACAGCTGCCCACACAGGTTTGGTTACAAGCATTCTGCCTTTTCCAGAGGCCTTGGAGAATCCTGTTTGGATGTCAAGGCTCCCAACTTAACATTGCTATCGCAATCAAAAGAAGTAAAATGGCATTTTTAAAATTCACTCTTCAGAGGATATTAGTGTTTCTTATATGAAAATAAACCTTCTATAAGTGGATAAGAGACATGGGGGAAAAGTGGAAGAAATTAATGAGCTTATTCTGCTTTTTATTAAAGTAAGAGGAAAAAAAGTAATCAGACTTGGCCAATCCTGAAGCATAAAGGTCCAATGTATTCAAGATAACCCAAGTATAAAAATGATCCATAACTATTATAAAAACCATATTCTCTTTTAAAATATGCCTAGCCATTATCTCAGTTCTTTCTTCCTGGAAACAAAGCTGGCATCAGACTCAAATATGGATTAAGCTTTAACATCAGACAATGTATAAACAATAGTCATTCATTAACCCCTGTGGCTGTAATGAACCAGAACGTACCAGGTATTGATTACTGAAACTTCTAAATATACAAACCCAGAACCTGTGTTGGAAACAGCACAGAAACCACACAATAGGTATAAATGAAAAAAAAAAATCACTGGTTTACTCCACAAAGCAGGAGGTAAAGTGTTGCCATTTTAATTTCCATCATACTTTATTACAGACAATTATGACATACCTGTGTGCCCATAAATGAAGAGCTGCTATATCTAGACTTGGATTTACTGCCATAATTGAGCCAGAGCATTTTAAATCCACCACAATTGTGACTATGATTTTACTGACCTCAGTGCTTACATTGCATCAGTGCCTTAGGCTCAAGCCAGCTCAGGTCGCAACAAGTGCTCTGCAAACCCTTTGAAAATGACAATTGCTGCTCCTCAGAGCCCATAGTGCTAAGCCTAGCTAGGCAACACCATGAGGTTTAATGGATTTTAGGCTCCAGTTCCTTTTAAGCTTGCTGGCCAACACCTTGATCTTTCTGTCCTTGCACATTTGAGTACTTTTTTACAGGAACACATTACATTTTTCCTGCTGTCCAAAGGAAAACAGTCTGTTGCCTAAAATGTGCAAGAGCAAACCTAGGAGCCCTGGGGTTAGTTAGAGAAGTAAACCCTGAAATTAATCTCATGTGGTGATCCACCCATCTTTAAACTGTGGAGAACAGATACTCAGATCCTCACCTCTTGTAAACTGTGAGCATTTCACAGGAGTCCTTGGTGTAACTGAGAGCTCATCCAGGCCAGGGTTTGCCTTGAGACATTTTTAAATGGTTTAAATGGTCTTAGGTTAAAATAGAGACTGAACAGAACTCAGGTAAAGGCATTTTATATCTGTAATGGTACAGAAAAATATTCATGCTTGACAATACTTTGTCAAGAGAAGTGAGAAGTTACTCTGCCCTCTTACATGTACACACTGCTTATCCTCTCAGCAAAGTAACAATCCAGACATTGTTTGTGGTTACAGAAGTTCTCCAGTTTAAATAGTGCTATGCAGAAAGTGCAGATTAAGAGGGTTTTCAGGGCACTTCTCTCAAGAAAATCAAACACTTGTAGAGACTTCTAAATTTCAGCTTACCTGTGAGGCAAATTCTTTCTCAACAACTGAGTATTTATTACATTGTACTACATACAGAGGTCTAGTCAGGCAGCAAGGACCTTTCTGGTGTATATGATGTCACACATTTCCACTTTCTCTCATATGAATTTATACACTAAAATTAATTTCTACTTCTGTTGAAACTGAGGATGCAGGAAATACACTTCTGACAAGTGGAGAACTAAAAAGAAAATAAAATGAAAAATGCTGCAGAAAAGTTTTTAAAAATCAGAATTAGTTTACAAAATCAGAGGAATAAAATATGGTCAGTATAATCACAACACAGCCATTCCATGAAGGAAATCTTTCCTGGTGCTTTGGCCTCATGTCAATGGCCCGATCTTGTGTCCCAGTTATTTTTAAAGCTGACTTTACACAGTAAATAAGGATGGAGGTGGGGAAGAGAAAGAGGAAAAAAAAACCCCATTAGGCTCCTCTTAGGAAAATAAGACTTAATTAAAAAGTCTGCCATTGCTTTGCACTTAATTAGGACTAACACAGCTGTTAATAAGCTTCTGATTGATAGTAAACTTGATGTCTGCACAGAAAACTACTTACTTGGTTCAGAGGCTGATAGTTTCATGCAGTAAAAAGATTCTGTTTTCTAATTGTGCATAATGTTAATATTTGAAACATCCTTAAGGGTGATTGTACCTATTAAAATTTCATATGTGAAATGAGAAATAAATGAATTGGTGTTGCATTTTTAAAGGATCAGATTACTGTTGATTAAAGCTTTGTCTACACTTGAAATTTCCCAGTAGAACAGCTCTACTGGTGGTTGTAATAATAGGAGAACAAGCAGAGATAGGCTGCCAGCGACTGCTATTAAAATTACAATGTCATACAGACCTGATCTTTAATGGGTTATACAAGGCTGTGGTTATAATGGGGCTGTAGCACTTAATACTGCCAACCTCACTGCTGCTACTGGGGCTGAAATGGGAAAAAAAGGGAACAAAAATCCAGTACAGACACAGTTGGGAAGTCAGTGTTTGTCGGCAGGGCTGAAGCACAGACTGGAGTGTTTATCCAGAATGCTTCCACAAAGACGCACCCTGCCTGAGAAATTAAATATCAAGCAATAATAAGGGAAAGGGAAGGTGAAGTAGAAGGATAGAGCAAGAGAGCAAAAGATGAGTAAAATAATTTGGAAGAAAAGGAAAGAAGCTTTTGGGAATGGTAAACTTCATAGAAATAGCAGGGAAGAGAAACAGGCCTCTAGAGGAAAAAGCGAAATAAGAAAATCCCATGCAATCTACTTTTAATTTTTCAATAGCACTCCTCCATGTAACAAATACAGAGAAGAGGCTAAAATAAGCTCTGAGGGTTGAAAGGGAAACACAGAGAAAAGCCACATCAAAAGGAGAAACAAGAAAGGGATTTGTGGAAGAAAAAAAGAAATCTTTTGACAAATGAAAAAAAAAGTCAACTGAGGAAATGAAGGTATTGAAAAGGAGTGGAAAAAAAGAGGATAAAGGGGAAAAGGGGGATAAGGAAGAAAAAGGAAAAATACATGGAGCTTACTGTAAGAGCTCTATGTTGTCTAATGAGGTTTAATGCTAGGAGTCACTGACAGAATAAAAGTTTCTTCTCAAGCATTTGGGAAGGTGATGTTCTACACTTCTGCAGCTCCTGCACAAGTTCAAGCATTTAGCACCTCCCAGCTGCTCCCATCCTGGCAAGGTTGCCTTTGAGACATTTCCAACCTGTGTGCCAATTCCTCATTCCCTTCTTGGCCTGACAGAAATCACCTCTGGGCAGGAGACAGGGCACAGCCATGGATCTGACAGGCTGCTGCCTGCTCTCCTGTGAGCCCCAGAGAGCTCCAGTGCACCTCACCAAAGCACGCTGATATGCCAGGAAAACACTGGGAATGCGCAAGTCTTACACAGGGTGATGCTGGGTGTACATCCAGTCGGGGGCAAGAAATGTGAGGAGTTGCGGGAACAGAATTGGACTGGACCAAAATAGGACAGCACACAAAATAAACCCTGGAGTGTGGAGGAAATGAGAAGTCACAACAAGATCAAGTGAAATCAAAGTTAATTCTGTTCTGGAGCCAGTCAGAAAAGCTGTGCTCTAAACCAAGACATCTTAAAATTGTCAGAGATGGGAAATGATTTAACAGTTCAGGATAGGAGAATGGACCCATGAAAAGTAAATACCTCACTCTCTAAAGGCAAATTACACTTACTGTGTTCTGCTAGTGCTGTAAAAAGACATAACCCTTTGATGTGAAGCAGTGCATTTCCAAGCTCCCTTGGTTTGAAAGAGCAGGGGTGGTGCAAAATGTCAGCATGTCTCCTGGGATTCTGAACATTTCATCTCTCTTCCAAAAAAGTGCACTTGACAACAGAATGCCAGCACTGGGCAGCACTGTGCCCCAAGTTTGCTGCTGTGCAAGTGCAGTGATTGGGTGGGACTGTGAAGCCAGAGGTGCCCTCCAAGTGACTCTCAGTAAATGAAAGGAATGAGCAGTGTCACCTGCCAGCTGACAAGGTAGTTATCCAGGCCACACTCTGACCTACCATCTTGGTGTCATGAGGACCAGAAAGCAGCTGGGACTTTGTAAAGGGTTTGAAGCACATCAAATAAAAACAGTGTGACGATTAGAACTCATAAGTGAAGTTGACTTTGCTGCTGATTAAGTGCACAACAAAAAGAGGGGGAAAAAAAGGACAACTTTCAGCTTAAAGTGAAAATCTTACTGAATTCTGTCAGGAAAATATAGAAATCTGTGGCTTAGACTCACTGCATTTTGTAGAACATACCTTTTTTCTCCTCAACAAGCTTGACTTTGTACTTATCTGAAAAACAGAAACTAGATCAATCCTCCCAAAAGGTGCCTGATTATACATATAGCTATGTTCTACAGTGAGAATGACAGGGATACATTACCCTTTCATTATTATATGATGTCAAAAAGCTCTTTCGTAGTTTACTGTAAATAAAACCTCTCTAAGTGTTCACATATGTACAGTAAAGATTTTGGCCCTGTAATAGAAATACTTCACAAGTGAATAAAATCAAGGCTGTAATGACTGTAAGAGAAATTTCAATATTAGTTTGGAGATTAGAAGGTATTTAAATAGGTGGTATTTCCTCAAACTGATATTCTCAGCACAATCTCTTGAATAAGCAATAAAACAGATTGTACATATATTTAAGGAAATGTTTTCAACCAAAAGTGTGCATAATTTGCTCACACCATGTGCCACAATGCCAGTTTACTGGCAAGACCTGTCCTTAGAGAGTGGCTTTTTCTTTAGAACAGTAAATCACATTGTAATTTACACTTACGTATAACAAACCCAAGCCAAATGGTAGCTCATCCTTTGAAAATGAAGATTAATTAACTTGTAAAGGCCATTGCTCTAACACCTGTTTTATTTGGAGTTTAATCAACACAACAGAATTTCAGTAGCAAGAACCCCAGAATTCTATTGTGCTTCAAAGAACATCTCTTATTTGTGCAGTTGAATATAAGTTCTGTTCAAAAATAAGCAATTCAAAGCAACCTAAAATAGCAGTAACAATTTCCACAGACTGAAGCACTTGTGTTAAAATGCCTCAAGCAAATTTATAAGCAATTTCCTAGAATATTCTCTGAGTGTGCACTTATCAGCAATCCTTATTGCAGATTCTGGCCTCATCACACAGAGGTCCCCCCACCCCCAATGTTTGTAACAAAAGTAAAGAAAGTAAAAGCAAGTAAAATACAAAAAAATGGATTTGTGAAAGAAAATTGCCTACCTGGCATGGTGTCTATTAGTGTAGAACAAATAAATTACATATATTTTAGACAATTCCATAATTTGTACTCTGACAAAAATACAATCAGTGGCTGTCATCTTACAGGTTAGGAGTACACACTGCTGTAAGATTTTCTTCAGTGCTAAAGGAAAGTTAAAGCTTTCTGATTAAAGGGTTCAGGGAAGTAAAGAGACAAAACACTTTAGGATATATTTGTCCATCTTTATATAGTTTGCTCATTTTGGCAGAAGTAATAGTTGTTTACTCTTGAGTTGTTCAAAGTCAATGCATGTCCTATGATTTCTGTCTGACTGTGAGTGAGACAGCAGACTTCAGGAGGCTTTTATTTCCCAGTTTCTGGGTGGAAGACACCAAGAACATGTCAGATTCTCCCTTCTTTCCTTGGAAATACTGATTCTGTTCTGAACTTTATGCAAGAAATACTGATCTAACTTTAGGGGAATGCAATTTAAAAAAAAAAATGAAGACTACAACATTATACACTAAACAGGTGGGAAGAATACAGATATGAATGAAGAATCATAACAGAGAACAATTACAAAATAATATTCTAATGTAGTTCTACTCTAATATATATGTCATAAAATATGCAAAACTAAGATCACGAGGAAATAAAAGAATTATGACAGATAACTTTAAATCTCTCCTACAGTACACAGATACAAGCTTCTTCTCTTTAAATTTTAAATCCAATCTTTGAGACAAGACTTTTTTTGCTTTAACAAATGTAAACGATCTTTTTCTTGATTTTAATCTTCACTAACTAGGTTTCTTAATCAAAATGACAGATATTACTTCATCACAATATTCAAAGACACTAGAAAATGGTATCTTCATATTATAAAAACAAGAGATGAAGACTTGTATCTTCATCTCTCACAAAAAAAATATATTCTTTGGTATCTCTGGTCTCTTTTGTGGTCAAAATTCAACCAAGACAAGATCAGTGGTCTCCATGGGATGAAGTTTAACTTTTTGCCATTAGATTTATCTCTTCAGAGAACAAGACAAAGCTAGCAAACAGCTGAATATTCCTTGTTACAGATCTTTAATTAATAAGAATCAGTGATTTAAGTAATAGTCATAATAATGATTTATACCTGCTGAGAAGATGAGACTTTTTCCTCAGTACAATGACAATTTCTTGACTTTCCAAAGTGTCATTCTATGAACACTCCTGCTAACTCAAATAATATTCAGTGCTAAGAAGGAAAGCAGTCTGATATTTTTAAAGGTGAAAATCCCACTCCTGAATACACAATTAGAAACTCAAGTTTCGAATGCCCTGGACACCTCCAATGAAAACACTGGTTCAAACAAGAGAGGGAAAAGAAATAAAAGGGTGCACTTAGGGAAAAGTAATCCAAAGCAGGTGTTCTTGATGTTCAGAATGATCCAACTGGCAGTGAGAGTCACCAGCCAGGAAAGCAATCTTGGAGTCACCACTTTGGTGAAAAGGTGGCTGAGGAGGGACATGACTGAGATTTTACTTAGTACTGAATGGGAGCTTTTTTGCCACATCTCCTAGAAATAAGGGCCATCTGATTAATAGAGTGGGAGAATTTTAAAACAGAAAAGACAAAAATATTTATTTACTCATTAAAGAGTGCATTTCTGGATCTTACAGCCATGGGCAGCTGCAGAGGCAGATGGCATCAGCATATTCAACAAGGAACCAGAGATATTCATTGACAACAGGGCCATGATGAATGCTAACAGGATTATGTTGGAATGTGTCTTCTCACAACCTTAAGGATAATTCTGAATACTGGGGTACTAAATGAAAGGAAATATACAGGCTTGGTGTTACATGGGAGGAAATAGCCAGGCTTGAATATTCTCCCCAAACAGGATTTCCTGTCATCATTGTCAGAGAGAGCACTGACATAGATGATCTCACCCCATCAGTAATTTCTTACCTTCTAGGGCTTTTTTCTATTTTGATATGACTTCCTACTTAAAAGAGCCATAACCATCTCTACTTCCTCAGGGACTGTTTCTGAAAAAGCGTTCTTTTCAGTGCTTTTGGGAAAGGAATTTTAGCTCTTTCTGTAAAAATAAAAAGAAAACCCAAAGAGTCAGAGGATGACTGAGATTTTCCACTATCCCTGTTTCTCCCTCTTTCCATACCTATCCATGTTTCTTTAGGTTACTGAGCAAATAAACATGCCTAGAAAACACTCCTATTTTATTGAGCCTCATCCATAATGGGTAGGGCAACAATCCATGGATTCTGAAGGAACAATTATTTTTAAACTGATCAGACATCTGTCCTTTTAGATCACACTGAGTGATCTAAAATAATTTTGGTTTTATTACCTTGGCTATTCAGTAAAGCTGGCAATAACATTTCTGAAAGTTTGGAAAGAAAGGCAAGCACATGCTCTATGCAAAGTTTATACACAACTCTGAAAACTAGAGCTGTCTTGTTACTTATTTTTAAGAGATAATATTTGGCATTAATATTATTAATCTTCTGGCACTCTTTGAGCACTTCACTAACAGCTGGGATATATTTTTCTAATATTAATTAACAAGATATAGTTACTAGGTAGTTTATCTAGACTGTACAGACTAGTAAACTGCAACACAGGAAAAATAGTTCTTTTTCTGAGGTCGCACAGTGGATCAAGCAGAGGAAAGAGGTCACAGATGAGACAGTTTCTAAGGCTCTTTCATCCACCTCATTAAACTGACAATTCTCATTTCCAACTATTTGTATTCTTTTACATGAGGACTGGTATTCAGAAAGAATTTCTTTTGTTGGAAACAGAAAGCAAAGTCACTTATGTAGCAAATGACCAAGGCATAAATACTCCCAGCCATTAGAAAGGTGGGTTTGGATTGTGCAAAACAGCCTCATTTGCTGCACAAGCTGATTTACATCTGCAATTATGACAACTGTGGGCATGGCTGATGACACACATTTTAACCACCTCCTTTGCATGAACAATTATGTAGTTAAATGTGCAGCGTGCAGTGAATTGCACCCACAAAATCAGAGGCTGAGATTAGGCCTTTTTAAAAGAGCTAGGCCTTACAAAGTGCCAGATAATTGTATACCCCATGAAAGAGAAGAGGGGCTTTATTTCATGACAGTTTTTAAGAAAATGGGACCATTTAAGTTAATTATCTGTGTTGGCTCATTTGAACACCTGTTTGGTTTAATTCACCAGCACCTGGTGCCAACTGTGGGTAACAGGCCTGGGGGTCACTAATTGACAGATTATGTTGTTTACATTTCTTTTTTTTTTAATTTCAACTTCTTTTTTTTTCCTACTCAATTTTTAGTAAGCAAACTTCAGCAGGATTCAAGATAAAAATGCAGAGATAACCAGCTACTCTTGGAGAAGGCAATAAAGTATTTTTTCCATGAACACATGTAACATACAAAGGTTGAAGCCTGATGAGCGTCCATATTCTATCTGACTGACATATACACCAATTTTAAAACACCAAGGAGAAGGACTGGTTGAAGAGATCATTTGCAAGAATCATTCAATGCATTAGTCTGGAATATTTTAAATAGGTATCTTAGGGAACAATAATTCAGTTATCAATTCAGGGGAAAAAAAATTAGCTAACACCAAGAGCAAGAAACAGAACTGGGAAATTCTTGATTTATGATAATCGTACTTTGAGAATACATTAGTCATTCCACTGACTAAAATGCTGTAGAGGTAAACAGAAGAACCTGCAAATTAGTTATGATACTCAGTAAATGGAAGAAAATATGCCTGAAAATAATAAAAATCCCTCTGATACTATTGGAAAGAGAAGAGAGACAGAGAAAAGTCTTGAGGCATAGAGAAGTCTTAGAGTCTAAAAGCAAGCCCAATGTAACCATGGAAATAAAAACAATAAATTGACTCTGCTCCAAACTGCCCAGAACTGTCAGGGTATAGAGATGCAAGTGCACAAAAAGATCCAAATCCAGAGAGCTGAGAAAATTTAAGATGGGGGTGTGAGATCTCTAAGCAGATTTCTTCTCAGAATTGTCAGGCATCCTTAGGGATCTCAGTACTTCATTGGGTCAAATTTTTCAAGTCCTCACATACTTTTGGAAATGTGTTTAAATAATTTGCAGAACAGATACACAGGCATTTTGCTGAACTGGAGTTGCAATTTAGACACAAGAAGATCTGAGCTTTAGGCATTTGGTTTCCTTGTAAAAATCAATCTGAAAAGAAACAAGAAATCTCACATGGTGTACACATAAGTTTTATATTTTAGGGTCTTGATTTTCCTCTTCAGTCAAGCATACTCACATACCTGTAAATTTCACCCAAAATCACAGCAATAATACAGAATTCTAAATCAGAACTCACAATCAATATGCTCAAAAATTCTTTTGATATAAATAAAAATCAACACAGGAGAAGAAAAAAACCTAAACCACCCCACTATCTGAAAGGAAACAGCATCTTCCATTAAACCACAGCTAAGAAAAAGTCAAATTCTCAGGGTGAGAAGTGAACAAAATGAGGTAGAATATCATAGTTAAAATACATCACAATCCATACAATATATAGGTAGGAAATGGAATCTAGATTATTTTTTGAATGTAGCTTAAAATAATTGGAAATTCTAGTATCAAACCAAAGCATATGTATCCATAAAGATATTTATTGCAAAATTAGATTTATGTTTCACTAATATTATACTCGTTGTATATGTAATGCTCTGTGCAGACAATGCAGAAATTCCATTTAGTGGTAACACAGTCTTCGTGTTTCTTAGAAACTTAAAAATATTCTGCTATCCTGTCATCTATTTGGCTCTTACTTTTCAGCAGATGTAAGAAGTTAAACGTGTCTGGAAAAGTTTTAACTCGTACAGAGATCAGCGTAATCAAAACTAGTAGCAGGACTGCATTAATTACTATTTCTGGTAAATAATTAATCATCAACCCTTTGCATAGCCCCCGGCCAAAACTCTATATGGTCTCAAACTGACAACACATAAACCTCCAGAGGTATCCACTAGCTTGAATTGAGCTTGAGGTGATTTGTTTAGCTGCAAGAACATGGCAACTTTTAAATTAAATTTTTTTTTTGTTAAAGTATTGTTCTGGAATATAAAATTGCTGCACCAATGTTTGAAATGCCATTTTTAATCATAGAGAATGACTTGTGACTTCATAAATTTTTGGTACAGATGGTAGGGATTTCCTGGTGGGAGACTGTGGTGCCAAATGCATTTTTCTCCTGTGCAGAAGCTCATGTGTCACACGGCTCCAAGGGGTTAATTTTGTTACACACAGAATTCTCTACATGATAATGCACTTTCATGTTCCCCATCTGGCTATTGTAAAGTCACAGAGGCTGTGAAGGCACAAGCTTGAAGTAGAAACTAGTGTCCTGGTTTTCAATGGTCCTGAGTATCTGCAACTCCTGCTGAAGTAAGGAGGGAGCCCCAGGTGTTCCATAACTCTGAAACCAAGGTCCTTATAGAATAATTTCAGGAGCATTTCTTTAACAATTTGGTATAGTGACACTTCTCACTTAAGTGTCACTTGAAGTCCCCATTTCTTATTTTTATGCTCCTCTAAAAGCCTAGAGTTTTCACTAGAAACAGAAAAACATTTAGGGCTGCAATATGTAATATATGTGAAAACCAGAATGCCAGTAAAGCAGTTGGGGGCTTTGGATGGAACATGCAGATGGAACGTTGAAGGTATGGAGCAGAAGACTCTCCTTCACCACCTGCCTACTGAAGCTGAGGAGTAAATTTTTATAGGAGTGAGTTGGGTGCATGGTGTTTGGGTGCCAGTTGGGATTAAACCATGAAAGTCCTTTTTGGTGCCTGGTGTGAGGCACAGAGGGCTGAGTAATAGAGAACACTGGGTGATCACCTACAGGAAAGGCCAAAGCATGAAGCCAAAATCACTGTCTGAAGCACTGTCTCATCCAGAAAATTTTCCCTTAAGGAAGTAGTTAAAACTGTTAGAAGTAGATCCGCTTCAGTGTATTTCCAGAGCTCATTTCTGATGGTTTCTGGCCCAAGGATGTCTGTAGGCCTCAGAGTGCATTCCCTGGCATGAGGGAATTCTGTCATCAGCCTATGATGACCACACCTCAACATTTAGAAACAATTCAAACTTGATGAAAAAATCTAAAATATAGTTCTGCTTTGAAACCAATGCTTAAAGTCGTTGCACATTTACTGTGGAAGCGCAAATGGAAACCAACCAAACAAATTTCAGTGCAAATGGAAACCAAACAATACAGGGTTGCATTTGTAGGTATTTGTAGGTAGATAAGATAGCCAGTCTACTACCTACCTCATAAAAGAAGAAAATTATTGCAAATTAAAATCTACTGTGTCTGAAATGTTGTGTCGTACGGAGAGAAGGAATTGTTTACTATGAACTATAAGAAAGTCTTGTTACATGCAATGATGTTCATATGGAAATTATTCTCAAGCTCCATGAATGTACATGGTGAGAAGTCATGAAATCACATGGGTGGCAGTTTTCCATATCTTCATTTTCATGAAGCAAAGACAGTGTGGTACTCACAGTAAGGCAGGGCAGAGCTGGATGAAAATTGCCTCATTTTCCAGCCCATTGTAGAGTTGCACATTTGGTTTTGGCTATTCTCCCACACATAAGAATGCAATGAAACCTTGGGAAAAAAGGTTCCTGTTCAGCTCTACTCAATTAGCAGGAAGGAAGAAAGCTGCAGGCTAGTCCAGAATGGCCCTTTTGTAGAGGAAGGTGTGAAGCAAAACCAGTGCTCCACCTTGAATAGAGAGAGGTATTTATACTCCCACATAGCAGAATACTTTGCAGTGATTCACAGGCATTGCTGTTTCTAAATGGTAGAGAACCCAACTAGAGAGGAAATTAGGCCTTGCTATCATGGATTATCTTTAAGTAGCAGCTATGTCCATTTCCTCTCCTTTAATTTCAACTACAAAGTAGCACAAGTGTTCCATGAGACAGCTGAAAGTTCAGTATTCTCACAATGACAAGATCTGCAGCCCAACCAGCAAGCTGGGAGCTCCCATCTTCCCTTCCAGCACTACATTTCACTTGCCTTCAGAATGGCCCTGCAGCTCAAAGTTCTTTTTTTTTTGTTTTTTTTTTTTGTTGTTTTTTTTTTTTTTTTAATCAAAAAAGAAAAGAAAAAAAAAAAAGTTTTATGGTTGAATTAATCAAACTTGACCCAAATCCATACTTCCATATTATGTCAAAACCTATGGTAAAGTTGATTTGGGCAAGGAATACAGTGTAAAGATTCCCTTAGTTAACAGGTTTATCAGAAGCCCATGAGATACAAGCAAAACATGCTAATGGATTTGGGAGCTTTGGATCAGACCCCTAACAAGCGTTATGATGTTTAGACAGCATTTTTAAAAATTTTTCAACCTACTGGATTCCACTGAGGCAATACAGCAACTTTACATACCATAAAAGTGAGAGGTACAATACAAGGGAAAGAAATTGCATCTCTTCAAAATTCAGCTATCCACTGGTTATCAAGCAATTCCTTAGCCGTGATTTCATGAACAGCATCAACTTTCAGAAGTAGTTTCAAAACTCATTCTTCTAGGAATGAAAACCACAACTTTAAACCTCTCATTTCTACTAACAACAAGACACAATTTAAATTGAGTGCTTTAATACAGCAGAGACCTTTCTTCTTACAGTGCTATGAAATTTGTTCACAATATCATTTATGTCCATTTATTTTTAACATCAATTTTGCTTTTCAGAAAACATGTACTACTTAAAAGCTAAGAAAAATATCACAACTACCGTAATTGTTGAATTCATTGCAATGTAGTCAACACTTATTCTGTGAGAGCATTGTGTACTTACCAGCCTTGGTAACTATTTCCCAGACCAAATTTTTCAAAGCAGAGGTCTTCCCTTCTTATTATTTTAAAAGCTTTTCTTCCAAGCCTTCTATAAAAGGTACAAGAAAATTAGGGTCAGGGAATGAATATCTACCATTTTTCACAAAAAACTGTGTATTATGGGATCACTCCGAAATCAAAAAGTTGTCAGGACTGGGAAAACTTCAGAGAAGTCTACAAAAGTAACTCAAGTTCTAAAAATATGTCTCTCAGAGAGATTTAAAGGAAAAAGGTTATGAGGTTAAGAGGTGATTTAATCTTTGTAACTAGGTATCCACAGAGATAAAAGGTAATTGCTGTTGTATGGATTTTTTAAGCAGTAGCCAAAGGTTTACTAAGAGACAATTGAATTACCAGCTAGGAAATACTAAACTGAACTCACAGAGTATTTTACTCCCTAATTCACCCACCCAAACCCCTTAGCTAACTTGCTGCCACTGTGTGCAGTATTTCTATCTCAGAAATAAAGTTTACTGCACACACTGGGTACTTATCATTTCTTTCCATTCCATGTCCAAGTAATATCTTCCATCAAACAATTCAACAATCCTGTACTAACAACCACTACATTGCAGTGATAAGAACCATCAGTAATTCATGGGCCAATGTTTTTAGGCTAGTGGGTTAATAACAGTCACAAGAACTGAAACAACAGCCACAAGACAAAACAGACCACTCTCAGTTTGGGCATTGGAGTCCCAGTGAGCTGTCTTTCTAAAAACAGGGTTTAGCTCAAACAAATCATGGATGCATTACAAGAGTTACTAGATACTTTTATTCTGTAGGATTTTATTGTGTATATTTTTTATATAAGTCAAATTAGTCATATATAGTAGGCACTTGTATCCCTAAAGTCAACTGTACTGATGTTGAGAATTCAGCTCTAAATTCTTAAAATCTATGAAATGTGTTCAATTCTCAGTCTAGGATGCTATTCTTCATAGAGTAAGAGTAAATTAAAGCAACTCTGTTTCACAGAAAAATTACAGAAGTCTAGAATATAATTTTACTGTTCCAAAAGACATATTTTTCAGAACAAAAAAATAAAGCAGAAATACTGGGAGAAACAAAGCATAATTTTCAATTCTTCATTCTTTGTTCTGCTATTTAGATGTATCTCCTTTACCTATGTAGTGTGACTGTTGACTTGTTCGGCCTCATGTTATTTATCAGTAGAAATATGGTAATAAAAGGACATGTCAGAAAAATGTGAAGACTTACCATAAGTGTCTATATTAAGAGTATACATGTTCATAAAAATATTCCTAAGCTGCATTCTTGTCTTGTGTCTATTTTCTGTTATTTTGAGTTAAAACATTTGAATAAATGCGGTATCTGCATCTTCAATTTAATCTTTCTGTGTCATCTGCATCCTTTACACTGACTGTGTTCTTAACGATGTGGAAAGAATTAAATAAGAAAAAAGGAAACGTATTAAACTAAGGACAAATGTATTCCTACAAAAAAAGAAGTTGCAATATCAGACACTTGGTATTGGGTTTCAGTGACTATGTACCAGCATGAGTATTAACCAGAAAGATCAACTTTAAATGATTATTAGAGAATATACTTTGAAAGTAAGTATTGATCTGTGTTTTAATAATCACATGGAATGGAAAACCATATCATGTGGTCTGTGTTTTCAATCAAAACTAACAAAGATTAAACTCCTGATAGATTTTACATCATACTATCAGTGCACAACTGACTTGCAAGAATTATACAGCAAATACTTTTGAGAAACTAATACTCCTTTTTGTGACCATTTAAAACAAACAAAAAACAAAAAAAAGAAGCTATCTTCATCAAATAAATTATTTGCAACTAATATTTTTTTTAGTTCAATTCCCAAAATGCAGAAGTCAGTACTGAAAAAATGTAGTTGTCACATCCTGGTGAAGGATGCCTGCTACTTTATATCAAAGCAAAACTCTGTGTTGTTTCATTCACATGCTTTTAATTTTTAAGGTAAAACATAAAATTAATATTTTGGTGCGTTTTCCCCAAAACATTTAATCTCAAAATATCTTTGACAAAAGTTGAGGTTTTCTTTTATCCTGCAGTTCTCCTTCCCAATCTCCCTCAGGACTTAAATCCACATGGAACTCAATTTAAGGAACAGAAAAGGGGCAGAATGCATTCATTTCAGGACATGGTACCCTAAGTATTGGCTGGTGACAATGCCCATTATTCTGCTATGCGCAGATAGGGCTAAATTCTCTCCAGACTAAGGCAGTGACAGACAACAGATAACTTCAGCTGAAGAAATCAAGTTAAGTAGGTGAAACATATCACATGGCACCTCGAAAATCTGTGAAGAAATTTTCTGTGCCTTTAGAAAGGAGCAAGAATTACCACACTTTCTTAATAGGTTTCTTATTGCTGTAATGCAGGAAGTAATTTATTAGGCATCCAGGTTTCTTCAGCTGCACAAAGGTTTTTGAGAACTACTGTGGGGGCCAGAGCACACCTGGAAGAATGAGGAAGAAATCCAATAGTGCAAATGGCCCAGGAAAAAGAATCCCCTGACCCTTTCCTATTAGACAGCAGCACACAGGCCACACTCTGGCAGCGTGACAGACAGCAGGACTCTTGCTGCTCTAATCCTTCAATGTGCTGGCACACTTTTGTATTTTAATGGATTTTCTTTTTGCTGGTTACTATTGTGGATGCTTCTATGAATATGTGTTAAGACAGAAATTAAATGGGAAGCGTGGAGTACACCTTTGACTGCACATAAAAACCCACCAGGCTGGCCTTACCCCACTGTGCAGAGAAAACTCTGCATTAACAGAGTTCTAGAGTCACCTCGGGGCTTGTGTCCCCATCTAGGTGCAGACCCAGCCTGTGGTGGCAATAACAGCCAGGGCACCAAGATGGAATGTGCCATCTGCATGGACAAGGGAGCCAGGGCAGCCAGGGATTTAGCAGGGAAGCATTGGCTGGAGCCAGGAAGGGTCAAAGTGGCACTAGTGGCAATAATGCCACTAACAGTATCCTTAAGCCCATTAGAGGAGCACCAGGAGCATAAGTCATTATTCAGGGTGGGAAGAAAAGCAATTTGCAAAGGCAGAATTAAAATCAGAAGATGATCTTGTGGCTCTTGTATTACTGTTTTCAAATTAAGCAATAAAAAGGAGTGTGAATTGCATTCTATTAATTTATACACGGTGTTTTCATTCTTGGGTAGTCAACACAACAAGGGGTGAATTAATGCTACTTTGTTCTGACACTGTTGTGATTACAAAATGCTAATTTTAAGAAATATTTATATTGCTAATTAAGGAAGAAGGTCAGAAGTTCTAAGCTCCAGCTGCAATCAACACAGTTCACTGCTCTGAATTTTACAAGTTCTGAGCTGTGAATTGTGCTGATTGCAGGCACAGCTCTGGATTCTTATTAGCCAGTCAAATCACCCCAGTTCTACCAAACATTTTGTAATATACTCTACTATGTTTTACAAATCCTAGTGCTATGATGCAGACACTAATATCATTAAGTACAATAAAACTCAGTCTGTATCAGCATAAATTCTGCACATGGATTTTAGAAACAAAAAAAAAAGAATAAAAATAAAGGTAATAAAGCTATGAGCAGTTCATTGCGCTGTCACAAGAAGAAAAGTGAGCTAATTGTACAGAAAAGAAGCTGAGGTACCAAAATAAAGTGAAAAGAAAAATCAAACTAAGAAAATCCAGAAAAGAGGAGGTTGTGAAACTGTGTCTGTATCCACATGTCCATGTACAAAGTCTTAGATTGTAAAAGAGCCTAGATGTATGCAACAGAAGCAAAACAATCACAGAACAGAAATAATAACCAATGTAATCATGGTTGTGGTACTCTAAAACACTGGCATCAAAGCATTATCGGTGGCAGCTGAAAGAAGAAAAACACAAAGTGGAGAGAAAAAGCATCTAGATGCACTATGACAGGAAAACATCCCTGAAAAAAATTTGACTTTTTGGTTGCATCATATGCACAGTAATGTACATCCTTTACAAGAATACATTTTCAATTAGTGGAGTACCTTTTCATATTTTTTAGCTAGTGTAGGTGGGTTAAGATTTTTCAGAGAGGAATAATTACTTTGTAGCCAAAAGAAATGCTCTAAATTATGAAAGACTTCAATATAAATATCCGTGTAGTCTTACAAATGTAAAGTTCCATTGCTTCCTCTTACACCAGCAAACTAATAAACTTCCAAGACACACAGTTTACCTGTACAAGGAGACCTGGCAGCCCTGGAACATCTCAGTAATTCTGGAACATCTCAGTTCCAGAATTACCACAGTCAGAGGTGGACAAGAAAAGCCTTTACCCTAATTGCACATTTTGTGCAATCCACGTCAGAATTTTACCAGTAATCTGTAAATCAACTACTCAGTCCTCATTTATAGAGCCACACAACAATGAAAAAGAGATGTTAAACTCTCAGTTTGATTATATGGTGTTTCACTGCAATATTCTGTTATTTCCAGACTGTTTAGTGGTCCATAAATCAAATACTCAGTTTTTAATCCTGAACTCTATCTTTTACCTCATTTTGCATAGAAATTTTTATTGCTTACATACAGGCAATTATAAAAGTTCACTCTTTTTGAAGATTTAGCACACAGGCTTATTTTTTATTTCAGTGCAAAATTGTAAGTACTTGTATTATAAATGGGTCTGTACATTTTATATTACTTTTACAAGCTACTTACAGCATGTACATAATGACACCTGTGCTTCAAATGTCACACTGTTGGCTGTAGTCACTGGCACTGATAACTTCATGGGCTGCCAACCAAGCAGAAAAAATAGTATTAATAATAGAAAAAAAAAAACTTTTAAATGCTTAAACACAAAGCACGAAGGATGTGCTGATGTGGTATAATTTATTCCCATATGTAAAGAGGAACCAACAGCAGATGTTTAAATGAATAATGTACAGGCCTTAACAATTCATGCTGATGTGTCCTCACTTTTATCATTTAGCTGTTAAGGGGGTGGTGACATTGTGACATTAGCAGTGTGATTAAACTTAGTACTCTTCTTCTCCACAGTAAGTTATTAAAGCAGCATTCATAACACACTGACTTTAAGTACTGCAAGACACATCATGAACTTGGTTTTCTACCAGACATAAGGGTAGCACATAAAAACAACAGGGTTTTTGCAAAACATGAAGTCTCTATTTTCTTGATCATATCAGATGATTAACAAAATCTGTGCCAAAATACTCTCAAATAAAAACTTTCAAACCTTCTACTTCAGTCCTTGATTAAAATTCACAAATTAGAACCCATTCACTACTCACTTTATATGATTTCAGTCCATGTCAGTAAGACCTTGGTTTGGGGCCATCTCAGTGAGATTTTATCTGCTGCATCATGGGTTGAGTTCACAGCAAGATGTATGGGTTTTAATTCCAGAATCAAAAGAAGTGATACTTAGTCCCGGTAAGGAAGAAAATATAAGAACCTTCACACAATGGAAGGGGAGATCGACAGTGAGTATTTTTCTTGGCGTTGTCCCACCAAATCAAGAAAGCCTGTTGAACTGTGATCTCAGATTTTTTTATGTCTTATGTCACCAAGCTTCAAAGATCTATTTATTATGACAAGGACCTTGAAATTGTTAACTTAATAGTTTGATAATACTACAAATGGTAAATATGATTTTACAGGAAATTCTAACCAATAATATTGCCAAACCTGCTGTATGGACTCATTTTTAATCAATCATTTCGATAACTTTTTAAACTATCAATAATTCATGCCACTAA
The DNA here is from genome assembly GCF_027887145.1 of Ammospiza caudacuta. Lineage (NCBI taxonomy): Eukaryota > Metazoa > Chordata > Aves > Passeriformes > Passerellidae > Ammospiza > Ammospiza caudacuta. Next base: position 15,143,416 of record NC_080598.1, on the reverse strand, counting down.
CATACTGGGAAAACTTAAAGTTTATATACATGTACATCCTTAATATATATCCTACACAAAATAAAATTACCAACTCAGGAAATTAGTAATTTCCTGAAAATAAAGTGAATAGAAAAATCAGTCTAAGAAAATCCAGAAAGGAGGAGGGTGTGAAACTGTGTCTGTATCCACATGTCCATGTACAAAATTTTAGGTTAGAAAAGAACTCAGATGTATGCAACAAAAGCAAAACCACGAACAGAAATAATAACCTTTTCTTTACTACTAAACCAGTCTGATTAAATTTTGAATTTCTGTGAGTCTTACACAGAAAAGGGGATGATACAAAAAATGCAAATAAGACCAAAAGGAAAACATAAGCATAGAGGGGCAAAATCAGAAAGAAAAAATGAGAAGCAGCTAGGCAAGGGATGTAACTCAAAATGAAATCATCTACAAGAATATGAGGGGTGGGAAGACAGTGAATAAAGACATTGGCGCTGTATTCAACCAAGAGCGCAACTGATTGATGATGCTTAGAAGGCAAATGTATTTAATGTCTTCTTGCATCAATTTTAACCAAAATGTCAAGTGCAAGCAGTGGATAGTCCAATCAATATCAATGACAAAGGGGCAAGACCTCAGTCTTTTACAGAGCAGAGAAAGGTTAGCATGTACTTGAGTTGGAAATTTTAAAATCAGCCATAACCGATAAAATTCATTCTGGAGCACTTTAAAAGTGACAAGACTTTTCAGAGCTATTAGCTCTCCAAGAACCATTAGTGGAAGGCAGATAAAATACTTGAAAACTGTATTTTCAGGTATCTATCTGTAAGTGAGTAAAAAAGCTGGCATCAAAGAATTATAGAAGTATTCCATTAACTCCCAGGAAAATACTGGAATTAAAAGGCACCTAGAAGAGAACAAAGAGATGAGTAACAGATATTATGAACCTGTCAGGAGCAAATCTCCATGAGCACAGGCTGACAGGCTTTGGGGTTACAAGAGGAACATAAAATGTCACATATTTCTATTTTAGTAAGGATTTTGATACTGTTTCCCTTAAATTATTTTGCAATCCAAATTATTGTGTTTAATGTAATAATTTAATACATGAAAATATCACAGGAGCATTGCACAGGTCCTTAAAAAAATGCTTCTCAGAAAACAAGTGTAACTTGTTTGTTGTCAAAGTGGGAGGCTGTGTCAAGGCATGTTTTGCAGTTGTCTGTCCTCTTTAAGGAACAAGAGACTGAGAGAGAAGTGAAATAACAGATTGCTGGCAATAGGAGGATGCCTACCTGTTCTTGATATCTGTGCTGGATGGGGGAGGAAATAATAGTCTGAAAATGTGAATTGCAGTTGCACCCTTTTCCTTTTCCCATGCACAGGATTCCACCACCTCCCTTAGGTCAGCAAGAGCAATTACGTGGCTGCAGGTGAGTTAACTGGAACTTTATAATGAAAAAAGTGATTAGATCATGGCCTGCAGGTATAAGTTTAAGCTGATTGTCAAATTGAAGGTTCAGGGCAGACAGCAGGAAAAATTTCTAGGAGGATAATGAAGCATCAGAATAGAGTGCCTGGGAAGATTATGGAGTCTCCATTACTGGAGGTCTTTAGGTACACTTTGCACAAATATTCATCAGAAATGACCTCGGTACAGCTGCTTCTTCCTTTGGACAGAGAAATAAATCAAACAACTCAAGGCCCCTTGCAGTGATGAGACTCTATGTTTCTGTCATGATTGGTAAATTGGAAACTATCCTGTACAGCCTCCTCACTTAAAGAATATTTAATGCTACTAGTATTTAATAAATCAGAATGTTGGAAGTACTAATTATCTTCCCCAAAAAAGGATTTCTTTTTTGCTTCCATTTGTAATGAGCAAGCTGTGAAATTTGCTGGTATAAACTGCTGAGGAAACAACTCCACAGAATTTTAAAAATGAATGCTATGTTGAATAAGGAGTGAAGTGTGTTATAGCATGCAGTATAAATCAGAAAAGGCTACAAATCTTTATGTTATGGACTGCAAAGTTTTCATTGCCTAAACAGACAAGGGAAAAAGTCCTGAAAGGCATGTAAATTGGGCAGGCTACATCATCATTACCTGCTTTTGTGGTGTTGGGGGTTTTTCAACTTTCATTTCACCATCAGTCCCATACTCTGGGGTAGTCACATTTTTGGGATGGAAATTGTCTAAAAAAATTGGTTATTATTTATTCCCACTGTTTAGCTGGAGATTCTTATATTTTTCTTCATCACATCAGAAGTCACAAATTCGCTCTATGTCACCAGAGAGAGGTTACCACCAGAGTGACACAGAGTTAAAAGAAGTCTTAACCAAAAAGGTACTACTCATCAACTGTCCATGAAGAGGCTATTTCAAAAGGTGAGAAAAAATGCTATTTTTTTTAAAACAAGGTAGAGGTTTATCCTGTTTGTAAAGCCTTATTCAAATGTAATACATGGAGAAGTCAAATTCTTCAGCATACTTTTATATGTTATACTTTTCATATCAAAGTCTGTGAGACAATACATACATATATCTGAAGACATCAGTGAGTTCAGGAAGGAATGTCCTGATACTGAGAGGTAGCTAGAAAAAGAAAGTATTTCTATACATATTAATTAGCAAAATTTCATCTCAGCCCCATGCCAGTATGCACCTGTGCCATGTACTTGTGGGCCATGTGGAAGAACCTCTCAACAGGAACCACATCTGGATTTGTCCCATCTTTCTGGCTGCATATCCTGCCCAAAACCACAAAATCATAAAAATCCAGGAAGACTCTCACAGCCAAAAACAGGAGGGTGCGAACCTTAGCCTGACATGTAACATTAGCTCCTTAAGCCTGAAAGTCTAAAGTACTTAAATGTTGGTTTTAGCTGGGTGTTTTTTAATCTCACATTATGTGATGGACCTTTCCTTTCCTGTAGTCACTTTAATTGCTGCTGGCCACACCAGCTTTGGGACTTGGTTCTTTGTTTTCCACTTCTCCCATTAAAGTCACTCAGGAGTTATTCTCCTCTAAAATGAGAGGAACAAGCAAAGTGAGGAAAGATTTGACCTCATTCACAGGATGGAACATAGAAAAAGTACTTGCACCTTGCAGGAGAGATGACAGAATGTGCTAGTTGCTGTTCCAAATGGGTACATAAAGCAAGGCCATGAAAAAGAACAGCTGGCCATGGTGGTTTCTATTGATGGAAAAGGTGAGTTGACTGAAAGGATGGAAAACCTGTGGAAAAGAGAGAATTTTATCAATGCCTTACCTACCTTCTTTCAGGAAAAAAGGCACACACTGCCCCAAACTGAAGGGTACAGAGAAATACACAAGGATGTTACTTAAAATGACCATGGGATTATATAAAAACACACAGATCTAAGAAACAAAAAACAGTTTTGCAGTCTGGATTTATCCATTATAAATTACTGAGTTGTCCACTTCAGGGTCTAAAATGCTTCTCATCCTGGAGTCTTCTATCCCAGACAGTAAATTCCTGATCCAACAATTCAGTTGTACAAAATGATGCCTACATTTCAACAGTAACCACTACTAAAATAGGAAATTAGTGATGCACAATTAACACATGACGTATAAAACATCAAAGACTATTTTCTTCAATACAAAAGAATATGTAAGCATATGGAACATTGTGTTTAGGTAGCAAATATTTATTAATATCAAAAGAATCCCATAATATACTTGTATTTCAATCAAGACATGATCTAAATAGTTTTTTTTTTTCTGTATTACTAACAGATTTACTCTAAATTGAAAACATTCCTAATTTAAATATTAATTACATCTCACAGCATCTGCTGGCTTCCTGTAACTAATGGCTTGGGACTATGCAAATGTAGATCTGCATGAACAAGGTATGGTTACTTAAAGGATTTTTTTTAATTGACCAAGAATTGTGCTTACCATTTAAAAAAATACTCTTTTCAACTCTTTTCAGTGGCTCTTAGCTTCCAAATGATTTTTTTCCATAATAACACCATTTAGTAATTTATTTCAAAACCTACTAATAGGTATCAAAGTCAGGTCTCCCAGTAATACCTGGATATTAAAAATGGTTCTTGAAGCTGAACTGCTACAATTTTCATCTTACCTTTATGTTTAATTCCACTTCATTTACTTCATTGATGTCACTGCTTTTAACAAAAATGTTTTCCACTTTTAGATCTCTGCAAAAAAATACCTGCCAAGAGAGAGTAAGAAATAAAATACTATCAGTTACAGTGAACATATTCTGACAGAAACATTTTAAAATCTTTTGATTAATTCCTATGAGCAATTCCCATGCATTTTATTCTAAACTAGTGGCAGGCTAACAAAAAACATCTTCCTCACTTCTTCCAGGAAGTCATATAAGAATTTCAAATTTTGAAATATCATTCCTCACCACAATTCTGTAAGAAAGGCAAAAGTACATAATGGTTTGGTCTGTTAAAATCAGATCATCCAGCAAAAAAATTAGAGTCTATCTTGTGTATTTATCAAATTTGCCCATATTTTCATACCTGAAATTCATTTTTACATACCAAACCAGTCAAGGGTTTTTGCTGTTTTGATGAGGGCCCAGAAGAAACAAGGCCTTATAAAAGGCATTGTTCAATAATGCCATATAAATTCTGGAAGAAGAGGTAAAGGAAGGGTTCCTAAAACACTACATTGTAACAAAGAGTTTAAACATTTCTTTGCAAAAAACTTCAAGAATTCCAAGTCCTTCACCATCTACAAAGTCTAAAGTTTTGACTGGATAGGTTAATTCTGTTGTGGACTGTGCAGAATTGCAGTGGCTCTGTGTGGTGGATGAAAATGCTGATGTTCACTGAACCTTAAATGTAACATGTGCTGTGAGGAAGTACCAGGAGCAATCCACTTCTGCTTTTTTACCTCCTGTAATACACTGTGCATATAACAACTGAACTAAGTTAAAGTTATAATGCAAAGCAGTTGCAAGCTAAGAAATAATAACACAGTTATTACCACAGCTGGTGCAGAAAGAGAAGTAAAAGAAAATGGCAGCACATATTGCATCTGTAAGAAAAATAAAGTTATAAAAATGCATTCATGTAGTATATTTTACTTCTTCTTTACTGGATTATTTTTATCCTATGAAATAAATAATAGATAAAATATCAATCAGTAACTGTTTTTAAATGTATGAACACTCAAAATCAATGAGCATATGGGAGAAACAGAGGAATGTAATTATAGTTTTTGTGCAAAAAGCAAGGCTTTGAATGACGTGTCCTGTCTCATTTTCTGCAAAATGCCCTTTACCACAAAGCATTTTTTGAAGTTCTCCATCCTCACACAGCTCCATTACAAGCTATGTCTGCTAATATTAATAAAAGGGAGAATGTAATGATTTTGTTCTCTCTGAGTTTAGTTTCTTCTAATGTAATAACAATATATAATTAATTGCAATGCTGCAGCTGTAGTGATGACCTAGAACCCCAATGCACTTAGTGTTTTATGGACAGAGGGCAAAGGACAATTGACCAGCCACAAATATTGTCAGTATTGTGTTTACTACAACAAACCCTCAAGCTTTCAAAACATATGCATTTTTACAATGCACAAAAATACAGTGATTTTTAAATCAAGGGCTAAGTATGGATTTAGCTTAAAGCCCCTTCCATTTAATGCTTTAAAAATGGCTTTTAGAAAGCCTGATTACCAACCCTTGAAACAAAGTAAAATGTAACTTTTCAGCAACTAGGAATTAAAACTGTAATACTTCAATCAAATAAAACTTCCAAACAATTCAATATCCCAATAAAAAAATTCTACACATGCAGCTAACAGCAAATATTGTTTTACACATCCTACTGCAGTATTTATAATACCTGCTGCCATTATAAAGTCCTGAAATCTTATCTGTCAGGTCAGCCACAAAACTTTAGGCAAAAATTTTCACTGTGGTGTTCATACTGATTTGTGAATGGAACACTTTTTTGTTCCTTCTTTTTACCTTACTTTATTGATAAAAACTCAAATAAATACCTAAGAAAAAATTGCTTATATCCTTAGAAGATATTTTGTTACTTTACAACCTAACATACAAATATATTCTCAATTATTCTTTCATGAAAGAATAAGAGCCCTGAATTTCACAGATTGGCAGAAGAGTTTGAATGTTTTCAAAACTTATGCTGCTTTAGGTTTCTCCCACAGGGGCAATGAATGAGACACAAAGAACTACCTGAAAATTCAAAATAAACATCTCCAAAACTGAAAAGAGAAATTGTGTATCAAATATGACCTGGTGCTCAAACAGATATTGGAAGAGAAGAATCATCAGATAGTAAGAAAGCTAGGAATAATTTAAAGAATATCACATATCTTTCTTGAAGTTTTTTAATGGCTTATTTCTTGACAGTCTTGTGTTTCACTTCAGTTATCACCCCAAGGCTGCCACCTTCTAGTTTCCTTCCAAATGGATTAATTCCATCAAAAAACAGACAATCATAAAAATTACTATTAAAAAACTTACTATATTGATTATCCATTAATATAAACTAATCTGAACTCTGCAATCACATGTTCAAAAAACGTTTTCACTATCAGAGAGGAAATCTGATTTTTCCAACAAAAATATTTGCAGTATTTTTTACTCAATATGTTTTAGCCTTCATGCATATTTGCTGTAAGGCTTGGGATCAGCAGCTTGCAGAGTTTGGTACAAGTTTTCTGCTTCACTTTGAAAAGTATCATGAGCTGCCACCTGTCATTGCCTGGAATTCCTCTCTGTTTTCCATCAAATTCCCACATGATTGCTGGAAAATTCCCCTTCTGCTTTCTAGGAGTGCCCATCCACACCCCAAACCATAGGAATTTACCTCATTCTTTGCAGGAGATCATTCCACTGTCTTCAAGGAATATCTCCAGCTTTCTGGGAAATTTTCCACATATTCCACACTTGCCACAATTTTTCTCATGGCCATAACTTTGCACAAGATTTTTGGGAATTCCCCCTTTGCTTTATAAGACTTCCTTGCGTGCTTTTGGGGAATCCACAGCCAGCTTCCTAGAAATCTTAAGCGTGTTGTTGAAAGTATTCACTTTGGCTGCTCTCCTCCTTTTTCTACCTTTCACTTTCTAGGCTGTATCACTTGGTTTTTCAGAAAATTTCCCCTTTCTCCACAGGTAACTTCCTCCATGTGTTTTTTTTTTTTTTTTTTTTTAATCTCCCTCTGTTTTCTAGGAATTCTGTCCCAACTTTCAGGAATTTACTAAGTTCTTCCTAGAAAATTTCCCAGTGTCTTCCCAGTTTCCCAGCTGCTTTCCATGCATTTTCTTCCTGATTTCCAGAAATTCCACAGATGCTCTCTAGGAAACTAGACAGAGTGGGTAGTCACTGTGTAAATGCTATTGGTAAATAAAACAAAAAACAAGAAAAAAAGCCACCTTCCACGATGCCTGTGGCTTGGGAATTTCAAAAACTGCCCATAACTGAGAATGTACATATTAAAAACCGTTTAAATGAGGTGGCTGTTCCTGAATGTAATACTGAAAAAACCCCACAGCTTCCCAAGCATATTTTCTTTGAAAAGAGTGCCATTTAAGGAAACTTTCTCATGCATTTTCATAAAACTTCTGGGAGATCTAAAAGTGCATAGTGTTTAGATGCTAGTAACACTAGCATGTGTGACATTTTCAATTGCTAGGGCTGAATATCCAATATAATTTGATACTGCTTTTGCAGTAATGACCAACATCTATGGTTACACATCTTCCCTTTCCTTGCTGAGACTTCACATATCCTCCTCCTACTCACATTTTCCACATAAGACACAAAGGCAAATAATTGGTTGCATATTCAGATATTCTAAGTTAAGGTGGCAGTTACTTTAACCATATATATGAATGTAAAGAAATGCAAATGTAGAAGTCTGCTGGATAGTGGAACCATTTATGTTGCTTTCCAAAATGATGCATTTAATTCTGAAATTTCAGTTTCAGTGCTTTTTTCAATTTTCTTTTCAGATGCACATGTAACAAACTCCTCCAACAAAAGCTTTTAAAGTCTTCAACTGAACAATTTTAAAGTCTTCAGCGTGAAAGAGAAGATTATGATACAGGATAAATATGTCTCCATCAATATTGACTACGGCAGGAATAAGAAAATAGACTGTACATCAATGACAGTGAACTACTGAGGAATTTAAGACAATCAACTTCAAATCCAGCTTCAGTCTCAATTTTTTCACCTACCACCTTCATAATGGTATTACCGTTTCCACACTTTTCTACATCTAAAGGGTACCACAATCGAAAGACATCAAGGTGCAAGTGGGTGGGAGGAAAACCAGAGAATTGTCCATCACGTGCAAAGTCTGACTCCTAAAACAAAACCTTTATTTTCAAAACACAACACCTTTAAAGCCTGTAAACTTAATCTAATGTTTGTTAGGTCATTTTTAGGATTAATAAGTCCTTTAGAGCATGAATTTCTTCATCAGTTTAGACAGGGGTAAGAAAATACGTCTACTGAAGACATTTATGCAGACAAACTTCTGCAAAAAAATTGGCTCAATCTTAAGGCATGATATCACATATGAATATCACTGTCATGTCACAACCATGACAACTTTTCAAATAATTATGTAATTAATCTTATTTTTTACATTACCTTAAGGTTAAAAAATACTGTTAAATATATTCAAAAATAAAACACTTTTTAAAGGTCAGTATTTCAGGTTAATTTGTTCCATTTATCTTCTGATTAATAGATTATTTTAGGCAGTGAAATTCTGTGCTATGGAATTTCTGGCTTGCCTACTGGATGGAACTACCACCCTGTGTTTCCAGGAATTTCTTGGAAACCAGCACTTTGCATGCCCATTGAAAATAAAGTCAAGTTATCTTTTAGGGGAAAGAGTTGAAAAATATTTTTGTGGAAGAGATTTTACTGGGGTTTTTTTTAATATTTTTTTAAATTTATTGGGAAATATAATCTTTACTTTAGAGAAATGAGTGCTGCTAATTGTAGAAGATGAAGAAACACCCAGTCTTGAAAACACACCTCAAAAATACATAGGAAAGAAAATTAGGTCCAATTCCAGTCTCCTTACCTCCTCTTCCCATGTTGGACCCTCTTGTCACCCACCTCCAAGTCATGTGTGATTTTTGTGGCAATGGGGACAAAAAAAAATACAGCATTGCTTGGTTCAAATGGAGCTGAGCACGTGTTTCATTTTATGGTCTTCCCTCCACTGCTTTCAGACATCTGTTCAATTTTATATAGTCTGTGCCCAAATTAAATTAAAACACTGAGACTGGCAGGAATGTGTCCACTGTTCAAAGAAGTGGAATAAAACCTGAGAGATGAGGGGGTGGGTGGAACACAAAAGCCTTGTATTCTAACTGCAGCTGTCTGCACGCTGACAAGGCCCGGGATTGGCATAACACAGCATGCTGGTTTGGACAGCAGATCTGCAAAAACAAAAAACACACAGTCAAAAATGATACTTCAGCTTTTTTAGCCACAGAATCTCTGGGTGCATTCAGAAATGGAAAATGCAAACATTTTTTTCCACCAGACAGTACAAAACTATAATAGATTCTTCCTTCAAAGCAAATGGTATACAACATATTTTCAGAGGATTTCAAAATACTTCAATAAACCTGAAAAGCTGTTGATCTGGAGCATCCAATAAAAATGAACTTTTGCTTCTAACTGGCATCATGTGAAGAACATCCTTCAGCAGTGCTGCCAAAACAGGGATAACAAAAGCAAGGATATTTGGGTACTCTTGCAATTCCCCTGGAGAGCTGATTTTCAGGTGATTCCTCGTGTAAAGTCTACTTTTCTCAAATAAGAAGCTGCACAAAAAGGCTCAGAAGGAGTTAAAATGCACCAAAGGAGGAAAGTTTGGCTAAACATTTCCAGGCAAGAAAGCCAGAGCTCAGCTCCTCCACAGCAGACAACAGAGAAGAAGCAACCCCTGCAAGTTTTGGGGGATTTACAAGCCTTTAACTCTTGGAATACCATCAAGCTGCCCACCTATATAAAAGAGACTCATTCTACCATTGCAAATGGCTACTGCAAGTGAGGCACAGGAAACTGCCTCCCTCTGGCTGCAGGACAGGGATCAGAGTGCTGAAATTTGGGACCATTCCTCAGTAAGCACCTGCTCCCCACACTGAGGAGCTGCTGCCCCAAGCAGTGATAAGAGCAGCACTGCTCACCTCTGGCAAAGGGGGCCTCAGTCTCTGGAGACACGAGGGTGTTGGCGTTGCAGACACAGGGGGACATCAGTGAGCTCAAAGAAGGATCCAAGCTGCAAGAAAATGGAGAGCATTGGCTTGAGCTGAGAGCGCACAGCCTGCATTCCCTCAGAAAACAAGGAGCAGGTTTTCAGCTGACATCCTGCAAAATCTCCTCTGCTCCATTGCCTCTGAGGCACCTCAGAGGTAATCTCAGATGTCATTTGAACATCCTTAAACCCTTTGGTTCCATCCTAGCCCCTCATTTCCCAGACCTAGGACTTTTCTATTTGAATGACAGATGACTTATTAGAAAACAATAGTACAAAATACTTACATGGAGACAAAAACTACTTAAGAGAATGCTCTTTTCTGATAGAGTGCTTTTATCATGAGATAACTTCTAATCTCACTCAATAGCCTACGTTTTGCAATTTACATGAAACGTGATTAATACCCTATTTCCATATTTAAGTTTCTGACAATATTAATACTCTTACTATCCTCCTATCTAAGAAATTTTTAACTGTAATATGATAAAGTTATTACAGTTCTTGATTCTCTGAAATGTACCAGGGAAAAAATGTGATAACTAACACAAAAAAAGAGATAAGCTTAATGATATGTAGAAATCTTTTTGTCCTCTTGAAGATGTTCTGAAAACATTAGGAAATGGCTAAAATCCTGAATTTATCTTGCATTTTACTCTGAACAAAATTTTTGTATTAAAAAAATTCTGACTGGAGTGAAGTCTTCTGTTGATAAATCAATAAAGAATATGGGGTTTTCTCTTTAATATTATCAATATGACAATTCAAGAAAAAGGAGAAATAACTTTTTCACAAGCACCTTCGTAAACCTTTTGTCTAGGCACAAGAAAATGGTATGAGTTCAGAATAAATAAATCAACAAAGCAATAAGTTAGGGAGGGGCCTACAACTCTTTTAATCCAGATTACTGCCAATATTAAAAAAATTTAAAAAGAAAAAAGAAAAATACCAATTTTACATTAGCTTTTGATTAAGATTTTCTATTCATGATGTTTTAATCCCCTCATGAGAGTCATGTGGTCTTTCTCAGACCCTTGTGGGTGTCAGAACCATAGGGCAAGACACCAGGCAAAGCCTACCCCATCTCTGTGTACTTACCAGATTATTTTGCAAGCTTTTATTAATCTCTGAATCTAGAAGCTATAACATATTTAATTAACCAATTAAAGAATGAACAAATGGTGTGGCAGACTGCCCCATGGATAGATAAAAATCTCAAACACTCCAGTAGTGAATTATCTGCCTTACCCACTCGAGGTAACTATGATAAAAGCACATGTTATACAACTTAAAGTTGTACAGGAGGAGCAGATTAATACCTGTCTCTTTTTAATACCATGTGACACAAACAGAGAAAGAGAGAAGGAATTGTTATGTGACAGCTTTCAGCATCTAGAGGCATTTCCCTATTACATGTACACTCTGCTTTCTTTTCCTATGTGAATTGACAATGTCACCAAAGAGCAATTTGAAGTTATTTTTTTTCCCTACCCACAGGTATTTGTCAGTGCTTTTGACCAAAATTAAAGCTGTGAGCGATCCAAGAAACTGTATGTAGTTGTTGCTGGTCAAGGTGGACATGCCAAGAGACACAGCATCCATCAGGGATAAAAATTGGGAACGGGGAGCTCCCACTTTGAACTTTCTGGTGTTGGAAGGTGGGAGCTATGTAGCCAATATATTAGAAACTAAGATTCTAGATCTTATTTTGTTTCAACTCCTCCATGATTTTTAGCATCTGCAATATCTGAACTTGATTAAAAAACCAAAGAAAACCAGAAAGCTGGGGTTCAACCCTTACTGATTCTTCTCTTCTACTCTTGGCATATCTGCTTCTAAATTGAGCTAGAAATTAAATCTTCTCTAAGCTCCTTTGGGAGCTGAGAAGTACACCACCCTCCTGCTACAATTTTCCTTATCTGTTAAATTAAGATAACGTCAGTTATCACAATTAACATTCTAAAATATTATTACATTGCAAATGATTGGTACAGGAAGACAAGTACTGCAAGAGCTGTGAATGCACACTGAGGCTTCATCTTACAATTTTACTTACAAAAGAGCAGCACCTAGAAAAGAAAAAACAGGGCCAGGACCTCAATCCATATTGCATAAAGTAAAAGGTCAACACAAAATGCCTGAGATATAAACCATATAGGTTGATTCTACTAGTTAATAAATTAATACATAACCATTTGTGAGTAGTATGTTTGTACCCTCAGTTTAAATGAACAGGATGTAATTGCCAGAAATTGAAAGGTGAAATTCAAGGAAACCTGTGAGAAATTCTTAGAAAGAAAAGGGTTTATTCCTCAAAAACCTGTGTAAAATTTCTACAAAACTCATATAGAATGTCTTAGAAAGCATAGGGGAAATTACTTGAATTTGCAGGAGAAAAATTTAGGCAGCACAGAGAAAATTTCTAGAAGGCAGAGAGAAATTCCTTGAATGCACAAGGAAAATTTTCTAGAACATGCAAAGTAAATTCTGACAAAGCACAGAGCAAAAATCTGTGGAGGCTACCTGCCTAGAGGGGAGATTCCTCAGAGAGCACAAAGAAAATTCACAAAATATGGGATGTTAAATTCATAGCCGGCAGACACGGAGAATTACTGAAAACCAGAGATAAATTGCTAGAAATGAAAGAGGAAATTTCCAGAAGGCACATAAGCAATTCCTGTAAATTGAGGGTAAATTATCATGATGCAGCAAAGGGGGAAAAAAAACCAAAATCACAAAAGAACACGATGAAATAATGGAAAATGATGAGGAAATGTAAGTAGAAAGCAGAAGCTGGCATTTCCTAGAAAACACAGTGCAAATGCCTGGAAAGCTGAGAGGTAAATTCCTAGAAAGCAGGCTAGGAATTCCTAGAAAGCACATGAACTCTTTCCTAGAGATTCCCAGAGCCTGGTGTGTCCTATGCAGCACCACAGCCCTTTAACAGCTGCATCAGATTTTACCTGAGCAGGGAACAGAATCACTGGAGTTCTGGGCCAGCCCTGCCCTCAGTGACAAAACCAGCACAAGACCTTGGCATTCCAAGCCAAGAGAAAGCCATGGCTTAGGTCAGACACTTCTGGAGACCTTCTCTCCTAGACCAACACATTTGCTTTCTTCTGTGGCCACTGAGATCAGAATCACAAAGGAGAGGAGGAAGAAGACAAGGGTGACCCTCCTCTCTGTGTGTTGCAGGTCCTCCAAGCCTGGACACACCTAAAATCCTGCTTTCACCTGTGTTCCCAGACAGCCCCCCTTGTACCAGGAAAAAGCAGCTCAAAAATCTCTTTCATTCTCCTTCCTTTTTTTCCTCCTCTTGATTTTGTTTAGCATTTCTGTGTTATCCCTAAATTACCCCAAGGATGCATAAAAGATATAGTGAACCAGTTTATTATCAGGGATTATAATAATAAACTGGTTACTACTTAATCACCAGTTATGAGTAGCAGTCAGTAGTTATTAACACAGATATCTCTAACACCTTCATCCATTTGCATCTTTTACTTGGAGTTTTAAAATACTGAAATGGGAGATTTTGAGAACCACAAGAAACAAAGGGACACAAGACTCTCATTAAATTTCTTTGGTCAGTAAAATAAAGGAGGAAAAAAGTACATGAGGCTCAGCATTAAACTACCCTTATTATAAGCGAAAAACCTGAAGGGTCTGCTGTGGAGAGTTTGGTTTGTCAGTCTGAAAAGCCTCCAGAGTTAAGAAAAAGCCTTCACTAAATAGGAAACATTCACGTCTGTTCCACTGAAGACATCTGTGCTATAAAATCTGCTGTGAACAAGTTAAAATTTCTGTTCTGTACAATCCTGATGACTTAGTCCCTGTTACAAAGACAGATCTCCCATTGACAGCATCAGAGGGGGAAAAATGACTGTGGGATTAGATCCTACATTTCACTAGTTTTTATTTATGGCCACCTACCAACGCCAACCACTTACCACTTCTAGAACATGTCAAATTACTGCATCCAACCACAGACACTCAATATATTCATATCAAACTGCCTGTAAAGTCAGTGAGAAGGTTCGTGAATAAAGAGAAATTCTAGTGACAAGGCACAGGAATCTTAAAGCAACTCAAACTGGCTGTAAGACAAGGTAAAGTCACCCAGTGTGTGCATTTAGCAGAGAGACCTTGAGTCATCAGTACAAAGACACAGACAGATACATGGCAATTCTAACAACTGGTCAGCAGCAAACACTCTTTGAATTAAGAAAGCTGTCACAAAGAGATGAGAAAAGTCACCTGTGCCTTTCTTTCTTAAGTGACTTCTGAAAAGCCCACAGCAGAACTACAAGTGTGATTAAATAAATGTGGTTTTCAGTTACCCCAAAATCTGTATGGTAATTCCAGTGAAGTCAGAGTAATCACACTGCATTTACACTCAGGTCAGTGGGCTCAGGATGAAACCCCTAAGTGACTAAAATCAACAGAGCACAGCATCTGCTAATATTACTGCCCAAAAAATCACAACAAGCCTCAGGCATGCTATTATCAGATTACACAATTTCACTGTCAGGCTGAGGAGTTTTAAAAGCAACTACAAACTGTGGAGGATTTAATTTTCACAGGCAAAGGATCTCTTCTTTCTATTAAAAGGACAAGATCATGTTATTTCTTCAAAGATAAAGCTTAGTTTTGTTCTTCTCTTGTAAAGTGATAGATAGAAACACTCTTGCCCAATATTTTATGAGATAAAACATTTTTATCTGTGACTGGAATGTGGAGAACAGGAAAACTGGATTTTGTTTGAGAAGGCCAGAGAGTGTTTGCCATGCAGAACCACAGAGATTACAAGATTACAATTACAAGTGACATAACATTGTGAAGAGATTCTGCAAATGACAGAAACAGAGGCCACAAGTTTATTTAGTTCTTTTTAAGAGCAAGATATAAATTGAAAGATATAAATTAATTCATCCTTCCAGCATCAGATTGAAGCTTGTTCTCTCAATAAGGACTAATGGGATTACAAAAATTATGACTCAAGAAAACTCTAAGTAGTAAGTGAATGTGTTATGGTGTATACTTGTTACTTCTAGAAATCTGACAAAGATCTTTCTTTAACCCCACCAACACTGGAAATTTTTATGAGTTTTTAACCTTTTCATATTCTGATGGCATTTTCCTTTCCACAATCTTCCTAAATTCCTCCCTTCACTCTGTGCATTTCAGAGTGCTGGGCTAATTACTCGTAGTAAAGTAGACACAAAACTTCACAGCTTTCTAGATGAAACAAAAAAAATCAACAAATATACAATCTTGAATCATTTGAAACAGCCTTTTTTAAACTGCTTACAGTTGCTAGTTAGTAAAATTTAGCAAATCAGAGGTCAAGTTTGCAGTTTTTGGCAAAATAAAACCCACAAGCACAGACTAAAGGGGACATAATTTTTCACAGCTCCGATTCAAGATTCCTGGCTGCCTTTCTGCACTCACAGTTGTCCTACTCCTTGTTTGGCAGAAATACAGGGTGCATGTTCACACTCACCAAGTGCCAAGGCAGCCTGCAACGCTTAAAAACCAGAACTGGCAGTCTTGTCAGCCAAAGGAATTTATTCTGACTTCACCAAAACTGGACCAGCCACTGAGACCCAATTTAGTAGCCAGCACCAACCACTGCACTTGCAGCTCTCAGAGAAGGATCCCAGATATGCAGCAAACCCCCAGGACTGGGCAACAGCTAATGAAATCCGTGGGAAAAGCTCGGTGTTTGGCAGCCTGGAGCAGGCAAACAGCAGCTCAGACAAGCAAAATGCAATTAATGGTTGTCTGCTGGGTTATGTTTTACATTCCTTCCTGTGCTCAGGAGCTAGAATGCCCAACCTGAAGCTGTGACTGAGAAATGTCTCAGTGCTGACACCCACATTGTGACACTGTAGAATCTGCTAGGCAGCCATCAGCACACAGGCCTGTCAAAAGGATGGTCCATTCAACAACATTTTGGGCAAATTAATGAAAATCTTTAGGTAAGACAACCTACACTAAGTTGTTACAGAATGTAATAACAACCAGTGTTGTACACAGTCACAGAAAACCCTGCCATTAACACTTTCTTGGTGTATATGAATAAAACATGATTTTTAGACCAGAAAAAAAACCCAAATCACCAAACCTTAGGATAACCATTGAGATACACACTTACAAAATATACAAATATACACATGAATAATATATAATTTCACACCCAGAATAAACGCCCTTATAGGTCAATTACATACTCTTTCCTTTTTCCAGGTATTCGGCATTGATGTGTTTTGTCTCTGTCATACTGCTTAGCCATGGGAGCACTCAAGGATTATGTTAGAGGGGATAAAATATCAGAAGCCATTGCCGTCATTTATTAGGTACACTTCTAACATCTCATGGAGCTGGGCATACCACCAACTGCTGATAATTTTCATTTCCTTTTATTTAATATTGCTGAAAGAAAATATTGCATTTATTAATAGCAAAACAAATTTATCCCCTAACTTTTTCTGTAGGACATTTTTTAAATCTAATTCTTCTTTTTTTTCCACACAAAGTAAGTTTGGTTCTGAAATTCTCTTTCATCTCCTGAGATGTGATCCTACATCTGCTCTGCAGGTAGAATTTTATGTGAAGTACACCACAACATAAAAGACAAATCCCTAGGTTCGTATCACTGGAAATGCCTGTGCCTAAAATAGTCAAATGCAAAGAAAGACCTTCATACAAGAAATATGGTTGATTGCATGCACACATAATTTCACTGGAAAATGCACCCAAAAAATGCAAATTTTATCACCTATTTCAATGTGTCATTTTATGCATATCTTTATGTTGCTACACATTTTAAAAAATACAAAATCCTAAATTACTTTTTTATCTCTTATTTTGCTCAAATGTTTCACAACTTAAGCCTATCATATTACAAGGCTCTTCAGGAGACTTAAATAGTATTAAAATACTATCTTCAACTTGAAGGGCAAAATACCTGGAAAATTAAGGTCACATAATGTTTCAGAACCTAATGGAGTATGGATTTCTACTTGGAGTACTTCAACCAGAAACTCAGTAATCTTAAATCTGTCTCTGCTAGACATAATAAGTTCTAAATGTTTGAATGAATTTCAGGGTATAATTTTTTTTCAGGGTATAGTTTTTTGTATACCCTATAATTTCTGAGCAGGGCACAAAGCATTAAGTTCAGAATACTCAGCTGCCATAGAAGAGAAAAATCATTCAAATCAAAAGCACTCTTATAGGACATTAGAAATAGACAGGAATAGATTTTGAACCAGCAAACATGATGCTAATTTCTTGCACTAGTGTTTAAATATACATAAACACCACTGAAATAATGGGGCATGGGGTTATTAAAAGCTTGGCATGCTTAAAAGTTGTGTACAACCATACACAAAAATTAATCTGCATCTGGCATTTATTGCTTGACTTCTTGGGTGATTCTGATGTCATTGTTTATTTCCTAAGGGTGCCCAATGCAGATAACTCGGAGCATGACGCAGAACAGCCTAAAAGAACTTCAGGCTAGGAATACTTTACACTGTGCTATGACAGATTTTTTTTTTTAACACTTGACCTCTTGTGGTCAACATCAGCCAAGAAAAGCCACCACACTACTGTTCAGCCCCCAGGAGAGCCCTGAGACAGCAGAGCTCACTCTGTGCTACCTCAGCCTCCCACAGCCTTCTCAGCAGCTCATGGGGGCAGCACACCAGCAAGAAGCAGATTTCAGAGCTGTGGCCAGGTGTCAGGAATTCCTCTACCATTCCAGCTACCAAATAAAATCTCTATCTCTTGGCTAATAGTAAAACCATACCTTTATAAATTAATCTGAGATGCCACATGTGGAGAAATTAATTGCCAGCAATGACTTGCTCAGCTGCACAGCAGAACCCCCACCTGCATTAATCCAATTGGCCATGAAAAAGGGAGAGGACAGGAGTTGCCTTTGCCTAATCTGAACCAAATTTCAGGGAAAAGAAGAATCCTACAAAGGTATTTACATCAGTTACCTTGACAATCATCCTAAGGCCTGCAGACAAACCAGGAAGAAATAAATCCAAAGCCAAAGGAACACGATGGTGCTCATAGTAACTTAAATAAGCAGAAAGTGTTTCTTACACTAGTGTCACATCAAAGATTCAGAATGCCACAAACAAGCTGAAGTGATCCTGAAGAGTTTATAAGGTTCTTATGCAAGAAACACGGATGCACAGCAAACATGTATCTTCCAAAGCAAAATCCAAAATTAGTGAATCTCCAAAAATCTGTGCAAGAATAGAGGTATCAGTACCATTTCTCTCAATTGTGTTTCCCATATAGAGCAGCTGTGAGAGGCCATTACCACTGAATGAATCAAAAAACACCAAAATAAAGCCCTAAAAATCCAGATCATTCTATATAAACCTGCCCAAGGCAAAGGTGATTCAAAACCAAGGTCTGTAGACACCTGGTATTTCATTGAATGCTGCAAGAAATCCCATGGCATGCAGTTAAGAATGACAAATTAACCCATATAATGTGTTAATCTTGGCATCTATTGAGATTCCAGCACAGAAACCTGAATGCATCACCATTTTGTTTTCATACAGGGAATATCTGCAAAATCTTCCCTTTCTTGTCAGGTTGTTTTGGGGGGTTATTTTGATGTTGGTTTTTTGGTTTGTTTGCTTTTGGTTTTTGAGGTTTTTTTGTCAATCAGGTCAGGAAGACATCATTAAAATTGTGCTTCAATACATTAGGAACAATGCATTGAATTTGATGACAAAATTGTCTGTTGACTACAAGCATGATTTTTAGCAGCCATTTAACACCTATTCCAGAATGGTCCAACTGTTGTTACTTAGATACTTCATAAAAAATTCACAAACATAAACTCCAAAAATAAATCTAAATGTTAAAAAAAAACAACTTCAATTTCTAGCAGCCAGTCACAAATACATAGAATCTATTTGTTAAACTTTTTGAACAATCTACTGCATCATTTAGTTCACCCACAAGGTGGCATCTCTATTTTACTTTTCCTTTGTTATTAGCTTAGAGAGAGGATCAAGCTGTCCTTCACAAAAGGTGCTGTGACCTCAGATGAAAAGTGGAGGCCACTGTACCAAGACTTTCAGAATTTCTATTCAGAAATCATCAATATTTCTTCCTTTCACATCAAATGTTTACTGATTTTACCATTGAGATGGGGATAAATTTGCAAGTCATGGCATCCAGTTCAACATTTTTCCCAGAAAAAATATAAAAGAGAAAGTGTTTTAGACATGATTGCAGAAAAATCTCTTGGTATTCTGTGTACTGATACTTGGTATTCTCAGTATTAAATCTTTCATAATGAAAACTCTATAACTTGTATAAAGTTAGCTTTAAATGTAAAGCCAACCTCAAACCTGTCTGATACCAATCAAAACAGTCCAGTCACTCAGTACCTACACACAAAAATCTCAATTTTAAAAGCTATTTAAGGTTTATCATTAAAAAATTAAATCAAGCATCAGCTAAAAATAGGTCTGCAAAAAAAAAAGCATTCTATGCTGCATGAAGTCACATACCAGTACACAGATTACATAGGTAAACAGCTATGTCATTATGTACTTAAAATGAATTATAAAATTGCAAGTAATTACAGATTTCAACGGGCCTCTGAAATGCACTAAAGGTAACACTAATTAAAAATTATTTTTCTACATGACAGTAAGGCAGAATTTAATGCAAAGTCACAAATGAGGTAATTCTAGTAAGCAGAAGGAAAAGGTAAGCAACCAATCATGCCTTTCTCCCTAAAAGTTATATTAACCCTGCTGTCATGTTTTCAGTGCTGTTCTTTTGTGTTTGCTTTTCTGCCACAATCAAATATATGTATTTCTTAATTCCATACTTTGTTATCATGAACTGGGAAGGTACCAATTTCTCTTTTACATTAAATATAAAAGTTCCCAGGAACACACATGTTTGAGTGCACACAAACACATGCTCACCTATCTACTTTATGCAAAAATCTCAAAATAACATCTATAATCTCAAAGACTGGCTCGCAAGGATTGGAAAGGGGGGAAAGGGTACAGAAAACTGTTCCTAGGATCTTCCAGACTATACCAAATTGGTACATTTTACTTAAGGTATTCCTTGAAAATGAAAACTCAGCGGTACTAAATCAAACACCATTCGTTTCCACTGCAATCAACATGCAGTTTGAACAGTCATAAAATGCAGAAATCTATCAAAATCTAAGAATACAAACAGAGGCATGTGAATCCAGTGCACTGCTGTAAAATAGTTATTTACTGAAGAGAAATAATACTTAATTCTTACTGTTACTTTACTTTTCCCATCCAATACAATTGTCTATATTCCTCCTTAAAGTTTGCCTGCCATCAAATTTAATGCACTTCTTCCAAACTTCTTCAGCTGGAAGGCCCCTAAAAGTTTTTCAGTTACACACAAACTATTGCAAAATTTTTGTACAGACTGCTGTACAAAGAATATGGAGTGGTTTCCATTGTTAAAAAACTAATGTAAGTGAAATAAGATATTCAGGTAAAAACCACCCTCTTACATAATATTTATCTTAGTAGGCATTGGGCTGTGGCAGTGGAACAGCCTCCAATACCATTTATGTACCTGTTGTGATGGCTTATTAAAGACTTGTTCTGATATAATTCCCTACCTTCAATCTAAACTTCTGGTTTGCAGACAATACATGAAAAGAGAAATCATCTAAAAAATCCAACCCTGTTACCTTTCTATGCCTACTTGCTAAAAACATGAGAAATTAGACAAGCTCAAATCAAGACTTTTCTGCCTTGGCTAAGGAAGCAGAGGAAAACATTGTTTCAGTGCAAAGCAACCAACAAACATGGAAACACCAAAATGAAAACATCTCACAAATAAAATGTCCATGTAGTTGGTTTCCTGGAATGTACAGGAGCATGAAAAAATTAGCAGCTGTGCTGTAACCTCATAAATAATAACTTTAGCTTGATTTTATAATTGATTATTTTAGGAAAATTTAGGAGGAAAATCAATATCTGGCAAATGTCTGAGCTGGACTAAAATGAGAAGAGAAGAGAGAGAGTTTTGTTATGTGTGTGTGTGCCCCATATGTCCTACCATGGTCTACAGAGAGGGGGTTATTTGAAAGAAGGACCTTATTGGATTTATTTTTCTTAGCTACACACACGAGTTCAACTCCTGAAGTATTTTAAGGTGGACTTGAAGCCCTTCTGCTACCATAAATGAAGGTGAGGGTGGTTGCAATGTGATGCATGTAGCTACCACAAATCAAGGAAAGTAATGAAGACCCTTTAAAGCTGAAGGAAATATCCTTTTGCCATAGAGATAAACAAGTGTAGTAAGGAATTAATCAGGGCAATTATCTGGCTTGAAAACTGATCTATGTTAAATAGGAGTGTAACAAAATATTCTATATTTTAATGACACCAAACAGGATAAAGACAATACTCCTCCAACCCTTCCACTGTAGCTTCTACCTGGCACAATCTGAACAATCAAGTCCAATTCCAAGCAGTACAAGCAACCACACAAAGGATGCTTACTTCAAAAAAATCCACAAAACCTCTATTTAAAACTATATTAAATACTCAATATATTCTGTTTCAATATCATTTCTGCAGTTGGCATCTTGCCCAGAGCTCTGAGAGCAGGTGTCCCCAATTTCAGTGATGGGTCCAATGTGGATCCATCCATCCTGCATGCACTTCTGAGTATTAATGCATAACAGCATCATTTGTTATGTGTTGCTAATTAGTACCTCTAATGAAAAATGCTAGACACAAAATAGGCTGCTTCTCCAGGTGAAGACATTTCAATGTCTAGAGAAATTAAGTGGTGTACAAAACCTACAGTTTTCCTCCCAACTGTATTAAATATTAGGCTATGAGGAATACTTTTCCCACACCAAAGAAAAAAGGGAAAAAAAATTAATTGTTTCCCTTCCTAGCAAATTGAAAGCACATACAAATTCCCATTTCTGTTTTGCTGAAGTATTCAAAAGAAAACCACTTCTCTTTGACAATTATTTCACATGCAAGGAATGGAGATCAGAAGATTCCATACACCTTGTGCACCAAAGCTAACATAGCAAAAATTGCTTTGGAAGTCTTACAGCTCATGTAAAAAATGTAAAATGTATTATCAAGGTAACAATTACCATCTACTGTAAAAATTATAGAATGATAAGACTTTTCTGTCCCCTTAATATTGCCAAACATATGAAGCATATTCCTTGAGAAGAACTATATTCAAGAATCATAAAAACCATTAGTTCTAAATTCACCTATCTGCTCTTGTCTAAAGAGATCACAGTCATTCTCAGCAGCACTTTTAATAAATAACCACCTTATTTTTATAAAGATATATGACATTTTTCCTGATTAGGATGGCCTTGCTAAGTAGATACAAAAATAATTATTTAGAGGATGTGTTCACTCTGAAGGAGCAGCAAATGTTCTTTCAAAAACTGTTCTACGTGCAGAGAGTTTAAATTTCATGCCTTGTGATGTTCTAAAAAAGCATATCTGCAAAATACAGAAATGCTCTTCCATTGCTGAGAAAAACTTTGAATCCTCAGTTAAATTTCTAGAGGATAGAAGAAACAAGATAT
Organism: Ammospiza caudacuta; assembly: GCF_027887145.1. Lineage (NCBI taxonomy): Eukaryota > Metazoa > Chordata > Aves > Passeriformes > Passerellidae > Ammospiza > Ammospiza caudacuta. The sequence continues at coordinate 15,120,531 of NC_080598.1, read as the reverse complement.
GCAGGTGTGCATATTAAATGTCACACTATGTTACTCCAGTTTTATAAGAGTATTAATTTATTACATATTTAATTTATATATTTTTCTTTTTGCTTTAATATTAATTGCCAGTAATTAACACCTGACCAGTGTCAGGCACTGCTTCAACAATCTTCTTATGAGTTAAGAAGTTAAGAGCATTTGGTACATGGCAACCTAATGGACAGACAATTGAAATGAACCTGGTTTTACTTCAACAAATTTAGGGGGTTTATTATAATTACTTCAAGTAAAATCATTCTCCAATACAAACAGGACAACTCTACCACCACTACAGGCATCACAATCATAGAGGACAAGATTAAATTTCAAGCACCCTTTCACAGAAATCTATGATCCTCTCCAAAATACAGTGATGTGGATGAACACATTTCAAATCCAACATGACAGAACTTAGAGACAACTTACAAATAATAAAAATCTCTTGGATATGAGAGATCATGTTTTCTCAGGCATTCCAATAAAGATAATTTATACCTTGTGATAGTTCAGCAATAAAAAAAAAAAAAAAAGCCCAAGCAAAAAGTATGGGACCTGATCTGTCTGCTAGACCAAATGACCAAGATTTATTTACTTGAATATGACTTAAAATACAAAATTATCAAATATTGAATTCCTAAAGTTATTAATATTTAGTGTGCTTGTGTTGCAGCTCAGTTTCTATGTTTAGCACAATAAAACCTCAGTTTAGGTTGGCATGTGAGCACACTGACAATTTTTAATGTTAAAATAGGTGCAACTGTTAAAGAAGACACTTTGCACAAGACAAAAGTATTCTTGTCCAGCATTCAAGGCTGCTCCACAGTGTGCTTGGCACAACAGGTTGGAATTACACTAACACAAGATCCAACATTGGGAATCTCAGGAACCTGCAACTTCAGCAACTTCTCATTCATCTACTGACACCCCAAAATGTTTGGGATTTACTTTAAACTAAGAAATGCCATTCCAAAAGTTCAAATAAACAATACTCCACTGAGCAGCCAGCAATAGTTATGGAAATATGAACTATGAAAAAGTGGCATAACACAAATTATCTGGAAGCAATTAGCATTTGCTAGTTTTAAACACAACTGAGTGCTCTAATACCAAAAGAAAAAGTACAGGAAACACCAGAGGAGCCTATCCTTTAAAAGATATTTGCATAAGAAATGGCAGTGGGAAAAACTTTAAACTCCATCTCCCTCCTGCCTTAAGTATCTTATTCCACCAAGTGTATCAGCAAAGCTGCCATGAGCAGATGCTAACACTGTAATTAATTCTCAGGACCCTTTTGTTTTACTACAGGGAACAAACGTGGAATAGTTGGGTGAACTAAATTGAGCATCAAGTACATTCAGTTGCTGATGGCAAATTGATTTTTTCACAGCAGGCTATCAGTTCAATTTCAGACAAGCATTTCATTAAGACGCAGCATACATAACTCCTTATAACTTTGAACTACCTTCAGCACAGCACTAGGATCAAAGAACAATCAAGTCTTTGAGACTATGCTTAAAATAAAAAAATGGGTGCTTGACACCATGTTCTCCAGACAGAGGAAAGCAAAAATCAAACTCCAAAAGCTTGCTTGTGCAGCATTTAAGCTGGCTAACAACACAACTGGCATGAACTCTTGCATGGCAATTTCTATATGAATCTCTCAGCTTTTTTCTTAAAACCCCTGATGTCAGCTCCAGATGAAAACCCACACAATACCTGTTTTTTCCAAGTGGCTTTGTCACAGCAGTGCTCATCTGACAATCAGGCAGTGAGGACAGCCGACTTTGCAGCACAGCACCACATGGAGAGAGAGAGAATCTCCCTAGTGAACGGCAGGCAGGCCATTCCTCTGCACCCTTCCTGAAGCTTCTTGTGGGGATGGAAGCAGCAACTGAGCAGTATCAAAAAAAAAAAAAAAAAAAGACGACTTTGAAGAATGCTATTTACATGGTCTAAACCCCAACATTAATTCTGTCCAACTCATCCCACCAGAAGGTCTTCTCCAACCTACAGCATCACCTGACTCAAAGCAGGAGCCTGGAAGAAATCTGGGCAGGATAATTGAATAGTGGGATCAAAACAAAAAATGCAGAAAACAGAATTGCTACAAACTGATCCTGAATTTTTACATCTGCTTAGACAGTTAAATATGTTACTTATTCAGTTTGGTTCTCATTTGCGTTCAGCAGTGACTAAAGTTGTTCCAAATTTTAAAACTTCAAACTAACAAACAGCTCATGTTGAGTTCCTGTTCAAGGAAAGAAAATAAAAAAATTCAAATTAGTATTTCCTCCAAGTTCAGTTCATTTAGCTGTACTTACATAAAAAACAGTGGAGGAAATGCTGCCTTGTTTTGCTTTAACCTTTTAGACAGGGTAACTGGGCCTCTACTTAATGAGAATTTTTAGTTGAAAGCTCAGCCTTTAAATGCTTTCCAGCTTGCTGCCAGAAATGATGCTGAACTCTGTACAGCAACAGAAGCTGCCAAAACATCTTTCTTTTCTATTCACATCCTGTCCTACCCATCCCACAGAGCCTTATCTCACACATGCCAAAACTTCCTATTCCCTGTTCCATTCCCACTCTGCCCTTCCATCACCTCATCTGGCACTCAGCTGCATCTTTATGGGCTCCACACACTCATTCCAGGGATGCATTTTCTCCCCAGCTCCTCCCTTAGCTCTGTCTCTGATTCAGTATTTCCCAGTGCTTCATTCCTATTTGCTCTCCTTCACCTTCTTGATATTCTCTCTAAAATCATCCAAATTCCAAACCCAGGGGGGGATATCAGAGATATGGGTCATCTTAGTTGTGCCAGTTTAAACCTGAACCTGCAAAGATTTAGCAGATCCCACAGTCCCACACCAAAATGAGTGACAGGGAATAGGTACATTTAAAGTGATCAGCTGTAAAATAAATTTTTGAAACAGTCCTGTAAGCAAAACACAAGTATTTAGTTTAAGAGACCCAAATTAGGACCTGCTGGCAGATCGCTGTTGATTTTTCATAATTGCAGGCGAGTTTAATTTTTCAGAGTTGGCATAAAAAAATATCTAAAATTTTTAACAAAGAGTTTCAGATGGTTTGTTTTGTTCATTTTAACCCAAGCTAATTATTCTGTGTACTTGACTGTTTTTTAAAAATGCAAATCTGATGCACAAAAATATGGCAATATGGGGAAATTCATTACTTTTTCCATATGAAGCAGTTCATGCAAATATCTAACTGTATATAAAAACCTCAAAAAATGCAACTAATAAATCACAACCAGAGTTTCCTCAGTTCTGTTACAGTTGCTTAAGATGATGAAACAAAACACTTACTTTAATTGGTTGTTCCTTGTTCTTTCTACACAGTGCTGTTTTCCCTGGGAGATTTCAAATGATAAGTAACTGGAAATTAGGAAGAGAATTAGTCCATTATTCTGCAGCAATGACACAATGATTAATTATATTAACTTACTGCCCCTTCTGCTTTCAAACCCTACAGTCATAAAATTAGTTTTGTTCAATATTCCAGAAGGGATATGAAAATTAAATTTACACAATTTAACAAAGTCCTGCAGGAAAGCCATGTTCATCTAAGATAGTAGATGGATGGATCCTCTAATTTACAATAATATGCAGATGGCACACCTACCCCTTACAGAGCAATGTGCAGATAAGGAAGCTTCCCAAATGGCTCAGAAAAAGTGACTGTGAAAGGACAGAGGTAGAAATAAATCAGGCAAGCCTGAGCTTGTGCATCCTCCTGGAAAGCACTCAAAAACTTTTCACTGTAATTCCCCCTATAGTTAGTAGTTATAATTTCTTTTATCTGGTTCTTTTTAAACCACATAATATTTTAGACACCCTGAGCATTTTCTATGCCCTAGTGAATATGAAATAAATGAAAGGCTATTAGGGTCTAGGGAGGCAGATGGTGAATTAAAATCACCACCACACCAACCCAAATCCCCAAACTCCCATGTTTCTGGTAAATAATGCATTTCAGGAAGAGCATATTACTTTTGAGGAACAATGCATCTGCCACATTTTCAATGCTGGGAAACACTCAGATGCAATCCTACCTTCTCACGGCATGTCTTTTGCATGATGTAATGGTACATAATTCAAAAATTTTTTCTTTTCATTAATTGACTCTTTTTTTTCCTCAAGGATTATGAAAAATATCAGAGATCTGGAATACTAAGTATATATCTTAACCCCAGAACAGCTATGCAAGAGAGCTAGACTCAGCAGCTAACCCTTGTGCCTTAGCCCTGACATGGACACTGTTTACTGGTTTCAGAGTATCAAAAAACCTGACTGCAAACCATCTTTAAATGAATAATACAGAACAAAACACAGCTTCTGTGTGAAGAATGCAAGGGCCTTGTAGGATCCAGGTCTGCACAATTATGGAGAAGATTTGATCAAGGAATCTGAATGTTTGTAGTGCCATATAATCAGGACATAGCTACATTATTGGGAAAGAGGGGGAAAAGTAGCAGTAAAGTTAAATGATTTATTTATGTCTTGATTTAAGAAGGTGTCATTTCATATTGCCAACATGCTGTGCTTCAGTCAAGTAACTCTTAGATGACCTCTTCTGAAATATCTGGATAAACTGGATTATTATGGGCAAACAGAGAAAGTTAGCAATGCACCTTACCCAATAATAATTTTATCAAAATTAAACCCTGTACTTTATTGCAAATTCAATTCATAATGAAAACAGACAGACTGTTAAATATGAGAGAATACCAAAATCTTCAGCTGGTAAGCCAGAAAAATCTAGATACTTACAATTTAATAATTGTAAGATAAATTAACTCTCTACTTGTTAACTCTTTTAAAACAAACACCATGACCAATAAATCACATTTGACATGTAAATAAACTCAGAACCATCCAGGAAAGCCACCCATGGTTCACAAGGCATGGAGGCACAAGGTTGTCCCTGCACACAGGACACATCCTGCAGGTGAATCCATGCCTAGTGTCATGCATTTGTTCATCCTGTTTATTCCCAAAATTCTGCAGGACAAGAGGAACAGTAAGAGATACTGCATCATTCTTGGCATTGGAATTATTAAGACCCAGATAAATTTATTTTAGGAAAAAACCCAACAAAACAATACTCTTAAAGAGGTGCTTCTGATAAATTTAACTACTATTCTTAAATTACAACATTCATTAGGAGCATGACATATAAGGTACTTCAACTAATTGCAGTTATTTCCCCCAAGTTAATCAGCACTGGAGAGGCAGCAAACATTACATCAGTGCTTGTGCCTGCAGGCAGCTCCCAGCCCAAGGGGCAGCACCTCTGGGGATCAGCACATTAGAAGCTGCATCCATGGAGTGGCTATCCATTTTCTCTTCTAAATCTTCCAATATTCTTTCCATGCCAAAAATAATGTCGTTTTTCTTTCATAGGTGCCAATGCCTGAAGTATTTGACTGAAATAGATTTGATTTTCCAGTTAAAAAAAAAAAAAAAAAAAAAAAAAAAAAAAAAAAAAACAGGAAAGAAAAAATCTAAAGGTTCTAGTTTAAAAAAGTGTTTTTATTCTGCTTATTAAACATTATGAAATAGGAATCTGAAGGTGCTGCAATATCCCCCAGGTACCTCAGGGCACTGAGTTCCAGCACTTGCTGACTGGAAATTGGCTCACCCCAGTGGCCTCTCCCACTGTGTTTTTAAGAACTTGGCATCTCTTACCAAAGCCACCACTTACTCCCCAGATTTGCCTCAGAAAAAATTAGTCCTAAAGAGCAGAAGTTTAAAAAGCCAGGCTTAAAGACATTCTCCCAAACTCTTCATATCATATTACACAGAGCTTTGAAACCACTGTAATTCAAACAGATAGGCCACCTTGCCAAAATTTCCTGTTAGATGTCAGATATTCACCCATTTATTTAGGAGCTGAGCTTTTAGGGGCTCAGGCAACAGATGTTTCCATTTCTCTAGGTAGGTTGTTGTGCATTCCTTGTGTGCCAGGGTAGTTGACACTACTTTTTCCTGAAGAAGGGTTATGAAATTCCTAGACATAAAGACATGGGGATGTGTTTGTCAGCCCCAGAATAACCTGAAAACAGGTGAAAATGGCTCCTGTGGTGATTTAGGGAGAAAATGGGGTTTTCCCTCATTTGCATACTATTTCATGGCATTCCCACTAAAATTTGACTACTTCTGCTCTTGTTTCTTTAGGGATATTGACTTTTAACTTGCTTGGATTGAGTTTTAGGGAGGAGTCCCCATTAACAATTCTACAATGATTTGGGCACAGCACCTCAAATTCTGTTCCTGGCTTGTGACCACAAGTAGCAATGCTAAGAGAACTTTTGCAAAGACTTATTTAATAAAAAGCAATGCCTTTCAGGCAAAAAGGCAACTTTTAAAAAAAAAAAAAAGAAAAAAGGAATGTTATAAGTATACTTCAATTCCTCAGCATTTGCTGTCCCTGAGAGTTTGGGGAGAGCCCTACTGCTTAAGCCATCTCTCTCTTGTCCTTCCAGGCATCCTTTCTAAATTACTTCAGTTTAAATCTGAGAAAAAGAATACATCACAGCAAGTGTAGCCTGAGGTGACAGTGAGTGACTCAGGTACCTCTGAGAAAAGGCCACTTCCAGTAGAAGAGGTCACACATAACATGCCAGCTACATCAAAAAAAATTGCTTGTTTGACCACTGTGGCTTGTGAATCGAGAGCAGCACAGGCTCCTCTAAGAGCCCCACATTGCAGATTCATGTTCCAATCCACAGTTGCCAAACAAGGGCATTATTCCTGGCATGCTGTCCCAGCCCAGGAAAGCAGGAGAAGAGCCAGCTCCCACAGCCACCCAGGGCAGGAGTGGAAGGACTTCATGCAGAGGGGTGATGATAAGGATGTGTAATCTCACCCAAGCAGGGCTGTTCCCAGGGGAATTTGCCCCAGCTGTCTGCTGGCTAACAGCCTCTGGGGCTCAGTTGCATATGTACAATCTGCAGGCTCCTTTCACAAGCTCTATTCAGACCTGAGAATATCACCACTCTGATATAACCTTTTCCACCCTCCTGGTGGCTGCTCCCAACCTGCCTGTGCTGTAATTCACCTTCATTTTGTCTGGGTGGAGCTGACCTGGCTCGTACAGGTCTGTTCTTTGTTCCATTGGTAGCCTGCACAGAGGAGACACATTGCATTGTCTCTGTGTCCTTCCACTGAAAGGTTCAAGTCAAAATTGTCTGTGTACCTTGCCAGAAACTTAAGACCAACAAAAGTAAACAGTCCTGTCAAATAAAGGGCATCAGTTAGGAGAATAAGAATTCAGTATTATGACAACACGACAACAATAGTGAGGCTAAAAGACAAAACACATCAAAACCTCACACAGAAAATTATACTTGCCCATTCTCTTCATTTTCTAGTTCAAAATGTTAAGCACAAGTAAAAGCCACATATGAAGAAAGGAACCACTGTGAAAGCTGCTGTGCTTCTGTCAGTCAGTACAAGACAATTTTGACCTTCATGCCACAATATTAAGCCAAAGTTCTTGAAAGGAGGCATTGTTTCAAAAGCCAGGCATTTTCTCAAGGGTGAGAAATGCCTGTTAAAGACTAGGTTGAAAACCCTGAGGTCAGATTACGTTTGACATGTGACATCTAAACTTCTTTATCTGAAAGGGAAATTTAGAAAGCTCTGACTGCTCTGTGCTACTTATCTGTGCTTTGAACAGAATCCAGCATAAGTGTGTACTAACAGAAAGTCCATGGGAAAGCTTCAGATAGGGCTTTAGATATCCTTGATATTTATCTAAATATTTATCCTGTAAAGTGTGAGTACACCTGCTTCTCTCCTTTGGGCCTAAAGAGAGTTATTTCTGTTTTGGAAAGGTCCGGCATGAAATACACAGAAGATAAAGTGCCACCAGCCACCCCGCCCCAGCAACGCCTGAGGAAACTGGTTCCCTGAGATGGAAAATTATGTATTTTATCATTCAGTAGTGTGATTCTAGTAAAAGCCTGAATATGGATGCACAGAAGCTTTTACTTCAATAGACACAATATGCAGAATAGGCTTAATGAGTGCCAGTATCTTCAATAGCCTGACAGTGATAATTTGGTATTAAGAGCTGCAGTGTCACTAGCAAAAGGTGAAATTTGGGAAGCATGGTTTGGGCAGAGACACCAAGCAATAAACAGTGGATGAAACAGACATGACCCAGCAGAGTGAGCTCTCAGCTCAGAAACCCAACCCTGTTCTGGGCAGCATCCAGAGCACTGTGGGCAGCAGGTGAGGGAGGGGATCTGCCCCTCTGCTCTGGTGAGACCCCCCTGCACTGCTGCACCCAGCCCTGACTCCCCAGCACAGATGTGGGAGCCAGATCAGAGGAGGCCACCAAATTTACCTGAGGGATGGAGCACCTCTCCTATGAGGAAAGGCTGAGAGAGTTGGGTTTGCTCAGCCTGGGGAAGAGGAAGCTCCAGGGTTGCTCTAACTGCGGCCTACTCGTACCTGAAGGGAGCTACAAGGGAAGAGCTGATCATGTGAATGTGTAGTGGCAGGACAAGGGGGAATGATTTCAAACTGAGAGTAGGTTTAGATTGGATATCAGGAGGAAATTCTTACCTCTGAGGGTGGTGATGCCCTGGCACAGGTTGCCTGAGAAGCTGTGGATGCCCCATCCTTCAAGGCCAGGCTGGATGGGGCATGAGCAGCCTGGTCTGGTGGAAGGTGTCCCTGCGCCTGGTAGGGGGATGGAAACTCGGTGATCTTTAAGGTCCCTCCCAAACCAAATCGTTCTATCATTCTATTACATGCTTAACATAGTTTGGGGTTTTGTTTTCTTTTAGCCAACCTGACTTCTCAGATCCTGAGAAGCGCTCATATTCATTTCTCAGTTCAAGTTCATCGGCGCAGCAAAGGGCGAAGGGCAGCACCACAGGAGAGCACCGAGGGGTCCCCTGCCCGTTCCACAGCGATTCCACGGCCATCCCTTCATCCCTTCAGCAATCGGCATCCTGGAGCTCCATCTGCTGGTGCCGCGGGACCGGCCGGCGAGGGAGGAGGGGCAGCCGGCATGGGGACACACTCGGGATGAGGAAAGCCTGTCCCGGGACACGCTCGGGATGAGGGG